>NW_028263391.1:14681656-14998999 GCF_051168715.1 Poecilia mexicana | reverse complement strand
TCTGACTTCATTTCCCAGCCATCATGCTCCCAAATAATATAAACCATGAGTAGCGATTTAGATCTGAAATCATCATTTTTTAGACTTTATTTTAATCCCAGGTATTTCTCTCCACCTGCAGGGATCCAAATCCATAACCATTTAGTCCCTCACAAAAATACCAAACAAAGCACGAAACACATGCATCAGCTTCTTTTGTTGCACTAAGCTGCATGTAAAGGGAGGGAAGGGCTGCCAGTGAAAAAAGATGGATTGAAATTTTCCATTACCTCATTCAAAGCTTCCCTTTCAATTTCAGCGAATTAGCTCAATTGTAACATAACTGGGGGAAGATGAAATGAAACCTTTTCTACCAGCAGACAGGAGGAATAAAGTTCTTAAGTCTGCTTTCTTCGAATCATAAAGAGTAGATATTTTTGGGTAAGAATGACTCATGCTGGGAAAAATGTCAACAGGGTTGACCCATTTATTGGAAAAGGATGGTTATTCCTCCTCTAAAGCTGGCAATAAGATGGAAACATCAAATCACAATGAAAGGATCCTAGAGGTGTGTGCGGCTGTGAATAGGCAATTTCAATTTATGAAATTTTAATTTCAAGAGAGGATTGCACAGGCTTGCATATTTCGTCTGAGGATCAATGTGTTTCACAAAGAAGCCAATATGTCCAAATAACACTGATGGGTAATCCAACATTCCTCAATCCTAATATCTGAGGATCATCACAGCAGGGGTACAGAGGCATATTCATGACTAATTATGTTTCTATATCTCTCTGCTCCACCTCTCTGTGTTCACAGCTCCATGGGGATCAATCACTTTGAGCTGCCAGGCCAAACACAATTGACAAGGAAGACACGGCGCAAAGCTGGTCCAGCATCTTCATGGCATGCCACCATTCAATTAGTCTTAGTCAGCAGGGGGCGTGATTATTCCAAAATTAGTGATTATTTCCCTGGGTAAACAGGTCAGAATGGGGTGTGTCATCCCTTGTGATCCTTGCTGCTCACTAGGTCTTCACAAAAGAGGGCTGGAGTCTGGAGAAAGAGAGCAGGGTACAGAACACTGCTTCCCCTGAAAGACCCCCCTACCAAATACACACGCGCACACACACACCCACACACACACACACACACACACTCCTAACCCATTCTCAGTGAACCTGCTGCTCGACACAGCCCTCCCTGATAAAGTGGTATTTCCCGCATACAAAGAAGCCATCGGGCTTAGTCCTCAACTCACCCACACCCCCTTCATTCTTCCCAGCAAGAAAGCACAATGAACGCAGACCCCGTCTTAATCCAAAAGGTAGGTTATCACGGTAATCTGATGATACATGCTGATCAAAGCCCATTCAATGCTAATCAGGGTAACAGTGCGGCATTTTGGTCTAATTAGGGACAGCAATTGAAGTGAAATGCCGGAGCATTGTAAATAGCGGAGGATGGCACTGAAATTCTGGGGGAAAACAAAAGGCTGAATGTAATGCTGCGGCATAATCCTTGCCAGAATTTGCAGAAGAAAGTAAATAGCACGAGTGTTGAATAAATTTAAGATTTCAAGAACTTGGGTCAAGATGGATACTTCAGGATTTTAGAGATCTTTATGCTAATGTTATGAAAAAAAAAAAAAAAGAAAATTGTATTCTTGGCTTTTAATTAAAGACAGGTGTAAAGGTCAGGGTATGAAGTTGTCTTCCTCACATTATGCTCTGTGCTTTTAGAAAATTATTAAAAGCCTTCCCGCTGAGGGATTTTATACAGTATCACTGCCAGTATACATATATATTATTTTTATTTTACTGTGTTTCTTCAAATCACCAAACCGACTTTAATGTCAGGCAAGTAAACTTGATTGTATGTAAAATGCAGGTTTAAATTATTTAATTTATTAAGAAAAATAAACATATGTAAAAGACCTTGCCTTATGTATGTATGTAAATAAATAAATACATAAATAAAAAAAAATATCTCCCCTTGATGAGCTGTGTCTCTGTTGGCAGAATCAAATGTTTGTGATCACTGAATTTTTTTTCCAGGAACAAAATTCTGAGGAAAAGAACTCATGAAATCTTTACTTAATACAAATAAAATTAAATCAAAATCACAAGACTGCACCAGCTCTGTGCCTCTTAAGGCTCAAACTGCACATCCATGGCAAGGACGTTTCTGCTCCAGGCTTTATATTGCAAGCTCCCCCTAAAAGACAAACCACATTAATTGGAGTTCAATTACCATAGAAAAATTATGCACAATCAAAATACAGAGAATATCTAGCAGTACTGAAATCTTTAACATCTTATGATGTAATTAAATTAAGTTACATGTGCATTTATTTATTTATAAATGGTGTGGCAAACACAAACACCCCTAGGCAGTGTACTACAAGTGGAGTGTCCCACAATCAGCTTACCTACATAAGGCTTAGGAGGCCTCTCACTCTGGTTTTACATCATTCCTTGGACAAACACCTGAGACTAGGATGGATTAAATAACAAACAATACTTGACAATCCTTCACATTAACATCAAGTAACTAGCAAGTCATCAGTAATTGCATTCAGAATTGCATTCAGAAAACACAAACAAAGCACACTCTTCTGTAAGCTGGTCAGATGTGAAAAAACATTAAGAATTATGACATGATTTGTTGTTTATATTATGCACAACATAAACACACATAATCTTGCACATAATATGACACACAGCATCTTGACAGGTTTCATGTATTGAGGCTACTCAAAAACAGAGCCCAAAAGAGACAGAGTTGTTGGTTCTCTGTGGTTCATTATCCTGAAAGTGTACTTGAGGTTAAGACGGTAAACAGTTGATCTGCATTCTATACATCCTTCAGGATTTTCTGCTACACAGCACACTTTATGGTTTATGGTTATTTTAGACATGGTAGATTGTCAAGGTTCTGATGGAACATCAAAGCAGCTCCAGATCATCATAAATTCACTATGTTTTACTCTTGGTATCATCTTCTGTTTCCAAAACGCAATTTTACACATTTCAAAATGTTCCAGTCTTGTCTTGGCAGTCCGAAGAATATATCTCCAAATATTTTGTGGATCACTGAGACGGTTTTGATCTGCAGTGGAAGTGAACTGACTTAACTTTTGACTAGTGTCTTTCTTATGTTTGTATCACGAACACTGACCTTTAATGAGGCGACTAACGCCTGTGGTGCTTGGATGTTGTTCTTTGTTTTGTTGTGAGCTCCTTGACAATCAATTGCTTTGCACTTATTGTAATCTTGTTAGGCATGCCAATCCTATGAATGTGGAACATGTTTTTTGTGTTTTTTATGTTTTTTTTCTGATTCCTCTCAGCTTTTCAAAATAAAGGATTAATTACAGTTAATGTCTGATATAACTCAGTTTTTCTAGAAATGGCCAAGTAAGTTTGGGAAGCTCTTTCTCCCAAATTATTTGATGAAATTATTTGAAAATGGCATTTTAAAATTATTCATGTTATATTTGTCTGATGTGGATGTTTGTTGTATGGTCTGAAACATTTAATTGTGATAAAAAGGCAAAACCGCAAATATTTTTAAGGGAGCAAATACTTTTCACAGCGCTTTATTTATTTATTTATTTTCATTTGTTTTTGCACTTTGTACGCTCAATTAGTCATGAGCTATTACCAAGAGCAGGCAAATCAATTACCCACTTGCCTTTCGGAAGTCGTTGTTCTCCTTTGGGAGGCGCATCAGTCACGCTTTGCCTGCAGAGTCATCCCATGCAACTCCTGCAAATCTGGGTGGCCGCGGCTCTTTCAAAGCAGCACAATGCCACTCCTACATTTGGATAAACTGAAGTCTTCTAGAACAAGGCTTATAGCAATGGCTAATCCTATCAAAATGGACTCCTTACAGGAAAACAGTAAAAGCGAGAGGCCACAAATGACAGTGATATGTCACGCTTGGTATGCAGGGAAGACAGAAATCAGCGTGCAATGAAGATTCCTTTTACCGCGACCGACACCCTTTCCACCTGGACCTAAAACAACAAACCTGTTTTCGGCTTCTGCCCTGTTTGAATACTCCTTAGCTACAAAAATAAAGGCCAGATGTGCAGGCAGGAGCCTCATGTGGCTACATGTAGGCTAGTTGTGTGCGACGATGAGAGGCAGCCTTGTCGACAGCCGAACTGACTTTCCCTTTCAGGCAGTTTACAATGAAAGGTTTAAATCTTCACTCCTCACAAAATGTACTCACAGTTGAGTTCACATACATGGTAGCATGAAGCACCCATACCTTTATAAAGAAAAGTGCAACATTTGCATCTTAGAATTTGAGGCAAAGAAAAAAGGGCACGTCTAGACATCAACCAGATTAGTCATTGTAAAAATCTGATGACTTTAAATGAGTCAAAAAGAAAAAAAAAAAAAAGTGTTGCACAGGCAGATTAAAAGGCAGCCCTACGTTTCAGTTTAGTCCCTAATCAGCTTCTAAGTTGCTTAAAGTTTAAACGTTGTCCTGCGTGGGTCAGCTCAAAGCACTGCCCCCACCGCGATTGTTCGCCCCGACTCCCACACAGAGGCTGGGACAAAAAGGGCCCACCTCGGTGTGGCCCTATCAATGTCACTGCTTTGTGTAAGCGGCCTTTCAGGGTACATGAAGTGTCTTTAGCCTCAATGAGATCAATAGCACGGCCAACTGTGTAGCAGCTAGCACGGGCAACTGCGGCCGCGGAGGAGTTGTAGAGCGAGGGGAGATAAAGCTGATCAGACCAAACACATTGTCAGATCTGTATCTTTGATCTACTCTTAAAAGGAAACTTTTTGGAGTCCTGGTTCTTGTTTGTGTTTGCGATGCGGGCAGACGAGGTGCAATATCGACACAGCATATTTCAATTTAGTTTAAAAACGTCCCAGAGGACGTTCCAAAGTTTTTGTTTACCCTGCTGAGCCGGATCTTTCCTTACTGTGACCTCAGTCAGCATATAGGTACACCGGCTTCGACAGGGCAGCTCCATTGATTTCCTATTCCCTCTTGGCACAATAAAGACTGTCAACGAACCACTGAGATGTGTCCTTGACTAAAGTGTAACTCACACTGATATGGCTCGTCTGCACCGGAGCTTTTAACCCAGTAAGAGCAGCAGTGAACAAGTGAATAAAACAGATTTTATTGTCCTTTGATCATTCTCCTCTGTAAGCATGTAAACTCTAAGTGAATATATCATTATGAAGAAACAGAGACCACCATGTTAGACCATAGAGGTTTCTGTTCTTTTTCCCAACAGAAAAAGCCCAAGCCTAATTTGCCATCATCAGCTTCTTTTGTTCAAACAGGGGCTGGTATTTGAGAATAATCCTCCTTCCATAGATGAAATAGTGTCTCGACAGGCAGTGGCAAGACTCTGTCAAAACCTTTTCCATAGCCAAATCTTTGAGAGATCTGCAACGTTTGAGGCTGAAAAATGTCTTGTTAATGACAAAACAAGTGATGTAAACTTGCCACCTGGTTTTAAATACAGGAAATGAGCAAGTAAATCCACTGTGAGAAAACTGGAATCCAGATTTTAAAAACAAAAGCAACCGTGCGTTTTTTTTTTTTTTTATCGTACTCTTGAATGTAATTTTAATTTAGCTTAAGATGCAACCTGAAAGAGCTGTACAAAAAAAAAAGGTACAACGGATGTCTGTGTTTTATATTCCGCCTCTGGTTATCCTTCCAAAATGCCACGAGTAATGTCATGCAATATCTGACAAAATGACCTTAATTTAAAGGGCTGCCATTGATGTCAACACCAAGTAAATACCAAGTTGCAAATGTGCATTGATTGTTTAGATGCTCCAGGTGACACCATGCCAGCAGAGAGAACTTTTGTTTACTTCTCAAATTTCACAGAATGTTGAGGTGGCACTAAAAAAAAATTGACACATTGCTTAAGTGTCAAGTCTAAAATACAAATTAATGAGCCAAACTTACACGTTTATAAAACAGCTTTTATAAACATGAAAGCTTATGGAAAGGTATGAAAGCTACTATACCTTAAAGTATTCACACACCTAGAGTAATAATATATTTTAATGTCATATTTTAATGTCACAGCCAAAACCTTTTAAATATTTTTTGTGTATTTTTTCTGAAGGACCAAGACAAAGCACAACTTATTAGCATTAACATTGTATCAGTCTGATAAGTTAAACTGGGCTGTTATTAACAAGCCATGTTATTCCTATCTTATTACCATTTGTGTTTCTGGGGAACGCTTGGTCATGAAGTGACGGTGTGTGTGTGTGCTCTGTATATACTATGTCTAACATAGGTAAATATTGGGCGATATTGGTTATCGCCCATAAAAGAAATATTAATATTCGATATTGAGATCGGTCAGTGAATCAAAAATATCTGTACCTTTACTCAGATACCCTTAAATAAATGCAGTGGAAGCAAAGTGCCTTTTGGGATACCTGTCTGTGAGGGGTTTAAAGCAGGGTTATGTTACATTTTTTGTGATTTTACTATTTCACAGAACATTGTTTTGTCCGTCATCTAAAAGAATATGGCACAATCGCAAACCTAGGAAGACATGACTATGCACCTAAACTGACAGGCCAGACAATGAAATCATTATTCAAAAAGAGAGCAGATAGGCAGCCAATGGTAACTCTGGAGGAGCCGCTGAGACCCACAGCTCATTCACAAGAATCTACTGATGGGGCACTAAGGAGGGGCAAGAAGGAAGCCGTAGGAGAAGTGTTTTACACACTACACATGGAGAAAAGTGCTCTGGTCAGATCAGACCAAAAGAAACCTTTTGGCCTACATGCAAAAAAGCAATTTGGTGGAAAGGGAATCATCAAAAATTAATACGTAGGGTGAAACATGCTGACAGGTTAGTTTGTTTGACAGGGACAGAGAAGAAGAAGAAAAAATGAAATAAACACAAAGCAATCCTGAGGACACAGGCAAAGTTTTAACTTAAAACTGCCAGAGCTGTAATTGAATGGTTTAGATCTTCGTAGTCAGAACAAGATTTTACTGTCCTGTCTGTGTCTTGTAGTAGAATCTCAATTTCTACTTCACCAAAGAAATTGAGATTCCATTCACCCAGCTTTACTGAGCCTGAATTATTTTGGAAAGGAGACTTTGCAAACCGTTCGGTTTCTAAATGCTCATGGCTGTCAGAAACAAACCACAAAAAGACTTTAATCTGTAATTGCACTGAAAGGTTGGTATAAAAAATATTAGTCTTGAGAGGAGAGGGGTTGAGTATGTACGTTCCCGTAATTTCCAGACTGATGAACGCACTGCATAAGCTGCAGACTAACTTTGGAAAGAAAAAAAAAGTGTACATGTATCGGCAGCACTTGTCTATAAGTTGCATTATTGTATATTTCTGGCATGAAATCTTTACACAGAAATATATATTTTTTAACTATTATTGAAATACTTACTCATGACACAAATAAGTATAGCTGAGGCTTCATCTGAACAGTATCTGAAGCAGGGCTTCATAAGACAAAAGAAAGACATTGTTCACTAATTTTAGTGCACTAATGCTCCTAAAATTGTTTTCTTCAATGTCAGAATTAAACAGCCTCAAACACCTCATCAGTCGCTCTTTCGTTGTTGCCCTCAATAATACTTTTGTCTTGCTCTTAAGCTTGTGCTGTGCTCTTCATCATAAAGCAGCCTTCTAAAATCCATTGGTAAAGAGCCATGTGTTAGCCGCATCACAGTGTTGAAAGTGTGTGGAAAAAGTAGCAGCGTATAGTCTGGAAATTACAAGACATAAAATCTCTCAAAAATCAATTAGTTAGTGGTTGTATTAGTTAAAAATGTGAAACTTAAATTGGTATGAATATTTTCACAGTACTGCATATTGGCACCGTATGTTCAAATTATATTGTTTGCAACAATGTTTTCATATTTTTTTTTGTCTCTCTAAGAAACAATATAATTGCATAAATTTCACCCAAGAAGGAAGATAAGATGCACATGATTATGTGGCTTCACTCAGTATTACATGAACCGTAGTTATTTTTAAAATCTAAATTAACCTTTCTTTACAATTACGATTTACAAACTATTTAAAATACTTTTCGTATTCTTTCGCTTTGGAGAGAATTTCTGGAATGTATTTGCGATGGAAAACTGCCTACTAGATGTTAGCGTTGGTGGTACAAAGAACAAAAAGAAATGCCTGCCACAAATGAAAATGAATCTATTTACTCCAGCCTGTTTACTTTGTACTTTTGGCTGCAAAAGGCACAGGAAAAAAAAAAAAAAAGATTACCATTTTCATGAGGAGCAAGAGCCAAGGCCTCAGCTTCTCCTTTCAGGGGCCACGTTTTTTCAGCTTTTTAAAAACTCACACACCAAGCACCCTGGCAGCCACTGCTGACAAGAAGCAGGAAAAAAAAAAAAAAAAAGTGAGACAAAAACCAAACAAAAAACAGTAACATCTGCAGCCGCCTCCAGCCAGACAGTTTGATGTGAATAACTCAGCACTTTGTGCCCTGACCTTGGCGAACAAAGCGGAGGCAGATGCCTCAGGAGTGGAGCGCGATGCCCTGGGAAGCGAGCATCCAGTGAGCGCTCCTGTTCGTTTCGCTGAGCTGGAGTCATTGTCCCCCTTGGTGGGGCAAAGGGGTGCCCACTGGGGGCATCCAGGCACCACATGCCACTTGGACTGTCATAGTTGCAGCACAAAGATGGCTGCTTGACAAGCGAAGCGTCATTTTCTGTGGTTCACGTCTGGGATCCCCGAGCCATATGAATGCAGATCAGGGTCAGGCAAATAACGATAGAAGTGCCTTTTAAATGTGGAAATAAATCAAAGCAAAGGGGAGCAGATGAATATTTATCATCCTTCCAGAGGATGCTAATACATATACAGATTTATTTCACCTCTGTCCAAAGTTAGAAAAGGCAAATTCCTCGCCATCAAATCAAAGAGAAACTCAACAAAGCCACTGTGTACTTCAAGACTTAAATCTTACAAGTTCCTAATCCTTCTGAAGTCCACACGGGACCTTTGGTCTCCATGGCAACAGCGGGGCATTCAACCAAGTGATTGCCTCCAATGAAATTCAGATAAGACAAAATGGAAGTGAATTGATGTGATTTTAATGCAGAAGTGCGCGGCGGAAGGGAGGTCCACTCGGTTCATATTTGAATAAAGCAAACAGAGCAGACAAAAGGCTGACAGCCGTAAATGACATTGTCAGTACAAAAATTATCAGCCAGTTTACAATCTGTTTGCTCATGTAGAACAAACAGAATGTGTGTGGCATCCCGGGGCTTTGTGAACGGCAGGGCCGGCAGCCGGCGGCGAGAGAAAAGCAGATATCAGCTCCCCCTGCAGCCCTGCAACAATTAGATAGCAATTTGACAGGCACACTCAAAATGTGAGTTTGTTGTTCTCTTCCAAGGGCACCTCATCATTTTTTTTTCTGTTCAAAAAGGAAATTCATAATTGGAACACCAAGAAAAAAAAGAAAAATAAAAAGGACAAATTGTGTGACCTGGGGTCAGTGGACGTGCAGGGTGGGACGCACATTCCAAACATTGGACCCTCAGTTACCTAGCAAGAAGTCGAATCAAGGTTCCTCTTTCTGCCTTGCCCTCCTTTGGTGGAAGGAGACCAGCAGGGAGATCCTTCTTAAAGACAGCCCCGTTCACTCCCCGATGTCCTTTGTTGCATTTTGTCACATGTTTTGTTTTGTGCTTGTTAACTTCTCTATAGCCACAGGACAAGCAGCAGCTGGTGAGCTTGCAGAAAGCTGCAAGACATCAATTTTATCCCCTGGACAAGATGGAGAAATAAGTCAGGCTAGCTTTTGAAAGCACCTTGACCTTCTCACTGTACTGCTGCACCTCCAGAAGAACAAGCAACCAGGATGTGGCTCTGGACCAAAAGTAAATCCACTTCTTAATTAAAAATGAAGAGTATTTAAAAAAAAAAGAAATGCACTCAGGGTTCAAAAGTGACACTGAAGTTCACCATTTGCATCTCAATTGGAAAGATACTAACAGAATGAAAACAAATCTATATAAAAAGAATCTGTAGCAGAGTTGGTAAAAACTGGGGTTGAGTTTGACTTTCCAGCAGGTAAAAGAACCCAAACACACAGACAGAGCAACAATAGAACAATTTCTATCAAAGCATATTAATGTGTTACAAGAGACTTAAAAAAATGATGTTTAGACACAGTCTTTGTTGAATGTGGCTGTTTGTGCTGTTCCGAAAAGAAGAACTTGCAGCTGTAATCACACAAAAAAGCGGATGTTCAACATACTAAGAGGGGGGGCTGGACTACCTCACAGGCAGTCCTTCAGCAAATTTTAAAACACACATCCACTTCCTAATGATGCACCTCCTTGAGTTGGTCTATCATAATACCAGTTTTTACTGTCAGGGACTCAAAAGCTCAAAGCCATTAAGTTAGAGATGAGTTTATTTTTGAACTGCAAGTCATACCAAAACCATCAACATCACCTAAAGCAGGGGTGTCGAACTCCAGTCCTCAAGGGCCGCTGTCCTGCAGTGTTTAGATGTGCCACAGGTAAAAAACAGTGGAATGAAATGGTTTAATTACCTCCTCCCTGTGTAGATCGGTTCTCCTGAGCCTTGCTAATGACCTAATTATTCTTTTCAGGTGTGGTGCAGCAGAGGCACATCTAAAAGTTGCAGGACAGCGGCCCTTGAGGACTGGAGTTTGACACCCCTGACCTAAAGGATTCTCAGGAAGAAATCATGGCAAGAGGTAATCAGAAAACATGAAATATTTACACAAATCTGACACCAACAAAACAGTAAAGATACTGGGTTAATATTTACACCAATGCAGATCACTATAACTAAGCAAAACCAAAGAATAAATTAAATTTAACATGATTCATTGAAACACCTCCAACATATCTCACCGGTTTGCTCCAAGAGCTTCTAAGCAGCACCTGGAGATTGATCCTTCCTTTGGCCATCTTGCTCTGCTGAGGAGACAAACCAGGAAGAGGTCAGTATTTGTTCCATGAAACAGATACACTGTAAAACATAAAAGTTCAAGAAACACACAAATTGACATCCATAGCTGCTTTCTTTTTATACATGAAAGAGTGCTTGCCTCTCTGAAAGCTCCCCACTCCCCCATTTCTGAACTTAGTCACTTACATCATACAATATCACTGATCATTTTTCATAAATAAATTAACCCCTGGTCTCCATTACACACTAAATATCCAGTGGTTGAACTATGACAGAAAGCTTACGGGGTACATCTTCAGTGGACTGCACGTTTAACCATCTTTTTTCTGGGACAACATCATCTTCTCTGAAAACCAAAGGAGTGGGAATATCTTGGTTAACTTATGACGTTCAAGTTTGGACAAATAAAAAATGACTTATTTGTTCTCAACTTTATAAAAGTGCATTTATAAAATATAGCTGACTTGCTAATCCTCTATGATCTGCCCAAACACGACTTGCCATATATTTTCTTTCCGAACAGTCTGACTTTCTTGAAATCTTATAAGCTGGATCTTTAGGTACTTTGTTGTTTTACTGTCACAACTTTTTTGAGAAAAAAAAAAAAAAAAAGATTAGGAAATTATGAATAGAAGAGAAGATGCATTGTGGGGTTCATGCTCCTCTGGCATCCACGATGTCCTGCAGAAAAGGTGGACATTTAACTGTGGCAAACAAAGCTCCAGTTGAACTGAGAAAAGTGGAATATCTTCTCTCTGGCAGGCAGAAGCCCAGTTTACCAAGAGGCTGTGTCCTTGTGAATCACAGCTTGCCAGACAGATCTGAAAGCAGCAAAGTCAGCTGATTGTTCTTGATACTGTTTCAAACTCCTGATCGCAGAGAAAAGAAAGAATGTCAGAGTGTTACTTGATATTCATCCCCAGATTCTCAACCTCGTTCTGCGGGAGCCCCGCTCTGCTGTCTGGCGGTGGAGATGCCGCTTTAGTCTTATTAAAAAGTTGTTTGATTAGTCGGCTCCGGAATGGAGGCTGTGGAAAGGTCTGGCAGCAGCAGATAAAAGGGGAATGATAAATAGGCGAAAAGCCAGCCGATTGCCAGTCAAGCCACTAGAGCATCAACACATCCATTTTTCTGCAAACTTGATCCAATTATTGTCATCCACTCACAGATAGCTACTATGCCTTACTCCTTTCATTCCCCACTAAATTGCTCTTCCCCATTCTTTTTCTTTTCTTTTCTTTTTTTTTTTTTTTGCAGATACGGCAATTGGTCATAAAGGGCCAGCCATCATTAGTGGTGTTTGAATTGGAGCCCTATAGTGTTTGGTTAAGAGGGCAAATGCAAATTTGATGAAAGAATAAGGCTGCATTTACATATCAGCCTCTGCTCACATGGGGTGGGTAAACATTCTGTTTATCTCAAGTGTCATTTTATGATTTCAGCCGAATATAAAGCCGGCCTTGGACTGGTTCAAGCTAAAGACTGAGGAAATTTACGGTTGATCAAACAAAATATAGTCAAGCAGATCTTCTGAGATGCTGCAAATAAAAGAAGGAAGTCAAGTTGTTCTGCTGTGAAATGGATTGTTTTTGTCCTGTGTTTCAAAGAGGCTCTGTTGTTGTTTTAAATCAATCTTAATATGAATTATTATATTTTTTAAGGTCCACAATGTAATGTAATTTGATGCAAAGTAAAGAGTTTGGTAAATAAATAATCCTCAATACAACATAAGAGTCAAAAATATATGTATAAAAAAGCTTAAATAATAATAATAAAAAAAATGGAAAAAATATTGCATACTAATACATTTTTAAAATATTTATTCATCTTTCCTTTTTAACCGAAGTCTTAAAATCAGTGTATGTATTGTTGAGGTTTGGGCATCTGGATGTCTGACATCAAAACTTAAGAATATAGTCAAAAAAAAAAAAGGTTTCAAAATGGTTAAAATCAGTGAGTGTATATTTTCTACAGAAACAGTGCTGAATATCCTCAGAGCCTCAAGGCTGAGGGGGGCTGTTAAAAATAAGGCAAAACACTGCCATCTATGGCTACATCCTGAGGACTGCTGAGGTCCTGTGCAGCCAGCCACAGCACAAAGGCAAGCAATGCTCCAAGATGAAGTGTATGGGCTTGATATTTGTAAATAAGATTAATAAAAAATATAATTGTAAACAAGAAACAAAATTGCAAAATACATGACTGACATTTTCCGATCTATTTAAAGTGAAGAAGTGTTCTTTATTAGGGTTAAACACCAAAGTTTCACTGCATCGCCCGTGAAGCTGACACGTTTTTGGCTTCCGAAATTGACAGATTAGACTGAAAGCTAGATTTTCATCCAAATGGGCATCTGGTGGCCATATCCTTTAAGCAACACAATTCTGCACAAATCAGGGGTTCTGTCAGAGCTTTTCGTACCACCTGCTGTGTATCTTCCCCTCAAAACGATTGAGCCTGCCTTTATTGTCTCATCATAATTTTATCTTTACAGTTTATTGGCCAGAACGCTGCAAACATTGCACATTTGTACTTCAATGTGCAGAAAAAACATACTGCTAGTGTCATATACTGCATGCTGGTGTGAGTTGCTAGATATTTGGTGGTAGACACTTTCATATCCAATGCTTTTTATTGGCAATAAAACGATATATCAGGACTTAATTTTGACTGCGATTCAAAAGCGCATTAAGGCACAATAATGAAGTGCATATAGCTGCCAGACTGGGGTAGCAGGTTGGCGATGAAACATAGAAGAAAGCCAGATGTCAGGGCTTCTATAGCTTAGGCCTTGACCAGGCCTACGTCTGCGGCGGCCCTTTATGTGGCGCTCTGTGAGATGCACCAGTCCCCTATGGGAGCACCAAGGCTTTACTGGTTATAAGACGCGATCTGTCCCGTCTGTCACCTCTCCCCAAGTTATTCATACACCATCCATACAGTCGGTCCTCCAAGGCCTCTAATCCCCGTCTCTCGAGGTGGAGTACAGACAAGAAAGCAGACAGGCAGGCAGGCAGGTTGCGAGTCTGTTCGTAAGATGTTTAACACGCTGAGCATGACTGAGCATTTCACATCTACAAAATTTCACCAATGCCACCAGCATGAGGCTGCAACAAGGCGTGCAATCTCCACTTGCACGTTGATTCTAACAATACCGTTCGCATGCATGAGTTCAGAGATGCCGGAGTGGCTGCATGGATCATTTTTGCATTAGTATTATCGGGAGTTTGAAGTAGGTCCGTGGCAGAGGTTCACATTTTAATTGTCTCAGGATCTACATTTGGATAAATCAGTGCAAAACTATTTAACTTTTTATATTTTATTACATAATAACCACAGACCTCAAAGATTATTATTATTTTTTTTTTTTGTTATTGGGATTTTTTGTGAAAGATCAATACAAATTAGCTAATAGTTCTAAAGAAGGGGAAACGATACAAAGTTTTAAAAAGATATTACAAATAATCTGAAATGTAGCAGCCAAAATATTTATGGTAGTTCTAGAGGAACTAAAGAGTACAAGTAGGGTGAGGGAATCTTTTGAATGGACAACTATCCATTTACTACTGTACAAATTTGTACTTTATAAAAGAGTGGTAAGAAGAACATTGTTGTTGAAAGAAAGTCACAGTAAATCCTATTTACAGTTTGCCAAAATTGTAATCAACTTTAACATCCTGCTTCAAGATAACATCAGTTCAACTTTTTTAGTATACATGGAAAACTCTTTGTGTTGGAAAGCAAAAGCTTCGCATCGTCCTGAAGACATGGAAAACACACTCACAGGGAAACATAGTAGTGAAGCCTATTGTGGAAGCTATTTTGTTACGTACAAGAAACAGGAAAGCAGAGAATAGTTTACTGGGAAGACTGATGAAGGTATAGACAGGACGATACTGAAAGAAAGCCCTTTTACATGTAGCGAAAATGTAATTATGAAACAGAGGTTTCTCCTTTCCTAAACCCTAAAAATGAAATGTTTTAGATCAAAGCATAGTGCTGGGATGGCCCAGTCAGAGTCCAGACCTAAGTTCAGTTGAGAATATGTGGCAAAACATAGTTCACTTGAGCCAGTTCAAACAGAAAAGAGGTAATAGTTTTCTGCTACCTGTTTTCCTGTTGTTACCTGTTAGATCTGGTCTGCAGCTCTAACAGGGATCTGTAGGCCAGGTAAAGACACACCCTCTGTTACTTGGAGTAGTAAATGAAAGAAAATGTTCTTTTTCACTCACCTGGTCAGCACACATAAACATGCTTTCTTCTTTTTTTTTTCTTTCCAACTCACAATTTGTGTTGCCGGAAAATGACCAGTGGGTACAAATACTTCCACAAGGCACGGTATCTGTTCCAACCTGTCATGTTCAATCCATAGACATTCCTTAGATACAATTAAATTAATCACTCCATTATTCAAGACTCAAAGGTGAGTTGCTTCATGGTGGTCACGCTCAGTTCGTGAACGCTTGCCTTCACATAGAATCCGGCAACGGTGGCATTCATACAAGTGTTAGTCTGTGCTGTGAGCTACCTCGGCACCTCTGTGACCACACACACGAGAGTAAATTTGCTCTGCGTGTCATCTCCTGGTGTTTACAAACAAATACAAAAAGAGTTTATGTAATGCATTTATTTAAACAAGACCTAAGAAATGAGCAAATAGATCATTCTTAGGGATTCTTTGCTTTGCAAACACACCTATTATAGATTAAAGTTTGACAGTATGCCAGAATTATCAAGGTAAACTGGAGCTGTGACTGACGACTGAAAGTGGTTTTTCTTTGTTCTTGTGTGTTTGTGAGGGAGAGAGAGAGAGAGAGAGAGAGAGAGAGAGAGAGAGAGAGAGAGAGAGAGGAGGGCCACGGGGTAAGTGAGAACAGGAAAAGCCATATATAAGAGAGACTAAGAGAGACCCAGAAGGTCTCAGTACGTGGCACTTGTGTACTTCCCTTTTTTCTGGAAGCGCCATCAATTTACCACTCCCTTCAAGGATCAACAAGAAAAGACTGACCTGGGACAGACACACAGGGTTCACCTCAGAGCCCATTAATCAAGTGTCATGCTTGTGTGCAGATGAGGTCAGATCCTGGCATGTTGCGTCGTAGCTATAAGGTCACCTGCAGGGCACTGGACTGGAACCAAAATTAATATTTTCATAACGCAGCGATACGGAATGATTTGTCAAACCTACAGGAGACATTAACCTCCTAGACGCCGATCAAATCAGCGTGGTGCTTGAGTGTTGTGTTGCGCCTGCATGTGGAGGTGTGGGAGAAGGACCACCTGTGTGGTGGAAGGAGCCAGTAAAGTTGGAGCCAGTGTGTGCTTTTGTCAGTTGGCATTTGATTTGTCACTCAGCAGAGTCAGGCCCGGCTGAGTCACTTAGCAAAGCCACGCCTTCTTTCCTCCATCTTTCTTTGCCTTTCTCTTTTCTTCTACCTGAGCGCAAGCTGTTTCCAGGAGTTCATCTGTAGGCCAACACTGTTGACACACATACCTCACTGCACGTGGCTAACACCCATCTCTCTTAGTTTTCTATGTTAAGCTGTCACAAGTGAACTCGGCATAGAATCCGAGCTTATTGTCAAGGTTTGTTGTTCGATGTTGTTTTGTGAGAGAAATATCTCTGCAGCAAACTCATGCCAAAACTTAGAGTTTGTTTCCCTCACAGAGTGCCGATTGTGTCTATTAGACACATGTGACCAACTGGTGAGAACAACATGTCAATATTGTCCTCGAGTCACGAGAGCTTGCATGATCTAACAGGGGCTTTTATTTTTACTACACGCCTCCCCAGGTAATGCATGCCTGAGTCTGAAATGAGAAGATCATAGTGCAGGAATTAGTAAAAGCCACATCTGAGAGGGACAACAAGAAGGCAGGTGGCAGACAGTAGCATGCGACACTAGAGAGCTGCATGGCTTCTGCAACAACAGAAAAGATCACAGATGTACACGGGAAGCCTGTTTATTGTATACGCTGACTTTGAGATGATGAAAAGGTCAAGCGACTTCAAATCAAGCCTTGTCAAAATATCCCATCTCATACTGATTTATTACACTGCTTACAAAAAGTATCTGTATCGATAGATTTTGACTTTTTATTATGTCATGTTACAGTCACAAACCTGAATATATTTTAGCGAAACCTTGTGTGATATACCAACAGAGTAGAACAAAAATATGAAGTGGAAGTAAAACTTGTGTATGGATAAAAGTCTAAAAAGTGTAACATGTACTTGTTTACGTCTTCTCTAAGCCAATGCTTTCCAGATTTACGTTTTGACGTAATTGCAATTGCAAGTAATTTTGGTCTTTTTTTTTATTTTTTACCTCTAGCTTTCAACATCTAGATTTTCTGTCTAATTGAATGGAAAGTCTTGCCACAGATTTTCATCTGTACTTCAACTGGGTCATTTCAACACATGAATCTACTTTGATCCGTAGCTCTAGCTGTACGCTTCAGTGAGCCACCCGAGTGTCATCAGTGTAGGTGATCTGCCATGTCTTAATTCTCCAGTTGGGCCACACTTCAGTCCAAAGCTCTGGATATTCATTTATGTTTTCATCACACACTACACAATTTTACCCCCCTGATCTTTTGGATGTGTGTTCCTTGGTCCTCACAATGCTTCATTTTGTTTGCATCCGTAGAAGAACGTCCGTGAGACCTTTGGTTGTATTTATCGTCCTCTCAATACCTTCAGGTAAAGCTGATCAAAATGGTACTCATAACAAAAGATTATATTGCAAAGAAAGCATACAGTAAGACAAAATAAAACCAAATTTCAAGTGACAGCTGAGGAGAGGTTACAAAATAATTCTAAATTCTAAAGCAGGATTTCACAAAACAAACCAGACAGGCAACAAACTGGGTGCATCTGAAAACGAAGAACCAATAAACACTGAGGGAGTAATGACTACGCTCAGAAGGAATCAGATGATTTAAAAACTTAGGATAAAATATTTCTGCTCTGTAGACAGCGACACAGATATCAACTTTCTGAAACACCAAAGACCACCTTACAAGAAATCAGAGCAATAACGCTTTACCAGAATGATCTGAACTAATACCCTCATCAGAATGAACAATAATAAACCACATTTTTGTTTGCACAAAGTCTCTGTTCAAAAACTTCTGATATTTTCATTTTGTATTATTACTTTTGCATGAAAAGGTCCCCATAATTTCAATTAGTTTCAACATAACCTTAAGACCATAATTTTGCATAAAAATAAGTAGAGAGCTTTAGGCATATTTACAGGGATAAGACGACAGCTGCAGTTACAACGCAAATCTGTTAGCCTCGCAGAGAAAACAGAATAAATGTTGCAGAATTCTTGACTGAAGTGCCGTTTTGACAACGCTTCAAAGGGTTCATTCATGAAAAGTCGTGAGGGTGTGGAGCACAAAGTGAGGCCAACCACATCAAACACCTGATTAATTGAGGATTTGATGCCATGAGTGCAACAAGAGTTTTTACAGTGTGTTTAGTTGGGAATTCTTCCTGTAGCTCCATCCCACGCAGTGCTGCAACCAACCTAATTCCTGTTCACTAACTAGCAGCACCTTCCACTCCCTTTTGAAACAAAGCATGTCTGTCTGTAGCACTGCTGTGTGTCAATGGAACAAAGCCTGTCTGCGCTGCACTGATGGAGGTTTTAGCTCTGAATGAATAAAATCCTCCAGGTAAGAATTAAATTTATTTTGACCCATTCTAAACCAAAGTGTGTATGCTTTTTTTTTTCTCATACATTTCTTGCTTTAGAATATATATAAACATCAAAGAAAATATTCTACTACAAAAATAATAATAATAATTAAAAAAAAATAAAAAAAAAGATGCAGTTGGTTTCTCCCCCTGTGGAAACTGGCCGCATAGAGGATGTTCATTGCAGTAAAGAGCTAATTGATAGCGTGGCCCAGACAATAGACGGGTGCCACACAGTCACATTCCTCACATGCCAGTCGGTCTGTCAGTGACCCTGAAACGGAGCCCACTTTCCCAATTAGGGTCATTAGTGTGAGCCACTAAGTGCCCCAGTCACACATGGCTGCAAACCAGGCCCACTTTGGCACTGTGGAAAGACCCCATGCAAAACAGCACAAAAGGGCCAGCTCAGTGTTTTCACCAAGTGTTGCCTGGGAATGTCCATCAAAACAAATCCAAGAGAGATTTCTCCCTTGGTTCCTCAATTAAAGTGGGATCTGTACAGTTTTGGTCTGCTTAAACAACCAAAGTGTTTTTTTTTTGTTGTTGTTGTTGTTTTTTTTTGTATGAAAACAATGAGAATAAAATAACGAAAGTAGGTTTTTTGATTTGATTTTGAAAAAAAGAAAAAGCGAAAATACTAGATGTTGGTGGTTGGAAAGTCGCTCATTCGTGATTTAAAGGCAACATGCTGACAGTTACAGCAGTTACCTAATTGCCGAGTTGTATGAAGTACCAGACCACAAGATTCGCTTTGCTATGGTGTGCTTTCAGAAACCTGAACCGGAGATACACATCCTAACCGCCGTTCCATTTCGGAGGGCCTATTATCATTCTTATGTCTTATGGAAATAGATATTGATACCATGAATACTATTTTCCTATTCCTTACAATAGTAATCCAGAGGATGGGACCATTTTTAAATCCAGGATTTAAAAAGAAAAGAGGGGCATTTGAATCTGCGGCCACGTCTTTCTTTTAAAAAATATTTAGACGTTAACGTATAGCAGATGTTGTTGCTCATTTGACTGCCTATTTGGTTAAACAATTAAAAAGCTGCATCGAAACATCCGTTTATGGATATGAGGAGAAGCATGTTGACGAGCCTGCATCATCACACGCGGCTGGCGGTTGTGAGGCAGCTGGGTCGCCTTTTGTTTGGCCTTCTTTCTTACATGGTATTACCTAGAATTTTTTATTTCATTTGATTTTATTGCATCTAATTACAAAGTTCATTTTAATGCTGCAGCCTCCTCTGGATTTAATTGCTGATGCTGCCTCCAATCATGACGCTGCTATTTTTGATTAAACGGTCCTCTGCGATCATAATCGCTTTTTGGGGGAAACATAAACAGGTAGATTTATCTAGATGCTCTTACAGCATGCTTCATCAGTGTGTTTCAAGGGTGCATCTTTGTAACCTTAGGGCTTAAATATCCATGTTTTCCCCTCCCTCTTTGTTATTTGCATCAAACACCTGAACTAACTTTAGTCATCACCTGTGTTTTAGCTAGAGATAAGGCATGCTGAAAGATCTGAAAGGTGTCAGAAGTCTGAAGTACTAATTCATCAATGTCAAATCTGACAAATAATAATGCCAGAAAACTGCAAGCGAAAGCTGTGGAGGGGGAGATTAGCGGGCTGGAGCTGTTGCCAGGTTCAACTCTGCAGCTGGGAGTTGAGCAGATTCACTCAGATAGCAAGTTGAGCCAGCTAGCAAGGTGCTGAAAGACGCTAAAACCCGTGCAGACCAAAACGGCACTTCTCTATGTGCTGTACAAACACTTAGTGTTGCTTATAAAGCAAGTGTCAAGGCAGGAATTAAGTCGGCAGCTTTTAATCTCGAACGAAAATTTTGGAGAAGGTGGGAAAAATGCAGCGCTCGTGTTCACACCAGATGCCGAAATACTGTTGTTGCGGTATGAAATATATCCCTAATGTGTATATGATGCTCTTGAATGTGTGAAGAGACTACATTAGCACTATATTTATTGATAGAAGGCTGTAATCCTATACTTATGTCAATAAATTCTCTAATAACAATAGTCCGATGGTACAGAGTGAGTGTACTCAGCGCCTTTAGTATATTTGTTTGATGAGTTGTCTGGCTTGTAGTGTCTGAAGCCACTCACCTCACTCTCTGTCATAAAGAGGCTGTTTGCACAGAGATCCTCAAACCTACCGCGCGTTTCACAGAAAAGCAGAGCACTCCAAAAGCTGCCTGTTGATCTGTTGATCTCGGCGGCGCGTTGGTAAATCAAAGCAAAAATAATCACAGGGCCCTGTTTGTACAACCTGCAAACCAAACCAGCTTTAGCAAGACAGCCTGTGTGCAACTCCAGCCGCAGTCCGTTCCGGACTCTATTGTGTTAAGTACATTAACTTTTTTTTTTTTTTTTCTTTTAGATAAAAATGTCCTAAGAGCAACTAATTAAAATAATCTTTAGATAAAACTCTGAGATCCTTAAAGTATTTCCTCAGCTTCACTTGGCCTCCTGGCTGCCAGGGGCTACAGAGCTCTGAGTCCAGTGAGTGAGAAGGTTTCTCCTACATCATATTTGCAATGCTGATGTTCTTCCTTCCTTGAAAGCCATTTTGAAAACATATTTGTGACTTATTATCATTTCTGATTTTCCACTGTCAAATATTTTTTATGCTGTGTATTAAATATTTTGTTCTTTTTATGCAAAATTTCTACTCATCAAAAAATTATATTTTAATTGTTGTATTGTTCAATTCAGAATTGAAAAAGAGGTTTTAAATGAAATGTGTGATTTAAAAACAAAAACAGGTAAAATAAAAAAACAAAAAACAAATAAAAAAACACTTTCCTGAAGTGGATGTCTTAGAGCCTAATTATGCTAAATTATACTGGAAAATCTTTTGTCTTTCTGTAAATATCAGGCAAAAAAAAATATAAGCTAACATAATTTCCTGTCTGCATGAACTCAAACAAACGCCACACATGCAAACCAAGCGTGGACGTTGTCATCCCAGCTCTGCACTTTATTATTATGACCACAGCAATAGACAGTGATTGCCAGTCTCCCATTGCACACAATCCCTCTTACTTGTCTTATCATTGTTCCGACAGGTGGTCTGACCTGGAAGCAGGCAGATATGAAGGGGGATGTGTGGAGCAATAAAACCATAACTGGCTGGTAGTACAGGAAGGGACGTTACACGCAGAACACCACCTGCTAGATGAGAGGCCTTTTTTTTTATTTTATCACCAGCTGGACAGTGTTTTATAGCACTTGTTTTACAGTGGCTGTGATTAGCAGAAAGGTCACAAGGGAAAACGGAGAAACAGTCTCATCGTTTGGATGGGTGATATAGAGTTCTTGGGCTGTTAAGATAGGCGTAATACTCTATGAAAATGAATTTATTCTTATTACAAAGATACAGGTCATATAATACCTAATTCTGTAGCACCACCTGCTGGTCAGCGTCGTGTATTGCAGAAATCCCCTTTTGACCGCATTACTAATACGGGGTCGGATTTAGAAAATTGTCAGTTCCACAGTTGTTTATTTCTGAGACACAATTTCGCCGTAAGCAAGTATTTCACAATTCAATAATCCTATTTACCAGCAACGACTTTCAGGGCGAATGTATTACTGCTTAAATGTGTGTGTTAAGAGCAGAGATGAGGAAGCAAAGACAACTCTGAAAGTTAAGATTAGGTAAGGCTTGTTCTTTAGTTAGTTTTCTGTGAAACAGCAATGAAAATGCAGTGTTTGTTTAAAATCCAAGATCCTAAAATGTTATTGATGTAGTTGGAGTAAGACTTGTTGTGTTCATACTAACAGTATTTTTTTTGTTTTTACAACTAAAGACCAATGCTTTTCGAGGAAAGACATATTGAAGGACTTTTCGGGCCAAACTAAAACCAACTAAGCCTTCAAACAAAATGTCCTGCAAACTCTCACAAGAGCAACAGTTTGAAGGAGCAAATTTACCACTAGGTGGCAGTAATAAAATGTACTCACAATTCGGAGGGCGCCAAGTACTTACTGTGTTTTGGTCCTAATCTGAATTTATCTTGCTTTTCATCCATGTATGATCATAACTAGTTGGTAGTTTCTGTGTTACCCACTATTGTTTTGTGTTTATATTCATAATTTTGCATAGTTACAAACAAAGGGAAATAAATAAATAAAAATACCAGAGCAAACAACACAGTTGTATAAGTCTTTATCAAGTCAAGAAGACCCCACAGCCCTTTAAAGTACATTCAGTCATTCACCCACAAATACTGACAAGTTGCTACATTGTAGCTACAGCTGCCCTGACAGGGAACAGAGAAACGGCAACCTAACAATTACAAGGCAGACTGTCTTTTTCATTGGTTGTCGTCTTATTTATTAATTCATAATAAAACCTATATAAGTCACACTATTTTTTGCTGAAAATCACTCAAATAAAATAATTATAACTTCAGTTGGTCATAATCTACAAACTGCCAATTTTACCAAAATCATAAATGAAATGAATATGAGCTAAATACAGCCACACAGTTCCAGGATCTGTTTTCCTCACAATATGATTTACTGTGATGTTGCTATGCTCAATCTTTGAATATGAATAGGTGAGAACGGTCACTGGTACCTTCGCTTTTTCTACACAGCTTGTTTTTAAAAAAAAGCTCGATGTCTGTGGTCGGCAGGCATAAAGAGCTTGCAAATGTGCAACAAACTGTTCTTTACTGACCACAAAAATAACCATTCATGTAAATTTCCCAGACCCTACAATACTGACACTGGGAAGATTAATGCCTCCACATGCAAAACACAAACATATTTCTCCCTGTGGCTAAAACAGATTGTATTGTACACCTTAGAATGTAAATAAGTGTATGTAAATTTAGTTCCTGTGAAAACAACAAAATGTGTCCAACGGACATTCAGGTCGCTGTGGTATGTCAGTCAGCGTGGTCAGTTTGATAGACATAACGAATATATTCCGTTCTTCAATGTATTAATCCTGTTTATTGTGCAATATTGCAGCAAAATGAACAGTCAAAACTACACGTGATGTTAGGTGACATCAGGATGTTTCTGCAGATTTGGGATTGGAACATTCTTGAATGTGCACACTGCCGGTTTTCTCATACGACCATCACGGCTTACTGTCCAAGGCACCATGATATCAAGGGGCAAAAGCTCAGCTGTTCCTAAGAAGTGGCACCCCCCTGTGTTGTCCAATGTCTACACATTGTAAGAAAACATGGCCATCGTAAAACACAGAGGTTTGTATCTGAATCAACATTCCTACTGAACAACAACAACAAAAATTCTATTTCATTTATCTTAAGGAAGCAGGACTGTATTTTATCAGCTGTAGTTCAAAATATATCTAAAGTTAGTTATTGTGTCATTCTTATGAACCCAATTGTGTACTGTACATCCTGTACATACTGCACACGGTGCAAGGAGCTCACCTGTGGGGGTAATGCTGGAAGAACCACCATTATACGAGCTGGTGCAACCATTCAATGCACTTCTTTATGAGTCAAAGTATTATTTGTCTATTCCTCAGACATGAAACAAATATCAGTCTAATATGCTTCTTGCCTTTGTTTTGTTTCTTGCTCACATATTCTGGCATCAAACTCAGTCACAAAAAAAAAAAAAAAACATTAAAGGTGCTATTCAAACCATGAAATAGCAGGTGTGGAATATTGTACTCTAACCACAACTAGTACCATTGCTTACTCTGTTGTTCAGGTACACAATGAAGCCGCTTTAGCTTTTGAAGGTGGGGCTGATTTCTCTATAGAGCAAACCTGTCACTTATCAAAGATCAAGCGCAGAATCTAAACCAGTGATGACACCTGTTCATGAAATAATCATCAGCTTTGTAGTGTGTAGCTGTCACCTTTGAGCGTTTACAATGAAAGAAAATAATCCCCTCCTCTTTAATTGCTCAGAACAAAGAATTTGAAACTGTAAATTTTATTTAGATGACAATATTTGACAGAAGAAGCACATATTTTATTTCTTGAGTTTAGAATCATCTTTGAATTCGTATCAGTATAAAGCAATTAAAAGACTTCCGTGTTCTCCTCCCTTCATTTTTTTCAACAACCTTGTTCTGCTAATGGCTTTGGATCACGGCTAAGCCTTACTGCAAATGGCGCATAATCCAGTGGGCCTGCATTTGGTTACCTGAGGGAAATACTAACCAAGCTCTCTGAAACCCCCTCTGCTGCAAGTCTCCAGATTAGTCCAATATATATTAATCCCTCCATTTATCTTTGTCAACTAAAGGGCCAAAATAATTTGAGAGTGAGTAAATAGAAGGGTGTGCAATAAAAGTGGCATGCCTCAGACAGAAGGCAGGTGCTTGCCACCTCCACGCAGATCGTCATTGGAATTGGCTCTCTAATGAGCCTCTGAGTGGAAAATGTGCCGCCACTCATTTTGCTCATCAACATTTCATGAGTTGGGTGATTATCCTTTCCAAGCAAACATGGAATGTTTCAGAGTTTCTAAAATGAAAAAAAAAAAAAAATCATTAAAGAAACAGAAGACAAGCAGCAGTCTCACTGTTTGTTTTGGAGATGAAAGGCACAGACTATTTTTGTAGAAAACTGCAGCACCTTGTAAAAGTATTCACACCCTTTTAACTTTTTCATCAGGTTTTATCCACAAACATCAATGTACTTTATTTGGATTTTTTTTTGTGACATAACACAAAATAGTACATGACTGTGAACTGAGGTGAAGTGAATTAGGAAGGTGATTTATGCTTTTCACATTTTTCTTCAAATAAAAAAAAATATGAAAAGTGAGGCACATATATATATCAGCCCTCTTTACTCTGACAACCCTAACTACAATCCAAAGGCTTTCCAATCATTAAACACACTCTGTTTATGTGTAAATAAAGATATTCTAATCTAGAGAATGTCAGGTAAGAAAGTATCACGAAGACACAAGAATACACCACACAGGTCAGGGTTGAGGTTGTGGACAAATGTAAAGATATCATCCTCTTATGTATTTTATTCACTAACAAATTTAAATTATCAATTAAAACACATATGGGGGGGGGAAAAAACTATGAAGATTTATTTAAAAAAAACTTTTTTTTTTTATCCTCAACAGAGTCTGATGATTCTACTCTGTGTTTATTTGGGTTGATGACCTCACATTAGACATAGAAAAAGACAAGAATCTAGTAGGACAGCTCACTTTAGTGAAATTCATGGTTTACAAACTCCTTTTGAAAGATCTCAAAACTATGTTAGAAGCAACCGAGTTTTATTGTCGAGTTGAATAATGTCAACCCTTATCTGTCTGAGCTTACGTTTGTCTCTGATAACCTCTGAGTCATAATGGTTATAGGCAGGAAGGGCAAAGCTGAAGCAAATGGCTTAAACGACGACTATCTTAAAAACTCCCACTGATGCAAATCCGTTTATGTGTCTGTGCAAATTTCACCGTCTGATGGGTTTCTGTGTAGAGGGAGTAAAAGCCATCTTCTACTATCCTTGAATTATTGAGTAAATTGCTCATGTAGTGCCAGTGCATTTTCAATAAAATGACACATGCAGTTTGAATTTATTGTACTTAAGACTACTTTTACTTATTTGAACAACTTTTTCCTTTTAGACTGAAAGTGAATTAGGTATTTTATGATTGCAATGTTTTAGTAAAGCACTTTAACTTGAGATGAAAAAAGAACCTTGCCTGCACCTGAAATCAACAAAGGGAATAGGTTAATATTCAGAATGTCTTACCATCATGAGAGCTTTTTTTCATTTAAGGGATGAAGGTTTTTCCTCATAGTGGATGAACCCAGCAGAACAAACATTAACTGTGACATTTATTGTCAGGAGACCAACCAACAAATACAAGAGCTAAGCATAATAAAGAAAGAGTTTGTGTGACGCTTTGCCAAAGCAAAAAAAGAAAGAAAAAAAAAAAACAATCATGACTTTGGAATGATTCCATGTGTTTTCTTAGCTGCAGACATGTTTTTAAAAGAAGCTGTAAACTCTAGAACTGAACTCGCAGCTTTCTGTGGGTGTCTTTTTACCGGACATATATTGGAGAACAACTCAGCACAAAGCAAAGTCTCTTTGAATCTACGTCAGTGATGTCCTTCAGCTCTGCTGGTGGAAGTCATTAAAGGCAGCATGCCTTCTCAACACACCCACTGAGACACCGGGTGCAGCCCCTTGGTTTCAGTGACACAGTGCCGATTTACCATCAAAGGACGGGGTGCCAGTGTAAAAGACCTCATGAGGATCAAGAATGCTACCAGATTTTGCTTTAAACATTTCATGGGCTTTAGATTTACCCAGTGATCTCTGGAAATAACTTCAACCTGAATAACTTTTTTTTTTTTTTTTTTTTTAACCACGGGAGGTTGTGTGTACTGAATTTGTTGAATTCGTCAGGTTGCTGAAAAGCGACTTACTATAAATGCGGATTTGTTCATACACAAAAAATAAAATTATATTGTATTTTACAGCTTAGAACCTCAAACAGATATATTCTGCTTTCTTTGTTTGTGTAAAAGGCTTATAGTTTTACTCTGCATTTAGCAAATAAACAAAGAAGGCCGCCCAAAACGGCATTTCTTCCAAAATATCTCTTACTTTGCACACTTGTAAACCAAAACATGAAAGCTTCACTGCATGAACACTTTACTGGGTCACTGTGTCAAATGTCCACTTGTAATAAATGGCCACATGAAGAGACAAAACTATAAAAGAACTTTCTTCCCTATAGGAGAACTTTTATTGGGCTACGTTAGAGAGACCAAAGAAATCAGATGGCTCCTGGTTCTGATATACAGTGGCCTCAACACTTAGTGGCACTCTTGGTAAACATGTATTATCCAAACTGATGCAAAAGACTCATTGTAAGTCATCACAAATGTTTGATGCAAGTTAGGGTGTGATTATTTTTTTCAGACATGATCAGATTGGTTTAGAAAGTTTTTTTTTTCTTTAATCATTATTTGAAAACAGTATTTTCTGTCAACTCAGATTTTCTTCTTCTGTGACCAAATCTTGAATGAAGATGTGAAACATGGCAAAAGAACCAAAATAGAAAAAAAAAAATCTGAGCGGTGGCAAATACTTTTTAATATCACGGCGCCCAAAACAAATAATGAAAACGAATGCGTGACTTTTTCATCCCCAAGGAACCCAAAGTAGCAACACATTTCCGAGGAAAGCGCAGAAAAAAAAAACAAACTCATGATCTGATGTGGATCTGCCATTTTGAGGGATCAAAAATAGATGTTTTTTTTTTTTAGTAGCTCTCTCGCTCATGTATTCTTCTCAAGTTGTTTTCCATCAATTTTGTTTAGCTTTTTTATTCATATACAATTCGTAAGCCGCCATAAGCCAGTGGGCAATACTCAGCCGGATTATTTACTCAAAGACAATATGACAGATGGTGAAAAATTCATACCTACGTGTCAGACTGACCCCCTATCTCTCTCACCTCTGAGATGAGAAAAGCCCCTCAGAGCTGATGAGCGACGAGGGCTGGAGACGAGACATAGCCGATGCTCACTTTTCTATGGTCTTTGACATCCACTGCTTTAAAACCACTTTAGAAATAAGAATAGGTGTCGATGAAATGCATATTCCTTCTATACCGGAAATGTAAGTTTTGTAATCTGCAAAACTCAGTTAAACTAGTTGAATTTCAGGTCCTATTGTAAGGTTTTTATTGCTGAAATATAGTGTTGTTCTCCTGTGTATAATTTCACAATAAACAGCGAGTGTGCAAAAACTCATTTCTCTTCTTGGTGAAGACAGAAGGCAGTGAGCTTTGGGACTTCCCCCAAGCAGCAAGTGTCAAGTTCACAAGGAAGTCAAATATTCAATGTGAGGAGTGAAAAGTGTGAAACAGAGAGCGTCCTGATCTGCTGTTGTTTTAACGTAAAAAAAAAAAATCCTTTGCTGTTGTGCAACAATATTTGAGTTTTGTTTGCAACAAAACTGAGGAAAAAACAACAACATTGAATCTATTATATAATTATCAATGTGCATAAGAAAAAAATGCAATTACAAAGAAAGTCAAAGCAGCATTTTTCTTCCACATTTCACTTCTGGTGCAATTGTTCATCTCCACTGGGAGGGAAATCAGCCAACACTAAGAGGAGAAGACCTACTGAAAGATCCATTTTCGCTCCCACAGATGAGAAAGTTAATAGGTTCTATCTTCGTCCTCAGCTGGGATTGCCATTTCCTCCCCTCCTGACCTGTACATGAGGCGGTTGACTCTTACAGGAATCAAGGTGAAGAAGAACAAACATAGACACTGGTATCTGGAAGACTGGAGGTCTTGGGCCTGAAAAAGGGGCTTGTGGAACCGAGGCGGTGTGCAGCAACTGCTCCGAGCTGCCCGCCAGGCTGTGAGGAAAGATTGGAAAAGTCATCAGCAGGCCAGGAACACAAGGCTCACAAAAAATATGGGTGGCCGCCGCACAAAGTCTCCAAACAAATGGATTTACATGATGTGATCGCTATCTTACGCGCTGTGAGGGAGGGTGAACGCAACATAAATGGCACTTTCCTGTTGAAAGAGAAATAGTGAACGATGTTATGGCGCTGTTTTTGAGAGCAGCCAGAGAAAACACATGAACAGGGTCATGCTTGTCTGCTGCTGCAGGCAGGATGTTGCAGCCTGGTTCGTTTTTTTTTTTTTTTCAAGTCACCAAGTCAGGAAAAAAAAAATGTAAAAGTGTTCTTTTGTTTGTTTGTAAACTAGTCTAAGACATTCATTGCAAGTGACGCATTCGCTGTACATTCATGTTATTCTAAACAAGACAGATAGGATTAAAAAAAGGTTTTTCACTTGCAGCATTCAGTCTTTATACCCTTTGAACTTTTCCACATTTCATTGTTTTGCAACATTAAGCATGAATGCTTTGGGCTTGTATTCTGTGTGACAGAAAATCACAGGTGAATAAATATGGTGCAGAAGACAGACTGCGTAGTTCAAAAAACTGTTTTACAAGTAGAAATCATGTCATATTCAAAAATATGACATGCATTTATCTCATGTTTTTGTAATATATTTGTGATAAATGCAATTCATTTATGACATGTAATCGGAAAATAAACTTAGTTTAAATACAGAACAGTTTCCTGCATATCGGTGGCGTAGAATGTGCAACCACTGATCTGTAAACCAGATCCATATGGCTCATTTGGTAGGAACACACAGCGACCACTAGAGGTCGCAAAAGACACACTTCTGATCATATGCTCAAATTAGGAGGAAAGTCCACCAGACAGGTCTGTGGACCTTTCTTCGTTTCTTTTTTTTTTAGATAGTATTTGACTTTTGTGTGTTTGGATAGTCATATAAGACCGCCCGCCTAGATTATAAAATTGTGAATGTTATTTTAATTTTGTTTATCATGTGCTGACATCAAAATAACAATAAAAAAACACAATATGATTGACTTTTCTTACTTACATATCCCCCCCGTCAATATCCACATCTTGTCGATTACCCTCCAGCTGTCAGCTGAAAGCCCTCTATATAGACATGGCCCACCGGCTGCTCTTTGTGGTTCATGTCCCTGACCGTTGGTCCTCGGGTCAGACCACTGATCCCACAGAGGGGACCGTCTTCACCTTTCTCCCTTTAAAACAACAGCAGCAGCCGGGTCAGGTCTCTGTTTTTTTTTTTACATTTCCTTAAGACTGCAACTGGCAGGAAAAACCGCAGGTAGAGAAATAAACACAGCTGGGGTGATACGTATGTTCTAAGATCAAGGTTCTCATATTGTGCTACAAGTAGTACTTGAATAACCTTTAGTCACAGCAACCATTTTCATGGTAAATACAAAGGCACTTTTCTTGATCTGCTTGAAGCTCTTGTAGACATTCAGAGACTGGGAGCAGCCAGACTGTTTTTACAAAAAACCCCAAAAAAAACCAAAAAAAAAAAAAAAAAATATTATATATATATATATATATATATATATATATATATATATATATATATATATATATATATATATATATATTAACTGCATTTTAATCAAATGTTGTTTTTTTAAACATTTTTACACAATCTCTGTATTATTTGTAAAGTGATCTTTTCTGTTTCTTTCCAACTGGTAAAACAATAGTTTGTAAATGACATAATGATCATATTCATGTGGAGCCTCAAATTGTTTCTTCTCATCCAAATTAAGTTTAATTATGTTAAAAAAGAGGAATTTGTGATTTCAGTATTACACTTGAATATTTAACAGCCTTGAAGTACGGCCAGTTTTTTCCTTAACACTATAACATCTGGATGTGGACCTCTTTATATAGAATTTAAAAATAGCAAACATTCAGTTTGAAATCACCAGTTCGATCCCCCCTCCGCCTTCCTCTACTGTTGAATCCTTCAGCAAGACACTTCACCTGCCTCGCCTGCTGGTCAGAGGGCCGATGGCAGCTTCACCTCTGTCAGTGTGCTCCAAAAGTTTGACACCACCGGTGGATGAATGGATGAATGACTCAACTTAATGTGAATCTCCTTGGGGTCCTTTGGACTTGATAAAGCGCTGTACAAGCACAAGATATTTACCATCTGTAAAAACACATGGTCTTTTTTATTTTTCTCAGATATAAATTATTAACTTTTTTTAACATTGGTTGAAAAATGTAATAGCAAACAAATTATCTCTTTAAGTCAAGAAACCTAGATTCTAGAACACAACCATCATCTATGTAGGCTTTGATTCTCCAAAAATACAAACTATCAAAAAAGCAAATTCATCAGAGACGGGATTTTAAAGAAAATTTGCTTTGAATGAAAGTTTTGTTGTTGAACTCTTCGTTTTCCCAATGCATGAGTGAAGCCATATCACAATGTTCTTTAAAAGAGGTTGCACAGTGCATATGTAAAACATCAATAAGAAACACACTAGCATGCAAAACAGAGATTTACTGTGGCAGCTGTTGCTGTAATTTAAACTGCAAAAAGATTTTACAGTCTGGATTGAAGCGGAACTTACAGCTTTACTGCCCTGGACTTTAATTCAGAGGACAACTTGTGTAGCATTTCAACATGAAATGCTACACAAGACCCAGGACACGCTGGGGGGACTATGTTTCTCGGCTGGCCTGGGAACGCCTTGGGATTCCCCCGGAGGAGCTGGAAGAAGTGGCTGGGGAGAGGGAAGTCTGGGCCTCCCTTCTGAACCTGCTACCCCTGCGACCCGATCCAGGATAAGCAGAAGAAAATGGATGGATGGATGGATGAAAAAAAAAAAAAACTAAACAAAAATTCTATATTTTGTTACAGTTTTAAAATTCCATCTTGCTCTCAGACTTTGTAAAAGTGGTGCTTGCTATGTACGTTTCGGGATCCTGTGCTGTAAGACATTCACAACTGCTATGTATCTCCTTTTTTGAGTTAAGGTTTAGTTGAATACACAAATCCCTGCTTGCCTCATCAGTGTACAAACTTAACGGGAAAACATCTCCATAGAAAGTTAGAAGATGTTTTTTTTTTTTTTTTTTTTAAATAAAAAATAAATAAACACATACCACTGTTGCTGGAACAGTTTGACTTTCTTTGTCTTTCCTTCACATGCACATGCCCCTCTACACTCATATGCAGACAAAGATAAATATGTTCTCTCTTATTTTTGGAGACTTAGCAGGGCCTTTTGCCAAATCCAGCTTTAAACAGCCTGGTCTCCAATCCAAATGCCTGTGTAACAGTTAAGAAACCTCCACGGGCCCTGCAAGACCAAAAAGAAACAAGAGGAAAAAGTGCAAAAAGCAGCCAACCACACATATTGACTGAGCTCATCCCACCAGGCAGTAGTAAATCATTATGGAAGAAAAGATGACATTGGGTTGGATACTATCATCTAAGACCAATAAAGCACAGATTTGTGTGAACAACCTTAGATTCAGCTGTCACTCCTCTAGTTTCATCATTTTTTCATAGCATGACAAGTCAAAGATTGAAAGATTGGAACATTGCAAAGCATGAATAAATGAATGAATTTACATCAGAAATTTGAGATTTAAAAAAGATTTTAAAACAGCCATAATTAGTGATACGTTTGAATATTGTCAAAATGTGCATACGTATTTAATTCAGTGGAATGAGTATTTTGAAATGATTGTAATTCTTAGCATTTGTTTGTGTGTTACCTTGGGTTTATTATTTAGTAGACAGCAAATATTCTGAACTGATCACTTTATTGTATGTCTGTCCACTTCTTCAATGACATAAAAATAACACGCCATCATTGCATTACCGTGTAAATGACACTGTAGCGTCCACCATTTTACATGAGCCTCGTACAACAACCTTTTTTGTACATGCCAGAACATTTTGTGGTGTGAGCTCTGTGCCTTCACACAGCAAGTATACCACACAGGAACACATGCTACAAAATCAACACAACCGAAGCTCAGATATTGCTGCAATGGCCCAGTAATAACATTGACATCCAATAATAACATTGCGGACCCTCTGAAGAATTCTTTAACACAGCATACCATTTCCATAAAACTGAATGTGACACTGACAGCATAACCTACTTTCTGACTGATGCAGTTATTCATTTTCTGACCACTTTGGGACACTTACAAATAAATTCTCTGAATGACAACTGAAACTTAAACTTGAAAAAAATCAGAAAATACAATGAGATGGTGATATTTCAGCAAACCTAACATACTAATGCACTGTGTATTCCCCATCCTTGATCACAAAACACACACTAATGAGAATGGAAATGCACCAAAGTGACACACATTCTTCAAAGATGAGACAGAGCATAATTTTCTCAAAACTCCCCTTAATTTCTTCCTACTTAGACCTGCATCACATATCCCGCAATTGATGTATCTCTATCTGCCTCTGTCATTGTGTCCTTGGGCAAGACATTCACCCACCTTTCCTGCTGGTGGTAGTCAGGGGGTGGCCTTGCTTCTGTCAGTCTGCCCCAGGGCAGCTGTGGCTGTAATCCAGTAGCCAAACTCCAGGGTGTGAATCAGCTTGTGAATGTTTCCCTGAATGTCTGAGTGACTGAATATAGTGTGGGGTCCTTTGGAGTTGATAAAGAGCCATACAAGAACAGCCACAGCAAGCAAGGAAAGTGAGACAGCAATTTTAGTGACCCGTATAAATAACACATTTAGTACTGGATTCTATTGATCTTGTTCATTCTTCTAATATTTAGATGAAGTGGTAGTTTTAGAATTTTATCTAAATAAATCCTACATTCAAAGAAACGTACAATATCTTCTGATTCTTCTTATGGTAGATCACTTGAGGAGAAGAATTCTACCTTCACATTGATTTTGATGGATTGCAAGACTTTTTTATTGCTTGTGAGATTATTTGTGAAAGTAATATGAAAGCAATATAACTTAGCTGATCTGTGACAAAGATTTGCTGCAAGGATGTTCTCAGTTCTGCAAAACAGGATGCAACGTCAATTTCTATGTAGCAAGCTAGCAATCTGACTTCTAATGGTAGTAATGACTTTAATCATTTGGCAAAATAAATGTGTTGCTCAAATGTGAATTTGAAATACCTCCTGTACGAGGCCATTTGGCCGGCTTTCCTCCATGCTCCTGGGATATTATTCCCTTCTTGAAAGGTTTGATGTCCACACAGCCCAAATAAACAAAAGGAGAGAGGATATGATTAAGTAGCTGTGGTATGTGGGACACAAGAGAATTGGTTGTAGTTTGCTCATTTCAATTGAGTTCTCTCTACAAAACAGCAACTTGATAAGGGTTTCCACTTTTCTTTTCTAAAAATGAACACGTGGTACACAGCAACGATAAAGCCTGCTTGATTTTCTGTATTGAAGAGAAGAAAACCAAGAGCGTCATCCTGTGACAAGGGCGTCTGTAGGCACCTCATTCCCTCTGGGCCTCACTTTGCCTTCGGCTCCAGAGGGGCGTGTAAGCGGTTTGCATCTGACTTAAAAGACATGGAGCTCTGCCAAGTTCAGCCTGGTTTAGAGACACTACTACCATTAGCTGGCTTCCTGACCGAGATGGGAAGGGTAGGAAAAAGTATGTGTTTTGAGGGAGTTCACAGTCGGGTTGGAGGGATTGTCCTGAGCCTCGAGCTTCTGCCCAGCGATCTGGAGGCAAGCTGAGATAGCAAAGCCCCATCGTCAGACCACAGTTTACTCTGCGAGCGAGGGAAGGTGACGTGGCCGTGCAACAGTATTTACTTCATCACCGACTTTATGTGGGTGGTCCCCCGCCCCTCTCTGGAATACAATGGCTACACCAGACACTGCACACTCACATACTGTCCTGCCTCATTGGAAAAGCCATAAAACACGAGTCATCAGGGCTCCCAGGCCGTGCATGATATATTTTTCTGTTTCCTCACAGGTTCCCTTACATTTATTAGTCTTTTTGCCAGAAGAATGAAATATTTGTTCCTTTTTTTTCTGAGAAGTAGAGATCAGCTGAGCTCTCTACTGTTTCTGATTATTAAACATCTAACACTGTCTTTATGAAAAGCATCCTGGTTCTGATGCTTTGAAAACCCCACTGGGACATTTTAGTAACAGCTTGTAATTAATCCCCTTGGTCGCTGTTAACCTAGAGGGTTATAGATGTTGCCAGCAAAATGTCTGTGATGTAATTTGAATGTGCGAGCAGTCCGTGTTTGACCCCTGGATGTGACCTGTGGCGGTGGAAATAAAGCAGACTGGTTTTGTAGTGTTTGTTTTTTTTTTTTTTTGTTTCCAAACTGACATCTGACCAGAGAGGAAATGCAGCCCCGGATGGTTTAAATTATTTCGCTTCCATTTTTATGCCTCAGCAGAGACGGAAAGCTGCAAGGACAAATGATTAAAGTGTTTATTGATACATGCTGAACATATCTAAATAAATGCCTGTCACTTGCACATTATGTCAGCAACGAGAAAAAAAAGAAACTTCTGGGTAAGACATAATGCTGATTCTGCTGTTGATAAATCTTGTGGATTACTTCAGAGGATATTTAACTTTGTTTAACTAAAGAAACAAGCTTTTGAATGGATAAAAATATGCAGGGGTCAAACGGACAAACACAAAAAAGGCGCTGTAATGGAGATGTAACTGGAAGAGTTTTCAAGGCATATGGATGCCATTTGCAAGCTGCACTGAGAACATATAGGTCAGTCTTACCCTTTGGTATCTCTCTATCCATCTGTTTTCACATTACTTGCAAATTATAGTGTCCTCCAGACCCAAATGAACATAAATCAGGCCGCCAAAAGAGCAGAAGTTTTCCCATCTGTCATAAAACAATGATTTAAAGTACGGGTTGTCAAAATATGGCGCTGTGAATTCGCCCCGCTCCCCAGCAGTAGGAACACAAAGCACCATCTCATCGGCGTAATTTATGGCCTCTGAGGGAATGGAGGGTGATTAGGGCTTGGGCCACCAACAGCCAGAAAAACAGTAGGAGCTCCAATAATGATGGCTGGAAAACCTAGACCAAATTTATCAAACAATTCAGCGAAATCTATTTCTGTTTGGAGAGGAGAGCGAGATATATAGCCTGTTTAGTGTACTGGTACATCTCTGGAACATTTGGTTGCGAGGCATTTGTGAGTTTTGGAGATTCAACATTAAATAGTCGAACCAGAGAACATGTGATGTATTGGTCAGCTGAGGTGCCTGAGGCCAAATCAAATATACAGCGGGACCTTCTTGGACTTAAAACAGAGTGTTCATGTAAATGATGTCACCGCATCCCTATAAATTTGTTTCATTTCTAAAGGTGGAGTTTTTGGGGTGAAAGCATCTGCATTAAACAGTGGCTTTGGGTGTTTCGCATCAATGGAATAGCTAAAAAAAAATAAAATAAAATAAAAAATCCACCTTATCCTTAAATGGCCTTTACAAACTCAAAGGCACTCGAAAGGTGAATAAAACAGGACAATAAGACATTGCTTCCTATGGTAAGCTAGGGCGCTATCTCTGGTGCAATTCTTGCTGTAAGCCACAGGAAGTGTCCTTGAAAAATATAGGGGGCAATAAAATAAACCCACAATAAATCAGTCTGATCTGCAGTGACAAGTTAATGACGTTGAGAATGTCAGCTGTAATAATCTGAATAGGCAAAACATCCATGTTTTGAAACGTTATTCAAAAGGAATTGTCCTTTATTTTTCTTAAGTATAGTAAATTGCGCAGAATATTACATTGCATTCCCTATAAAGAAACACAAGTCAACATCCAATGTTAGCTGATTATTTACTTTAAGCCAGTGAAATAGCAGAATACAGCAATACACATGGGGGAGTGGTGGTTCTGCACTTTAACTTGAGCACCTCAGCCTTCGAGAAAAAGACTCTCCACGTGTCGTAATTATTCTGGAACTTTTGCTCAGATTGAGCAAAAGTTTTAGCTTCTGGCATCATGAAGCTGAAGGATGGCAGATATTTGCAGAATGCTGTTGCAAGCACCAGCAAGAAAACCTGTTTTAACTTTTGGTGAAAAGTTTTCAATTTAGTTTAACTTTTTTTCATAAGTACAAAATTCTTAGTTTCAAGATATAAACAGTGATAAGTAAATGTTATAGGTCTCAATGTTAGCAGCAGTACGAATAACTACTGCTCTTTCTTAAAGTTAAGTGGATAGGTTATCTTGTAAGATTTTGTTTTAAATGATGTCTGCGTAAATATAGTGACTGTACTATTTTGGCTCAATGGGACTGTATCAAGCATACATTTTGCCAACAAACTGTTTTTTTTTTCTGCCTTGTATGATACAATATGACCTATATAAGGAGGATTCTCTTTCTCTAGTAATCCAAAGTTGCAGAGTTTTTCATCTCTCCATATCCCATAAAATTCACAAGGATAAAATTTGTCTGAAATCAATTCATCTTTGCTAACTTCTTTCTACACAAGGGAGACATCTACAATGACCAGGCAGATGTTTGGTTTTCGTCTATTTTTACAAGTGCTCTTTTCAGGTCCCTGGCCAGTTACAGCCTCTGTGTAGACAGAGTCATGCCTCTGGCCCCCACACAGTGTGCAATGTTCATGATGTCTCCAAGACCTACAGGTGTTTTGCCAGTACAAGGGGAATCTAGAATGCCTTTATACATGACCAAGTGCAATATGCTTCTATTTTTTTGATGTAAATCACACTAAAACGTTGACTTCTTTCTATTCTTATTTGTTCTTTAAATAGTTTTCTGCTAAGAACTGCTGCGAGTTACTATCAGGAGTCTGAAAAAAGAATCTCACACACATCAAGTAATTATCCACAAAGCTTATTTGAGTTAACTTTTTGGCTGCTTTAAAATCTCTTGACTGAGGACCCAGGAGGATGTTCTGGAAGCGTGCTGACCAATCAGCGATAGGCAACAGCGACGCCTCTGGGGGGTCTACCCTGTGATCCAAAAGCTTTCCCGGCAAAACAGTTGCTTATTTCTCAGGAGAGCCCCCAAAGCTCTCACCGGGACTCTTAAACTTCTGAAGTGGAACTAAGTTCAGGGGCTTTTCCAGCCTCAGCCAAAACAGCCCTGATATCTGTTTAAACAGCAGGTAGTCCCCAACTCTCTTCTGTTTGTGTCCGCAGCTTCCTCCTCCAGTTGTGGGGGAAGGGGGGATTTTCCCATACAGCCAATCATTCTGAGGGGGTCGTGAAATGTGTTCCCCCTCCAGGATCAGCTTGATGGAAAGAAAAACAAAATTTTGCAATTGGTCACACAAGATGCAGCCTTAAAGGAAACCTATCTCATCTCTTTTTTTTTTTTTTTTTTTTTACACAGTGACATAAATATTGTGGGATGCAAAATAAAATAAACAGAGTTTAAATTCAAATTCAAATGTTGCAAACAAAGTGACAAAACACAGAAATGGTGAGAGGGAGAGACATGTCAGAGAAAAAGCATGCACTTTCCTTCCAGCTCAGCGTACCCCTCCATCAAGGTGGCCTCAGCTGGGTTTCTATTGCATCCCATGTCAACACCACTGACAGCAAAAAGCACTTAGGGACCAACAGATCACTTTACCATTCCTCCAGCAGGAAGGGAAGCCTCAAGGTGGGAGGTGGAGGGACGTGGACTAACGCAGAGCTGCACAGTAACAGACGCCTGCCAGTAGGTGGGAGTATTGGTGCTGGTTTGCAGCTCAGCTGCTTGTGACTGAAATATGGTGTGAAAAGGGTTCAGCAACAATGAAGGGCAATAAACATGACTATTGATCTTCGTTGTCTGGACGATTAACACAAGTCAGTTTTCATTCAATTTGAGAATTTCTTAATGTGGGATAGAAATATATAATATTTTTTTATATTATATTATTATTAAAAAAAAACTTAAAATGTAATGAAAACGTTGTCTTAAATGAGCAAACTAACATTTCTAAAAGGTTTCCCTCCAACTGAGTGGACAATGAAACTTTCTCCCTGCTACATATAGTACAGGATAGTTGCATTAAGTGAAACCAAGTAAGATATATGTTTTACTTTAGATATTTACGTGATGATTTTTAAGCTTGCTGTGTTTGCTCTGAGTAAATGTGGTAACTGTCAATACATCTTTACAGGCTGAGTAATTCACCCAAAGTCTGTGGTTCCAACCCCATCGCTCAGTGGGTTACCAAGAGCATGCATACAGTAGTACCACATATGCAAATAAAAAATACCAACTTTCCTGTTATCAAGCCATCAGACTGAAAAAGTGGAAAGTGTTAAAGTGTGTGTACCCAGGCTTACAGTAAGTATTTTGGCCGTAGACATTGTTGACTTGTCACTGGTGAGATTTTGCACCCAGGTGAGGCCAGGCGCCAGTGGAAGTGACACAGTCTCACCTTCACTAAGCCTGACTATGAGGATGTCTTTTAACGTAGGGAAATGTGTCCATTCACGGCCAGCGGAGCGTTTCAATGAGCCACATTAGCTGTTGCGCCATTGTTTTTCAGAAAGGCAGCTCCCAACTTGCTTTGATGGCGGCGAGGCTGGCTGTGTCTCACTCTGTCATTCTGAGTAGCCTGCTTTCGTTTTGATCTGCTGAGTCTTGCAACCTTCATTATGTGGAAAGAAGAATCAGATCAGGATTCCTAAGTTATCTTTTAAAAGGACAATGCTAGAGGTGAAACATAGGCAATCGTTTTCTTTAAGGACATAATGTTTGCAGGGTGTTTCTGTCTGTGTGCTTTTGTCTTTCATTCAGTGATATTAATAATCCACAAAAGGGATGCTGGCCATCGCTTAGGTTCTCCGTCACTCATTCTGCAAGTCATTTGTAAGTCACACTTCAGCTTTGAAGGGAGTTAGGAGCTCACAACAGAAGAATTCCCACTGAGGGTAAAATCCTCTGGAAAGAGACCTGTGATTATATCTATATTAATGGTTTTCTAAGTCTCTAAAGATATTTTGTCTCCCCGATCTACCAAATAGCATTTTGTTCACAAAGATGAGGGTCATCTTAAACTGATTAGGGGCATAGAAATAGGCTATCAGGTTCTTTTTCAGAGCTTACACAGTTCCTTTGGTCTTGTTGTGCAGGCTCTGATGCCAGATGCAATAAATCAGAAGTCTAAATCAGAACAGAATGCCAGCTTTACAGCATGACAGCTATTTAAGTTAAAAAAAAAAAAAAAAAAAAGAGTAAAGTTTGAAGCAAGGCAGTCTGGTGTCAGGGTATATATATATATATATATATATATATATATATATATATATATATATATATATATATATATATATATATATATATATATACACACACACACAAGTGGAAAAGGGGCTAGGGCAGCTAGTATCTATTTGTGCATGTCACTAAGTTGGGGTCATGCTGCAGAATGTACTGGTGCCCACAACACCATAAGAGAGTAAGATATTAAAGCTACATAAATAATACAGAAATGATCTGTGTCATTATCCGTGAATTTATCAAGGTGGAAATAATTTTGGTAATCCTAACAGACCTTAAAAAGGAAAAGTGTAGTCTAAGTTAATGTTGAACTATGATAAATAGGTTATATGTTTTATTATATGCAAAGTATGTTTGTTTTTATTTTATTATGTAATCTCAGAAAAGAAATCCTGGGGAGATAGAAGATTTTAATTTCTAATTGATTTATGTTTAAATTTCACTGCAACAATGTAAACTCCTGAGACTTTATTTTGTTTGTGTGTGTGTGTGTGTGTGTGATTGTGTGTGTGTGTGTGTGTGCGTGTGTGTGTGTGTGTGTGTGTTAGATAAACAGTGGCCCCCATCTGGCCACCCTTTAGAGATACCCCTGTTGAAAACCTGTTTTACAAAAAAAGTAATGTGCTGTGAAAATCTTTCCTAAAAATCATGATATAATAAAATTAAATAATCTAAACTCATATTGTATGTAGCTCCAAACATTTTCTTTCATTTTTTTAAAGAAAGTCTGGACGTAAAGGATTTATGTCTGTATCAAAATCACTTCGTTCTACAATAAATATGTTTGAACTGTGGACCTCATCGAGTTCTGTGTCATTTTCAATAAACGTCCAGAGCATTTACTACCCATGCCTTTGTTGCAACTGCCGCAGCAGGGAACCTGGTTTATTTTAAAGATTTGCAGAAAACGTTGCCCTCATGAGCCTTTGAAACATAAAAGTATTTTAAATTTTTGAACATGAAATGCTCCTCATTAAAACAGTACTTTGTTTCTATATAAATGTATTCTTTGTTTTATGTAGTCATTTTGTAAAAACAATGCAAGCAAACACAGCTTTCATTAATTAATCATTGACAGAAAAAATAAAAATACAAAAAGTATGAAATGCACATATTTATAAGCAAAAGGTGAAAAGAAAAATTCCAGATAAACATCTTCTTTTAATGCATTCACATATATAAATACATAACACAAACTGTTAAGATAATGCAGAAGCAAGCAGATGCCTGCATACCTGCACGTTTAACTGTGCAAGCATCTTCTACACCAGCCTGACAGGGTCATGCCAGGGTAGGGTTCAAACATCACACCTCTTTATCATAAAATGTGAAGCAATTCCTCAACGGTGAGACAACAGCCTTCCCTGTTTCTCTGGAACCATGAGTAAGAGAATAGCAGGCAAAAGCAAACTCTGCCCTAAGCGTGTGTACGTTTTTCAACCAGCATCCGTGAACTTGGTCACTTAATGCTTCCTGGTTGGACCCACGAGGCCCATGGGAGCTGTCAGAGGTCAGCAAGGACAGAGCTGGAAATATATGAACAAGATTTCCAATAAAATAAGGCAACTCTGATCATCATGCTACCTCTGAAATCAAAGCCAGATGGGCTGCCCTTGTTCAAAACGACAAAATGAACACCAGATCGTGCCATTTGTGTTTGTCTCTCTCTCTCTTTCTCTCTCTCTCTTGCTCTTTCTTGTTCTGGTATACTAAATGACACAGATGTGCTAGGATACTTTTGGCAACTTTCTAACAGAGCCATTAGATTGAATTGTGTAATGTAAAACTGTCTTTTTCAAGCACTGTTTTCAAACAAACCTCAAAAAATGAAAAGACTGACAACACATCAACAACACCTCACTTATTATTCGCTCTCATGCTCTGCATCATGCTAAACCTTTATCTTTAGGGCATCAGTTTGTTTTCGCAAGATGTGCGTTTAAGAGATCATGCGTTTGACTCGTGATATGTCCTCATTTGGTGAATAAGGTTACTTTTCTTTTGTTGGAACAAAAATGGAAAACTAAGTGGAGACTGCAGACAGTTTTCAAAACGGTTTCTGTGAGGAACTGTAATGCAATTTTCCACATTCAAGGAGGGCCAATTCAGAAAGAAAGCCTGAAGATATTACACACAGAAACACTTTGTTCTCTGACAGGAAGGAAACACCTTTCCACCAAAACTAAACTATAACATAACATATTAAACCATTCAATTAAATCAAAATATATCAGAAAACAAGAGAAATAAAATAAAGTCATACTTTATATTAGTAAAATAATTTTATAAAGAAAATTCATTTAAATGTGAGTTTGCTCATATAGTCTAGTTTCTAATCAAACAACTTAATCTACCAGTCACCCCCATTTGGCCAGTTTGGAAGCATATTTCTTATTTCTTAGTTTTAGTAATTACATGAATGGATGTTCTCCTATCTTTCCTGTTTTAAAGAGTGGCTTAGACAAAATAACATATAATGTGTAACATTATTTTAATTCAGAATCTCTTGACTTTTTTGTTAACGATATTATATGCTTCCTGAACAAATAAAATAAAAGTATTATGCAACTTAGTTATATGCAACTTAAATGAATTGTCAAAGGTGCAGATAATTAGGCATCTGTTCGTTATTGCCTCACGTGGTATTTTTTTTCCCTCCATCGAATAAATTTACCCAAATTGACACATCCTTAGAATGAGAGAAAAATAAATGCATATATATATATATATATATATATATATAATTTTTTATTTTATTTTTTTTATTTTTTTTGACAAAACAGAACCTTACTGCTGTGTTCTTTCACTGAGGGTATGATGTTCTTGTGCTGAAGCCCCATGTTAGTTTTGCGGCAGAGGTAATAGCATGCCTATTACCTCTGGCAGACATGTTTGTTTCATTTGTTCAAAAAGGTCTCTGGACTCATGGAGACATTTGTTGGAAATGTAAAATAGACTTAATGCTCCTTGTAGTCAGAAGTTGTTTTCATTTTGAACCTTTCTTATGGATGCCCTTGTTTCCCAGTCTCTTCCTTATTTCTTAATCATTCTTACCTTAACTGAGGCGAATGCAGGTTTCGTTGCTGTTCTGGATTATCTTTGTAACCTTCTACATGAGTTGTGGCTGCGCTCTTGCAGTAATTTCAGTTGCCTGGCCGTTTCAGGTGGAAGGTTCACCACTGCTCCATATTTTTTCCATTTGTGGATAATGCATCTCCCAGTATTTTGCCAAAGTGTTTTGTAACCCTTTCCAGATTGGTAGGAATGAACAACTTTGTTACTCATCTGTTCATAAATTTCTTTAGATCAGCGCCTCAGTTGTTGGTTTTGGAGATCTTTAAGGCCATGTCATGATTTCAGACAGGTGTAATGTTACACCCTTACTCCAAACTGCCTCATAGTTCTTCAAATATACATGCACAGTGTCAGGAGACATAAATATTATAAAACAGTCTTAAGGCACATTGAGTTTCCATGTTTTTTTTGTTTAACTTGCTTGTTCTGTTTACTCAGTGGACAATGAGGTGGCCTGCCTACCAAACAGATACTGTAAAGCAAACAGTAAATTCTCAATGTATTTAGAAGGTGATGCAACTTTTTTTTCCCCTGAGCAAACAGTGTGTCCAGCCCTGGCAGACACTGTTACTGTAACAAAACCTGTTTTTGCATTGCTTTGTAGGAGTGTCTCTGTCTATTGAATTTTGTGTCTGACAGGATGTGGGGATTGGGGGGTTAAAATCCCCCTAAAGCGAGGCGAAAAAAGAGCAATCAAATTAGGATGTAATGACCTCATCATCAAAACAGTTTGTCATGCTTATTAAGGAGCGGACAGACACAAAGAGTTCGCGCTGAGGATATGAAAGGAGCGAGACAGCATTTTCTCATTTGATGTAACTTAAGCTAAACTTTCACCTCTGAGTTGTGCCATTGACTCCTCCGATTTACCTGCAGTGAGAGGTTTTGCATGGTCTGCTTGTGGTTAAGTCGGCCATGGGCACCCCGAGGCAGTTTCTTGTATTTCCTTCACACTTCTGTCAAAGCACATAATAAGTGACAGATTATATCCTGAAAGAAAGACTGGAAGTACAACTGCATCCTATTTTGTTGAAAGTGTGTCTATGCACTTCCCACCGTTGATAGTATCAGTCATGGATACCGCAGAGATCACGTTATGGCTCGGAAAGTTGCACTATACCACCCTTGAAGTGGTTGCTTAAACTTTAACTGGCATTGATTTTAGAGTTTTTGATACATTTGTACATTTCAGATTTTACATCCCTTTTAGACCAGAGTTTATGTTGCTCTAAGTGTAACATAGGCCAAGCTAAACATTTGTTGGATAATCACACTGACTGCTATTACATCTCTGGGTCCCACATGTTGGTTCTAAAGCAATTTATGCAAATAACTGGCTAATTTTGTGTAAACATTCTGAAAATAGTTGCATGAAATCCAAAATACAAACACATACTCCGCAACTTCAGAGCAATCATTTCTGTAATTTTGCATTTTAGCTTTTTATTTTTCTCCAAATTAGAATACGTTTGGCATTTTGTAACTGTCCTGAAATGCTCAGTTAAGAAAAGTTTCATGTCCAGACACTTTCACCAATTTTTCATAAGTGTAGATATGGGTTCAATGAAACAGCTTGTCCAATCAGATAATTTGCAAGTTATTAAATGAGGAGATGCTAAGACATATTTTGGCTATCAGTTTTTATATGCTCCAGTCACATTGTGTGTTATCTGCTTTTCATGTTCGAACTAGAAAAGATGATAAAAAAAAATAAAATTATCAGATGGCATCTTTTATGAATTTGTGGAAATTTCAGGCTTATATTATATAAGTGCATTCTTTTTTTAAGCAATTACACAGATATGATAGAAAACAGCTAATAACAGTATTACATAGTACATTATTTTTAATCTTTATTCTGTTTTTGTATAGAACTAACAAAACTTTGTCTGTGTACAGCTGAAGAATAAGTAATATAATTTTTTGATCTAGTGCTTCTGCACCATCTCCCCCTTTATAATACTCCTCTGGGCAACTGACTTCATACCAGTTTTGCAGGTCTGTCTGCATATCTTAAATATAATTGATACTTAAATAACAACTTCGCCCATTTAAGGTTCTCATCTTGAGAACCTCTATCAAGTTTTTTTTAATGGCTAAGTAGTCTGTCTATGCAGGGTTCTTAGCCTGCTGCTACTATGAGTAATTATGCGTCATTAGTGCAGAATACAAATAAACACCAGTGATAAAACATTTGGAAAAACACACATAGAGGTGCTTTCAGCGCATTAGCCATAACATTTCAAGAAGCTAACTCCTGTCTGATTGGCATACATGGAATGCATGAGTACCTGGGTACCTTTTATGTAATTAAATTACGATTTATTGCAAAATAGCGAGACAAGCTTAAGAACTGAGTGGAACTTGGTTTAAGACAAGAAACCTTTAAAAGAAGCTATTTGTGTTAAATGTATCCAGACTAATTAATCCAAGTCATTTCATATTTTGAGTTGACTTCAGATAACAAATTGGTCACATCATTTGTCTGCTCCAGTAGAGCTTTACAACTAAAATATCTGTCCCTGTCTGGAGCAATCAGGGTGTATTCTGTTTGGCACGCCTGAGTGCTCGCCAAGTCCACTGGGTGAAGGGGAACTACGCTGGAAGTCAGCTGAGCTGGAAAACTGTCCTGTGTGTAGCTCTTCATCTGTGAAATGGACAGCCTACTCTGGTTGCAGCCAAATGTGTAAGATCAGTGGACATGTTCTCCGAGTTTCAAGTTAAAGCAACTGACCAAGAATTTTGTTCCTCTAATATGTTTGTTTGCATGGCGATCGATTGTTTGCAAAAGTAGCAGTCAACTACAAATTATGTGCGAGCACGATTGCTCACCAAGCTGCACTCCCATTCAGCTGGTTTTGATGGAAGGAAGGGATCATGGGACAGCTCTTGGATGACTCTGAAAGGACTGTGGACTGTGGTGGTTTGTCGAAATTCTCTGTGGGTGGGAATGCATACCAGTGTCCTCAACAAACCCAAAAGGCAGCACCAGCAAGCTGGAATACGTAGGCTCGACCCCGTGGCCTGCGACACAGTGGGCCAATGGCGCCTGGCGGCCGAGCCCAGAGCACCGTTTCTCCAGCAGATGTATTTCTAAGATTTGGTTGTACAACAACATCAAAGTCAGACTTGATTGTTTTTGATTGTATGATTATTTGATGTTGTAGTCTTTTTCTTTATTTCTGGGGGGAAAAGATATTATCATTCAACCACACTTATTTAATTGCAGCAATTGGAGCCACTCTAATTGGGCCTTGACTTTCATCTTTAATGGTAATGATTATGAGATTGTGCTTGTGTTGGGCAGTCTAATCTGATGAGTAAGACTTGGATGATATGACCGCTTTAGCTGAGATTTAGCTTTTAAATATTGCACTTAAGCTCCAAACAGTTATTTTTTTTAATTATATTTTTCCTTTTTTTTTTGATATATTCCCCGTTTTTTTGTTTTTTTTTTACACAGATCAAACACATCCTGCGTGCACCCACATTGTTTCCCGACATGATGTTTGTTGCTGATTTGATCTTTGTAATGGAGGCCTAGAATAAGTAAACAGTGAAGGCCTGTTCAAAATATCAGCCTGCTTTGTCAGAGCAACGCAGACATTTAAGGAGCACGTTATCATGTTGATATAAGCAATTAAACATGAAGTTGCCCTCTGCAAGCTCCGACTGACTGTATCACCTTAATTATTATCTACAGAACCTCAAAGCATTTTCTGCGACTCGATAAAAGTGCACTTTATCACAGCCATTACGTGGTTAAATGTCTGGCTACTTGAAGAAAAAGTTTGAATTTGGGGAAATGTTTGGCTGCGCTTGTAATGTGTTTAGGTATATAGAGGTTTGCAAATGCTTTCAGGCTGCATGCATGTTAAACAAAGCAATTATTCCTTAAATGATACCTTGTACTCTGAAGCTTTTGTGTCACAAGCTTGCCTCGATTAAAGAAGTATAAACAGACTGCTCTGTGACCCAGGAAATTGTTAGTGGGCCCTGAAAAGATGTTAAATAGACTGATAGCTTTTATCTTTTCCAATGCATGGTTCGAGAGTTCATATGAATAAAACACCAAGCAGAGTTCCCTATAATCGGAAATGATCAGGGTTTATTTTTAAATTGATGAGGAAGATTTTTAGCTTTAACCCACCAACACGCATTAATCACATGTCACTGCAGTCTTTTTCCCCCAAGTCAACCACAACCAGATCATGATCTAGTCAAAGGTGACAAAGCTTTGCAGGGATAGATGGCCAGCGATCTGGACTCTGCCCATGCCAGTATGGCAGCTGTTTTGACAAGGATTATCACTTTCATCAAAAGGTAATTTATAACAACCCCTAGCTTGCTCAGACCTCATATCTCTCCTGAAAAACTGTGCTTACAAATATGAGCACGATGCTGGTAGCTAGCTTTCTCACCTTCTGCTGAAGAAGGAGGCGAGAGAGACAAAAAAAAAGAAAAGGAAAAGCAAAACACTCAAACATCGTGTTATCTTTGGGCCACGTTGCAGGCCGACTCTTGCACAGAAGGCCTGGATGTGAGCATCTTGGCAAAACAATCACCAGCATGGTGATGCAAAAGCGAAGGAATTTTTGTCCAGACATCTTCATAAATCATGTCTTTATGTTAAAATAAACTCCCGCTGACGTGACAGGTAGAAACGAGGAAAGGGTGAGCAACGGGTTTCTCAATGCTGATGTTGCTTAATTATTAAGAAAAACAACCGTGTGACATGTTCACAAAATATTCAGATGTTTTGCTTTTTTTTTCTGTTATCAAAAGAGCTATGTGCAGGTAGCCTCAGTAGCAGACACGTGACGTGCAGAGGGAAATTACACCCAGCAAAGCACATTTCATTGCAAGCCCAATCTTGTAAGACAATAATAATAATCATAAGTCTGAACAGCAAACTTTTGTCAATAATGAAAATTTTTGTACCAGCTGGTTAGAATGAAGTGCACTTATAGACATGGAGAATGTTTATGGATGCAAGAATACCATCTATTTACCTTTTGATCTTTAACACCTTTTCTTAGTTGAGTGTTACACCACTGCCACTCCTTTCTTCGATGGAAGTTGTGCTTAGGCACCAATGGTCATAAATGTAGTGTATGGTTCAATTTGGAAATAACTTGGTACAAACTTAACTTGCAACAGACTATCAATCTCAATCTGAATCTTATTTTTTTGTTTGTTTCCTAAGCAAAAGGGAGTGGTCTGATGAATATGTGTCAGATTCCTGTGGGGGTCTTTGGGTAAAAATTTCTTCCAAAAGTCTTGAAGGATCATCAGTGTGTTTTTGTTTTTGGCAAATGTGCAAGTGTACTTTGTGTTCTCTTTTCCCAGTGACTTTCTTATTGTCATATTGTAAACACTAACCTTAACAGAGGACAGTGAGGCCTGCGGAGGTTTAGATGTGCAGGGTTCTTTAATAAGTTCCTGAATGAGTCATTGATTTGCTCACCGAAAATTTTTGATAGTCTGCTAACTTCTCCTCACCTTCCCCCAATGATTCTGTCTTCACAAACGGCTTTTAACGTCAAAGACATGGGCACCCTCTTGTAGGAGGAGCCATATTTTGTTCTCTAATGCCCAGTTTTTGACGGGAAGCAAGAATGGAGCTTGTCCAACAGGAAGAGCAGGAAGCTACCAGCGTACAGCACATAAATTAAATAAAAATAAATACTGTATATTTTTAAAAGTTACACAGGTGCCTAAAAACCGCTGAAAAGTAACACACGGGGTCTGACTTTGTAATTAGAGTCGCATTAAGAACTCACTTCCACTGTTATTTCTTCTGCTATCAGTTTTTGAATGGAGGGAGATTTGATTTTTCAGTCACATCCACTTTTAAAATAGGAAACAGAGTGAATAATTAGGTTGTACTGGAATTATATTGACTTGAAACCACATACTCAAACACAAGACACAGAAATGCAAGGTTGGCTTCAAGTCGTAGACACAAACAGCCTTAAAATCGCTTGACATGTTTAGGAAAATTTCATGCAAATCGTCAACACAAACACAAAAATGACCAATGGGCTACTATGTTAGACTACTAGTTTGTAAAAGGATTATGTGAAAATGACAAAATGCAAATGACAAGGCTTTGAATTAATACAGATAATTTACAAAGGGAGGGCAAGAAAAAGAAAGTGAAAGGATTTTAAAAACCCACACAACATGTTCTTCAGTGCATTTTTGCAAACTGCGCATTGAAAAAGCCACCCACAGTTCACTATGTCGGGAGAACCAAGTCTCAAATTGGCACCTATTTATGGTTTTTGCTACTGCCAGAAAAAAAAATTCCTTCTTCAAAGAAAGTAAGGGGAAAAAAATGGTTACTGTGTAGCTCATCCATCATTCAAAATCCTTTAAAACAGAAGCAGTAAGGCTATGATTTGGTGACATACTGCTTTGATTGGTTCCCCACTTATGCTTTTGACTTCCCTTTAAAGTTTTCCTCTCTTCAAATAAAAGCCTTTAGCAGTGCGGTTTATGAGCATTTTCATTTACTAAAGAACCATAGAATATATTTCAGCCGTCTTCTTGACGTGGTCAGGTCTCTCTCAGATACCTCCATGCATATGAATGCTGTGGCTTGTCTCATGTCATGTGAACTCCTCACCAGTTGGACAGGCTGAGTGGCTACTGTAACGTCATGAACTCTGCTTCACCTGTGCTAGCCTGCACATTTTGGAAAAAAAAAAAAAAAAAAAAAGCCAACCCTTCCATTCCTGCTTTGAAGCCAATTAGCCAGTAGTCTCACAGAGAGAGTCAGGTATGCAAACACTGTCTTGCTATCTGTGTGAAAATCAGCCCAATAGTTAAAATGACGTCTGTACAGCGCGCTGAAAAGCAAAACAGAGGAAACATTCCTCCCGTGTCTTTGTGAGCTGTGAATGCCACCTTGATGTCCATTCAACCCAGTAATTTATTATTCATCAAGCAGTCATTGTTGAATCTGTAAACATGTTTTATGAATTTCGTGTAGATATTGTCAATGTACGTAATGATTAAATGTCTTTTTTATTTAATAAAAAAAAAGTAAATATGTGGAGGTGTGCAAGTATACCTAACAGACATTAGTCCTCAGTTTGACTTCATGGAACTTTGTTATGCAAGTCTACCGTGCAGAAGGATTGTGCACACAGAAAACCTGAGCACAAGGAGCTCATTACTCTGCTGCATCTCACATAAATGTTCCAGAAATATTTTCAGCCACACAAGGTAGCCAAAGCATTCGCCAAACAAAGAAACCAAAGACAAAGCAACTCTCATATTTGCTGCAGTCGCACAGATATACCTACACATGGCGGAGATGTAGGAGATAGTGGACACAAAAGAATGCTGAGCAGAGCTCCACGTGCAGAGTCTGACTGGCAAAAAGTATATTTACCTTAATTTTAGCAGTATGTATTTAACCATAACCACTTTATGTGTTTGAAAAATATGTGCAGATCATGACAGAAACAGTAATTTCATGCACGATTGATTTTATATGCAGTCTGAAATACAGTTTTTGCAAATAAATCTACTCTTTCCTCAGTAGCTACTTTCAAACATTATGGTTTGCTGGTTTCCAAGAAAGCTGCACTCTGTGGGAAGCAATGCCCGCAACTGACAGGATGTACACTGACCACAAGGCAATAGGATCATAAGGCAAGGGAAGTAGAAAGTTTAGTCTTACAAGACTTGCAAGAGTAAAAATTAGGCTTGTTTATGTTGGCAACTTCTTCAATGAGGGAGAAAATATCTTCATCTGGGTATTTTTTCCTCATTTAGAAAGCATGTGATAAAAAGCAAAGAAAAGCAGACAAGTTTTTGGTCTTGTTAAACCCATTTCTATCTAGTTCTCAAAACAAGAGACAAATGACAGTGATAGATTGGGTAGCTGTGTTTTGAGAGTGTAGAAACATGCAAGAACCAATGGTCAGACAGAATGACTGAAGGTCTCCTTCCTCTGTTTCACAACTTTAATAAGTCTGATCTTGATTGACCTGGGGACATGGTTTAATGGCTTGTTCTTGACTGCGTTTCAGCTCTGTGTGAGTGGGTGGTCTGGCACTACTGGGCAGGGACAGTATACTCTAATGTACAGTGCACCAAATGAATGTTTTAGCAGAACAACAAACACTTTGCTTTTCGCCGTTTCAGGGAAGTACCAGATTAGGTCATGTTGTGTATTTTCACAATGATTCTAAGTAGTTTATTTTCTTTGAAAGTGGTTAGTTCAGCGATTTCCCACAGATAGGTTTCTGGCTCCTGGACGTCTATAAAGCTTTGAGATACCTGTGGACTTGCACAACACCATTGTTAAAAGTGCATCTACTGAGTTTTCCTTTCTCTAATTTTGGAGATTTACTCTTGAATTTCCCATAACTGGACAAGAAGTCTTTAGAAGAAAATAAATGCAAAACACTTTGACTTTCTTTTGCAAAATGCACCTGGTAACTGACCCGCTCTGGGTGACTCACTTAATGTAAAACAGCCACAATGTACAAATTCAAAGGAGGCCATTCACTCAAAACACAATACAATGTTGCAAAGACATCCTTTCTTCAGTTTTGCTCTGTCATGTATTGGCTTCTTATTTTCAGAAAGAAAGATCCTTGTGTACAAAAAGCAAATTGTCATGGAAATGATCAAACACAACCGATAAATATAGGTAAAAATAAATATATTTAAAATGCTTTCATTTTACCAGGCAATTAGAATAAACCTAGTACTGACCAGAGTGTAAGGTTTATGCTTGGTCTTCATCAGTTATTGTATGCCATGGCATATTAGATTTATCTTAACCTTCCCTGAACACATGCAGTGGAGGTGACAGTGGTAATAGTGTGTCCTGTTATCAGTGGGTTGCAGGTTCTAAACCCTGTTCTGTCTATCTCCATTGTGTCACTGGGCAAGACTCTTCACCCGCCTTGACTGCTGGTGGTGGTCAGATGGCAAAGTGGCACCAGTGCATGTCAGCCTTACCCTATGTAAGACCCAGCTGCCCCAGGATAGCTGTTGCTACAATTAAATAACTTAGTGTGTGAATGTGTGTGTAAATGACTGAATGTAGCGTGAAGCACTTTGGGGTTTTCTGGGCTTCATAAAGTCCTACAAAATACAAGTTATTTACCTTTTAGAGGTGGATCCACATTTTTTTTAACAGAGCTGAACTGAGATCTTTTACAGAACCAGTCCAAAACATGATCTTAGGGTAGTGACGTCTTCCTGTCTTAGTGGCCTTTTGGCTCATGTAGGTGCAGGAGTAATTTTACTGTGGAGTATGACACTATCTCACAAGCTTCAAACAACATTGTCTCAATGCCGTTTGGTTTTATTGTGGGGCATATGCACACGCTTCCCTCCAAAACAGATTAATCTTTTGGAGACAGAACTGTCTCCTTCCTAAAAGTTGTAATAGCTGTACATTCCTATACAGTCTATATTTGAATAAAATTAATTAACCAGAAAAATGTTGCACCTGTAAATCATACCAAAGGATAAACCAGAGATGTGCTCGTCCTAAGTATTTGTCCTGAAATCTTGGCTTATTATTTTTACTTTTTTTTTTCATGACGTCACTCAAGGAAGCAGTGTGTTTGACTTGCTTTGAAATACATCCTCAGGTGTGCATCTATTTAACTCAAGTGTTGAGAAAAAGAAGCTTCAAAATTATCATTATTAGGTCTTTCCACTATCATTTAGAGGCATAGTGATTTTAGTATATGTAAACCTCTGAATTTGAATAAAGTAATAACTAAATCTGGAAAAAAAAAAAAAAAATCAGTTTTCTTTATTCTGGCATTTAGCAAAAAAAAATTCCTAACTGAACTAAAACAGGAAATAATTATTCTAATTTACCGTATTTATCTACTGTATCTGTAAATACCTGAATTTGGTTATGTATAATTTGGCTTGTCAAGGATCGTCTGTACTTTTCAAAACTTGGAGAACACTGACCACTGACCACAACAGGGGTCTTCAAAGGCAGACCTCAAGGGTCTGTGTCTGCAACTTTCAGATGTGTCTCTGCTTCAGCACAACTGAGTCAAATGATCAGGTCATTAGTAGAACTCTGTAGACCTTAACTGCATACTAAGGAGGTATTTCAGGCATTCTATTCAGGTGTGTTGGACCAGAGACACGTCTAAAAGTTGCTGCACACCAAGCCTCGAGTTCTGGATTTCTATCTACAAGATACTGATCACTTGTAAGTTCATCACATCACCAAAATTAAAAACAAAACAGCAACAAAAAAAAACGATCCTTTTAATAACCGTCACAGACACTTATAGGACGGCTGGTGCCAGCAGCGCTCATTGAGGACTTTATGTGGGTCAATGGATTCATCTGCAATTAATCAACCGTCATTTGTTAGGAGCCTGGTAGGTTTGCCTTCTCATCCTTCCCCACAGCTCCTGCTAGGTTTATGGACAACACAGAGCCGACGCCAGGATTTAAGACTTCTTGCTTTTCAAGTTTTTTATGCTCTTGTAACACTCTATAAATGGATGACTGAGTAAAACAACATGCCGCAAGCTTTTTTTTTTTTTTTAAGGTGGAATGAATTTATTATACATGGGTATATGTTCACCTTTAGAAAAACTCAGACAGTTTGGCACTGCTTCATAAATATGCCACTGAAGTTGCAGTGAAAACATTGTAAACACGCAATCCTGCTGCTGCATCTAAGAGGTTTTGCATGCGACTTCAAGGTGCTAAGACTAAAAGCAAAATGTATGAGAATATTATGTGTCAGCCAGTGTGTAAGCTAAAACCTAAGAATTATTTTAGAGGAGGGAAGAAAATGTGCGTCAGCCTCTCAACCAAAGTCATTCTAATTTATTTTTACTTCCCTAATGGAAAAATATTCCCCTAATTACAGTAAACAGAAAGTTGCTATTTCATATGGAATCATTCATGTTTGATGCCTGACCTCGATAAGACACTTTTGAAGTCCCTCTGTATATGTTGCAAATTGTTTCTTTGAGCTTGCTCAAGCACCAAAATCACCCCTGCCTGTCCTGTGGGACCCACAGAGCAGAGTGGGTACCACTCCAGCACTTGGAATCTGTGCCAAAAGTTTCCAAACATCTTTTCCTGGTGCCTAAAATTAGCAGTCTAATGAGGTAGTGGCTTCCTTTTTCTCTGAACTAATACGCCATCCCTGCGGGACGGCATGATGTGGACTAACACTCAAGATCAACAGAAAAATCTTGCACCAACACTTAAAGTTTCAAGACTAAACATTTCCATCTGAACATAAAGACTTTCATTTTATCTCAAGAAACTTTAAGTGGAAATATAAAGATAAGGTTTGTTAAATGCACAATGGTGTAAAGAATTTTTGGATTAATGTGTGAAAAGTTTTTTTTTTTTTTTTTTTTTTCCTGTAAATGACTTTGCCTAAGAGGTTTCTACTTTACTATTAGGACTACAGGTCACATTTAATTGCACATGCATTAATCTGTTTTATTTTAGCTAATGAGTGCTCCAATAAATTTAACTGAAGGTGAGGAATTTTTATAACCTTCTGCAAACTTTTGATCTGAAGTTGTTCAGAGGGGAAGGAGTTAGAGAAGCTTTACTGTGTACAGTACAGTGTCCGATTACACGAGCGTCTGATTTTCAGCTCTCATTAGGACTTCACCTTCACACATAATGGATCTCTGTTGTGTTTAGATGGGTGTTTTTCTTTGACGGCTTAGTTAAGAATGAGACAGGTAATCCTGCCGAGACAGACTGACTGATTACACCTCATGTGTGCCAGAAATAATACAAAAAAAATAAAAAAATAAAAACACTTATAAAAGAAGACCAGAAATATTGTAAATATTTATGTGGATTTAATGTTAAAGACCTAGATTTTTTTTTTTTTTTTCAATTCTGACAATGAGATTTTTAAATTTTCTTCATAGTGCTTTGAAAAAAAAAATCATTTTGTATTTTTCAACGGATTATATGTGACAGACCAACACACAATAGCACATAATTGTGAAATAGCAGGAAACTGTCATGTAATTTTCTCAATTAAAAAACACAAAATTCTAAAAGTGCCACAATCATTTATAATTAGCGTCTCTTACTCTGATACCCCATGTTAGAGTTGCCAACTCAAACTCCATTGAACCTGAACTGAACATTTAAGACATTCAGAGATTATTTCTATCTACTCTGACTAAGCTTAAGTCTTTCTGGCTGAGTATAAACTATTTTTTCAAAGAAGGAGAAGCTTCTGGAGGTCAGGGGAGTAGTTAACAAATCTGGTAGTCATTGTTGCTTAAAACTATTGATTGAAATAGTCAAGCTAATGAAATGCCTTAAATAATTATTTCGGGCGGCTTGTAGTCAGTGAGTGATATATTCAAATAGAGATCAAATTTCCCGCGCCTCAGCCTGTCTACACTGGCTTTTAGTGCTGCAATTGTTGCCTCGATTGTTGTGTGATGACGGAGAAGCCAAATGCAGACTGCTGTCTGGAGGCAGACAGGTCACACCGGTAAACTTTAAATGGGACAAAAGATGATTACAATGCACAAGTGGTGGTTCTGCGTAAATGTAATTCAATGGTAAAACCAGCAAAACCACAAAACCTATCAACAAGAACATACTGTATGCAATATAGAAGGAACAGAGGGCTGACCAGAAGGAACTGATCAGACAAATGAAACAGGAACAACGTAACAAAAATCAAAAAGGCAAAATGACCCTTTTAAAGGTGCGGATACATCTGACCAGTTAAGTCTCTGTTTTCTTTTGATGTTTTCAGCCGTATTAATAAGATAGTGTATGCCTTTCAACTGATTCTAAATAAATTTTCTTGCTAAATTAAAATAAGCATCTATGTGAATCACACCCAGGTACCTTCTGGTCTCATAATTTCTCTCAAGCATTTTACACTCATTTCTCAATTTCAGCAAAATTAACTATCATGATCTATAAAACCTGATCAGGATTGAGCAAAAAAGGGGAAAAAAAGGATAATAAAGGCCCTTTTAACTTTGAATTTTAAACAAATTACAAAAAAAATCCTGCCATGACGTTTTGCCTAATCTGTTATCATTCAATCAAACACGCTGACATTTAAAGCATCTCTCTCTATCTTTAGCCTAACTCACTGACTGCAGGATGTCATGTCAAAAAAAAATCAAGCACTTTCTCAAAACAAGTACAACAACCTGTACAGAACTCCAGACGCAGACCTGAAGAGTCAGACACTGGGGTTGCTTCTAAACAGCTGTTTCCTGTTATGTAACTACCACAGCTGCTATTTCTGAGGGAGGGCATCTTGGTGCTGTAGCCATTTCTAAGGGTCAATAGAAAAAAAAATAATGCAGCTTTAATGACGACCAACAAAGGACCACCAAAGCTTCCCCATTTTATCATGCAATGCTCTGAATCACTGAGCATGCCAAGAATTTTCACAGGAATTTTTAGGTCTTTTTAATGAAGTTGTTGCTTGTGACATAATGAACAGAAAGTGTTGTTTTTTCTTCTTCTTCTGGTTGAGCTAATCAAGTGAAAGCACATTAAACATTTGCATTCCCTAAAACATGAACATTTTGACGCTATCCAGGAGAGCCTAACCCTGATGTAGACTTTCTGGGTTCGAATGAAAGCAAAATACATTTAGGAGATTATTTTTAAGAGCTTCTGTGAAAAGCTTAAAACAACACAGAGAAAATGTTCGTACACATTAGTTTCCTTGTCTACATTTTGCTCAGGAGAATAGAAGACAAATGAGGGAGCAGTAGCGTCTGGGAAAGAGGCTGAATATTTGGCTGCTATTCTCTCTGTAAATATTGTTCCAGTTTTTTTTTTTTTTTTTTTTTTTTGGGACTTGCTACAAAACAAACATTTACCATATTGGATAGATTATTCTGCCATATTCAACCTGGACACTGTGTGATGGCATGTGAACATGTCTTTAATCTCATGCATGGTCAGAGAAGAAAAAGAGAGGAGTGGAAGTCACTTCATGTTGAAGTTTGTGTCCTTTGAAATGCTTCATTTGCTGCGTTTATCAGATGCAGCTCAGTGAGCGTCACAATCCATCCTTCACTAAGGACTTCCCAGTGACCCTGTCATGCATTTATCCGACTTCTGGCTTCAAACATGTTGCAGGATCAAAGAATTAATAAAACTGATAGCTGGCTTTGATTACAGCCAAAAGAGTATGAGAACCAAGAGAATGCACTATGGAGAAGATGGATGGGCAAATTATGCTAAAATCAAGGTTTGTTTGTGTGACAGTGGACAAAATGTTCTGGTTCACTTTGTTTTATATCTACATACCCGCAATAATAATATACATCTTTAAGTCTTTGAAAATATATATATATATATATATATTTCAAGAAATTTAAGAGATACATTTTAAGCACGGCAATAAAAAGTCTGTTTTAATTCTATGACTTATTCATTTTTTCTAACAGAAATGCTGGTGTTTATTATCTATGATGTATTATAAAAAAAAATAACAGACAACAATTGAATGCTTGTAATATATGAGTTTCCTTTTTTGTTTAAAATAAATAAACATTTCAATGATTTTCCAACTTTCTGAGATGCAATTGCCAATCCAGTTGCATGTCAGTCTTAGTTTTTGATTTCGAAACGCCTCATATTTTTTGTCTTTCAAGTTAACTCTTTGTTTAGTTCGATCAAGCCAGGATTTCAACACAGTCATTTCCTCTCTTATATTCTCAAGTAGTCTCTTTTAAAATATCCTTTCATTGTTGCAAACCTTACATTGGAAATACTGCATTTTTCAACCTGTCATGCTTTTAAAGACAAACAAAAAAACAAAGGACACGCTGCAATGAATCACAGGAGGACATATAAATCACTACTTAAAGATATTTGCTGAAAGATTAAAATGGATATGTGAAACATAACTTTGTAGCAGACCTTATAACAAGAGGCAGACTGTAGCTGCTCTCTCACACAAATCCCTGGGGAGCCGCTAATGTGTGCAAGCTAAGCTGCACCTTTCCCCTCCGAGTTTTTAAAGTCATTGCTGTTCCTCAAATGTCCCCAGCATTACGCAAAAAAAAACATAAAAAATCTTGCAGTTTGGTCAGGTGTTGACCAGCTAGAACAGCCAGTCTAGCACGATGCACAAAAGAAGGTCTCAATCACATACAGGAATGCCTCCATGGGTCATTGTTATTTATTGATGACATCTGTTCCAGGTTAAATGGCCACAGAAGGTACAAGTACATATGCAAGTCTCTTTGCACAGTACACAGACTTTTCCTCCACAACTGCGGATGCACGGAGACTGTGTTGCCCTTTTACCACATGCTTGATCAGGTCTCAGTTTCTCCACATGTAAAGTGACAACCATCCACTGAGATTTATCAAAGCAAGATTTATGTTTTTTCGGCAGCAGCCAGCGCGTTCCTTTTCAGCGGCCATATTCGCTGCAGGCAGTGTTTTTCTTCCTCTACATTCCTACTAGTTCAGTTTACTACAGCCGCATGTCTGGTGAGGTCATTTATGGCCAACCATGGTGGTATGACAAACTCATTTATAACTGGGAGACTGGAGTGCCTGGGATGAGCCTACTTGTTCAGGAATAGTTACAAAGTTGATTAAATTACTTGTTTTATATATATATATATATATATATATATATATATATATATATATATATATATATATATATATATATATGTTTGTGCAGCAATAAGACTGACTGGGAGTAACTGTTGTTGGTGTACAATCGGTGGCTTGGGGACCATTTCAAACACTGCTGACTTTCTTTTCTCACAGGTGCTGAACTCCCCTGAGATGATAAGTGGGGGAGCAACAGGTTTTGACCACATGGCAGGTTGCAATAAGAAGATGTGAGCAATAAACAATTTGTTAGATTTTCTTTAGTGTGTTCTTCTGTGGGAGATGCACAACGATTTAGATAATAATCACAGCAGAGTGTTTGAGATTTCAAAAGTACACAATCGTAGTTGTGTGAGATAAAAAACAACAAGATGCTGAAAGCTAATGATGAGCTCAATGCCACATGTTTGTCCCCTGCTGGTATTGAACTTATAACCCTCATCCCCAAGAGAGACACTCAGACAAAGACGGAGGACAGTACAGAGATTTAGACATTCTTAGGGAACATGTGTGGTCTCCAGAAATGCGACAATCAGTCCAACACACACACACTGCAGATTTGGCTGAAACTTGGCTGCGATTCATACTGAGTATTCATCTGTTCTAAAACCCAGCGGTGTTGTATACCCAACGTCCTGCAGGAAACGGCAAACACCCCGACTGGAATTAGTACAGATGAGCAAACTTGTCCATATGCTCAGGACTTGAAAAAGACAAGTCATAATCACTTATTCGTTGCTTTTTTGTTGCAAAATAACTCCATAAAGGTCATCTATTATCATATTTACAGCTTTTCATATTCACCTGTATTCAGGCTTGTAGCGCATTATAATTAAATAATTTTTCAATGTCCAAGCTCTGGCATCAACATGTAGTCCAGCAGTCACCTAGGACAAAGTCTTTAGTTTTAATTTGAGTTCATAAAGTTAAGATTTGCATGGTGATTTATCCAGTGAGGAGAATGAAGTCAGAACACATCTTGTATGACAACAGTAGTTTGGAAGAAAAAAAGAAGATGTTTTAGTCATATTTTAGTCATATAGCACTTTTTCAGCAACAAGGCACTTCAAAGTGTCTTGATGTAGAGTTAAAAAGGTTATTTAAGAAGCAGTTCTTTGTGAGCCCGGCCTACCTGTGGTTCCCAACAGTGAAAAATGGCTGCATGTAGCTAAAACAGTAATTCAAAACAAAGGATCTGGTGACTGTTTGGGGTGTACCTGGCCTCTCACCCAATGAAAAGCACCAGCCCTCCCCACAACACTAGGGGGATGGTGCTGGAAGGATACACAGGTTTAAATAATGAATGAATGGATAGATGGAGATATTTGATTGTGCTAGAAAGTGGCTGTATGTCCCTGGAAAATAGACTGTTTTTGGTCAGTGAGGATAAATATATTTGTTCTTCTTGTGTTTTCATTTGTGTTTTCCGCAAATATGATATTCGTAGCAAATGTGCTCACATTATCCCTTTTCTGTGCTGGCCACATGTCTATTTGACATTATTTCATATGATTTTGAGAGTGTTGCTTAAAAATGCCTTACTGTTTTCAAAAAACAATTGAAAGGCAGATATAATATAATTTTCATACTTTCAGAATATTTTAGGTTTTCAGGTTCTATAACATGATGATGACATATCCCACTTAAAAATAATGAAAATATTGATATTGTGAGATTTCCTCATGAAGTCTTTCCTGTTGCTCTCTTTTGATCACAAAATGTTAGTAGCAGTCATATCTTTGGAAAGCAACCCATCCCAGAGCAGCAAGCGACAGTAAGGAAATGTTAATCATCATTTCATTAAAGTAGATCATACCCCGGAGCCTTAACAGATATTTATGTTTTATGAGAACCAGTCTCACAGGCTTCTTTTACCAGTTCTGAGTGAAGGCAGCTGAGGTGGATTAGGCAAAATGTCCTTGGAAAAAAAGAGCTCACCACAAGAGTAAAGGAAAGAATCTGCAGCACAACAGTGACCGCTTGGAGTGTTCCAACAAATCTGAGCAGTGTGTTTGGTCATTACTATTATTATCATTGCCGTATTTGCTTGAACTATCAAAATAAAAGTATTGCTTCAGTAAATCCGTGCTTTTCTTGAGTATATTTACCTGTTCCGTTTTGGAATATAGATTCAAGTGACTTAAAATCTCGCTCTCCCACTGTACTGACTGGCTTTTCAGCATTTAGTCGGTTCTTGCAAGTTTAATCAGGTCATATATCTTGAGAAAAATCCCTCGCTTGGACAGGGAAGATGATATCAGGTGAAGAGATAAGCGCTAGCATGTCTTCTTGATCTGCCACCTCTGGAGGGGCAGTGGATAAGAGCAGACACTTTCCATCTGCTTCAACCTGGCATTAAGGGTCACTGGCTGGAAATAAGCAGACTGTTGTGTTTTCCCCATGGAGACGGATGTCAAGGTTAGCGAGGATCCACTGCTGCATTGTCTGGTAGACAGCTGAAGCACATTCAGGATGACTGCATTAAAGAAAATGTTTTGCACAAGGAAGTAACAGTGGTATGCTGACAAGAAATTATTTTTGAAATGACACCAAACTCCCCATTTGTTTGTTTGATTCTTCGCAAGCAAAGAAAATCTGGATACCATTTCAATCTCCCTCCTTTTACCACCCATGGGGATGTCTGCTAGATTAAGATACTTCCCTTCACTGCACACAGTCAATGTGCCCTCATGTAGAACAATCCTTGCACCATCAGTTGGAAGGGAGCCCATTCAGATTTGTTGAGATTCGAGAAAGCACATTCGGCAGGTTTTTGTATTGGTCAAGAAGAAGAATGCTCTCGCTTGGGTGGCTTTTACCTCCAGCGGTTTTAATTTGTAATCAAAACACAATATATACCTTAAAATCTCTTCACGCGATCACTGATAGGCCTTGAAGGGACCTGACATGAAGTTTTCTACCAGCTGTTGCCATAAACAAGCCGTGCACATGACAGATCATGTTAAGCAACTTTCTGTGGAACAATTTCTGAAAATCATTGGCAGTCATCTGCACCGCATCCATCTCAACCAGTGGAAAATAAGTGATATGAAGACTTGCTGACATGTTGAAGTTCCTTCTAAGTCTCATTCTGGCTGATGCTTCGCTGTGGTAGCACACAGAGAAGGATCTTCACTCACATCTGGTTCACTTAGCGCCACCGAAGTGCAGGCCAGCAGTAATTACTCACAGGATAATATTGGAGTAAATGGTGTAGCCTGTTTCTGAAAATTTAAATACCGGTTCTGAAACCTGACTAGTGAAAAAAATATATCATCTCATCATATGTTTCTTTATGTTACCTTTTACTCTATCGGCTGCGAAAGATGTGTACAAAAACTGGAATATAACTTATGAAAACTTTAAGACCTCAAGATGTCACTCTTAGCTCTCTCAACTCTTTTACCACTCCATTTACTGTGCATAACTTTTAGATTTATGTGGAATCCCATCCTGTCTTGTCGTCAGAGTTGGAGATACTCAAAGCATTACATGGCTGCTCTGCCTGGATATGCAGACAGGATTAAATGAATAGCGGTTTCATGACCTGAGATAATTAGCACACATCTGCATTATCTTAATGGATGGAGTATCTTCTGTTCCATAACAAATTTGTACCAGAAAAAAAAAAAAAATTCAAGGGATAAAAATTAACATTTCCTTGCAAATTATTGAGGTGCAGAATCTTTTAGTAGCATTTGCAACACAGTAAAAGGTTAATTAACTTTCAAAACTCATTTAAAAATGTAACTAGTAGCCTTGATAGTGGCAACTACCAGGAGTCACATTGATGGTTGGGGGTGCTGTGAATTGCATAAGGAAGTTTTAGGTAAAGTTAGCAATCAACCAAGACTCTTCAGTGCTGCAGTTGCCTTCAACCAACAACATTTTATTTGCTTTTTCTTTCCTCTGACTGTTGGCATTGGCAAGTTTAGATGAGTCGTTATTTTCTAGTATTTAGCTTATAACTTATTACAAGTAACGCACGTAATATTAATTCAAATGATCTGTTCTTTTGTCATTTTCATTTTGAAGTATTGCTAAGAGAAAAAATGCATCTGTATCAGGAATAAAAATATAACATATTCTAATCAAAAGTTGTAGGCTAATCTGAGTAAAGTAAGAATGAATTAAACCTTTTAGTTAAATACAATTCATGAGAATTGTTAAATTGTACCAATAAATTTGGTATCACTAATTTTGTTACCAACGATAATTTCTTAAAGGTTTTTTTTTGTTTGTTTGTTTTTGTTTTTTGTTTTTTTTGCTTTATTCATATCATGACTTGCTTAGATTTTAATGTTTATTAAATATTGTATATGCGTGTTTTTCTAAATGGTGATAAATACTAGGGGTGCCTTTGTCTTTCTAAGCAGTTTTGCCCCCCACCTGCAAGGTGTGTTGATTCCTTAATCCCTTGGATCTGAAGGTAAACACTCAGATTTTCTCTCCAAAGAGGGACACTCACAATATTTAGCTAAGAGATTTCAGACTGGAGGAGGGTAACACACCTGAGCACCCGGGAATGGCTTTTAGTGTGGCTGGACAGGTCAACAGCGGATCCATTTTCACTAGCGGATGGGAATGTGTTTGCTCAGGTCTATCTCCGGTCTCATGGAAGTTCAATGAGTTTTTTTCTGAATGGATAATTTGGCTGTGATTGTATCTCGTGTCACAGTTTTAGATCCATTAAACTAAAATGGATCTGGATGATTTTGAAAGTTTTCTATATAGGAAACTTCTCTTTTCGACACAAAAACAGGCCAATTTTAAAATGAGTTTAAGTTCTCAGTATTTCCTTAATATGGTTGAACATGTGATATGAAACGCTAAATTGTGAAATTATACCAGGAAAATAATTTTGCTCAAATGAAAAATACACCGCCTTACTTAAAAAAAAACAAAAAAAAACTGGTCTTATGTTTTACAAATTCATTTTAAGTTGACCCAATTTTATTGGAACTATATAAAAAAAATCAGTATTCAGAGGATTCTCAAATCACCAAGACCATAACAGTCTGAATACCTTGGTTGAAATGTGCAGACAAAGTCAGTCTCAAACTTCAATATGTCTCCCAGGACAATGTTTAAAAGCTAAACACAAATATCCTTCCAGTCTAATCTTTTAATTTTGCTTTTTTTATAACATCAGGCACAAGGGCAGATGCTCCTGAAAGTATAAAGCTTAATTTGCTGACAGGATTGATTGCTGTGCTGACAGAAACAGCCGTGATTACAGTGAAAACTCAAAATTTACCACATCCTTTTCCAGGTGTGGGCTGGACTAGAAATAAGCAAACAGTTCTCTAGGTGTTTCAACATGCCATATTAGGGCTGACAGTCTGTCAGATTTATCCTTGACTAATTACAGTCCTCATCTGCCCTGCAGGGACAAGAAAAAACAGACCAGTTTGCTAGTGCTGTTCACGTCTAATTGCTTTGATGGAACAAGATGAGTAACCCCACAAATAACAGTAGAGCATGACAGCAGACACCCTCTGACTGGTGGCTTGATTTATTTCCTCTGCCTTTCCCTATGCGTGTGTTTGTTAAAGACGAAATATCTCTGCTACTAGTTATCAAAGCTCGCAAATGTACATTAAAAGCAGAACAGGGCCCCAACAGCTATTAAACCTCATTTGCAGTATCAGCATAGTATTTTCCAAATTATACACAGTCTACTCTGGAATATTGCAGGCGATAAGGACTCTCCCTTGGGATTGGGGAAATGACTCAATTTGAGTCTTTCAGACTCACTCACAGGGAGCTGTGCTTGTGCCTTCATTTACCAGCCTTGTCATCCCACTTTTTATGAAGCAGTTAGCGTCACCATATCTCCTTCTGAGATCAGAGCGCGCCAACAAAGAGTCAGCGTTCACATCAGTGGATAGTTCCTGGAGCTGAGTTTGCCAGTGGGGGTGGAGGGATGCGGGGGTTGGAGGGTGGGGGGCAGGGGGGTAAACTGGACTGTTGAGACTTGGAGCTGCTGAGTCGGGCAAGAATGCGTCAGTGGTGCCAGGTTTTATTTTGGTGTTGGTCCATTGCAAGAACAATCTCAGAGTGTGTGGCATTATGGAGGACATCCAAATGCTCAAGATGGAATTTCTTGATTGCTATTGAGACCTGAACGCCAGCAAAATGATCTCTATCGGCCTATGCTCCACACGCCTATTCATTAGAGATCATTATCAGTGGTTCTGAGGTGAGAGCCGGGCTTTTGGGGCCAGCCAACAAAGTGAGATCACCTGGTAGCAACTGGCTGTGTTGGACTTCAGGTTCGTTCGTTTTTAACAGTTTGAATGACATCATGATCTCCTTAAATATTAGAATGAAAAATAAAGGCACTGATGAATTTTCACTCATTGTGCATGCCCACACGCATGTGCAATTGCTCCATGTCCGAAAACAAATAAACATCAAATATCTTGCAGATGCAAAAAAAAAAAAAAACAAGATCAAGGCTAAACTATTCAAGATTAGCATGCTCTTCTCCACATGGAAATCTTGCTGCCTGAAGCTACCATTATCTAAAAGAAAATCATATGCTAATTTTTTACATTTAAATAGCCACAGTACAGTGTCTGGAAAAAGTATTCACATCACTGAACGTTTTCACAATTTACAATTTGTCCTTCTGAAATTATTTAATTTGTAAAAATATTCCCCCTGGGTTTTCAGTGACTTGTGAAATATATTCACAAATGAAGAGAATCATGAAGACAAAGGACTCAGAAGATGGGTCATGGACGAAGTTGTGCAGGATTTTAGATTATGTGGTTATGCTATAAAACAATACTCCCAGCTCTGAACATTTTCGATCCTCCATCCCAAGAAATGGCACGACTGAGCACCGACCAAGACACGGCAGTCCCCTCCAACGAGCAGACAGATCAAAGACAACGTTAATTAGATAAGCAGCCAGTTGATCCATGGTGGAGCTGCAGAACTACCCATTTTAGTTGGAAATATCCTTTGACGGAACAATTTTTATCTCTGATCTCCACAAATTTTGCATTTATGAAATATTATCAATATTACGGTATTGCTTAAAGAAACCTATATAAACTCTCCTCTGCAGTTTGAGAAAAATCATGCAATGGATACAAACGTTTATAAAAAAAAATGGTCTGATCAAATGAGACCAAAATTAAAACTTTTGGATTGGATGCAAAAGGCTAAGCGTAGGAAAAATAACACTGTGAATACACCACTCCCACTGCACCATGCTGTTGGCAGTATCATGCTCTGGGGTTGCTTTTCTTCAGCAAGGCAGGGGAAATGGTCATGATAAAATATACATGCATTTTTTATCAGCAAACTCTAATCTGCCAGACTTGTTTAAAAAAAAAAACATTAATTGATTTAGATTGATTCAGATTATATATGTCCAAAAGTTTTACCTTAAAAAAACACCCACTATGATTTTAATTCTTTTCCATCCATGATTTGCTCTGGAACAGCTTTAAACCCAAACTGTTGAACTGAAGTGTTAGGGTTCAGTGTTAGTTTGTTGACTGAACTCAGCAGCAGAGGGCTCTCTTTTCCCTCTCACTCTATTTGATTTGAGTCACCTTTAAGGGGAGTTCAAATACCAGCTCTCGTTCAGCACATAACGTTTAAATGCATTAAAGTAATTTTGCAATGCTTTGAAAAGGTTTTTCATTGTTATCATTAAAATAAGCAGTCATATTTGTTTTGCTGTTCTCTAACCACACAAAGATCATCAGATGTAAGTTTCAGAACTACTTATCTGTTTTAAATGTGTGGGATGTTTGCCAGGTAGGAGTTTCCCTGCCATTAATCTTATTGACGTTCTGAGTGACAGACCGGATTATCAACTAAAACTTTCAGCCACTTGAGACGGCTACCTGTGTTTTGCTTTTGAGAAGAATAAAGAGTGAGGAGCCATTCTTCAGGCAGAAAAAGAACAGAAGGCTGGTGTAACCTAAGCAATGTGGCAACTCTCGGCGGCCCGTAGCATTATCTGGACAAACTAATATTTGCTCCACGACAGCGCAAACACACTCATTTACTCTGGCTTTATTCAGTGGTCTGGCATTGTTGATGGATTAACTCCAACAATAAAATCTAACCTATCTCCTCGGTTTGATCTGATGGATTTACTTCTGAGAGTACTCTGCATCAATCACTCACAAGTGAAATTACTAGAAGCAGTTCAGAACTGAGAGTTTAAATGCCCAGTAAAAAAAAAAAAAAAAAAAAAAAACGATAATTGCATTGTTATTGCTCTAAAAATCTCTGCTTTTGACCAGTCAGCTTCGGAGTCATATATGTGCACCATTATTTAACTGAGTGCCTCCTAAAAAGTGAAAACAAAATCAACAAGCGTCTGTTTCTTTTTTATTCTGCTTAGCTCTGAGGGACTGGAGATTTGCAGCAGTCTGAACATGAAAAAGGGCAAGTAATGACTTGGTTTGAAGTCTGACCGCACTGCGGTGAATCTCTGTTTCAGTCAGGTCTGCTTTCAATAAAATATGATTTGCCTCCCCCACCGAATGTAGTCTTCAAAATTACACACTCTTTAGAGCATTGTTGGAATGCATGAAACATGAATGTCGTCTTTTCTCACAAGAAAGTAATAAGAAGCTACCTGCAGAGGACACTGTCATGAACACCTGGAATGATAAGGCTACAACAGTTAACCTTCCATTCATCCAGCCTATGAACAGAGCAACTTTGTATAAAGTATAGATATATTTTCACAGTCTGTTTTTTGGCAGACTCCCTGCAGTTCTCCTCCCAAACAGCAGGGATTGCTACTGATCAAATAAACCCACCCCACCATAGACATGATGGCAGAAGTAGAACCTTGAGATAAGTTCATTAACAAGCAAAACTTTTATCTATCATCATAACCATTCAAACTTTACCCATGAAAATATGGGTGAAGTTATATGGGTATATATAAAAAGCTGCATTTTATACAGACTACTTTGCTTTTGCTCTTGGATTGTACACATGGAGTCCATTGGTATCAGCTGGTTAATCTTAAAGTCGATAGAGACGCCCACTAACTTCTCAAAGACTGGACTTGCAAATGAGTGTCACAAATTGTTTGATAGGGGTACAACTGACAATTTTTTTTTTCTTTTGATTCTGTGAACTTGGCAAGGACCCATGTTGACCATATTAAAGACTGCCACTCAATCCTCTAAGTGACATGACAGTTTCACAAATGCTCGTTGGAAATTAATGTACAACGTAAGTTATAGGAATGAGTCTGCTACAGTTTTCAAGTGGAGGCAAGATGGTGCAAGAATCCAGTATCCTGTGTTTTAATAGACAGAAACTAACCTTTACCCTACATTGGGCCCTGTTGTACACCCCAACCAATTCACAACCTTATTTATTTTTATTTTACTTGACAGATAGCTTTAGATTCCACTTAAATACTGGCTGAAACCTTTTGAATTCAGTGACTGATAGCCCTAATATGCACAGAGACTTCTTATTCATGCTAGGAGAACTGAAAACACTTGGAGAAGACGAGCAATTCCTCTGTCACTCTGACACTCCGCCTTTGTTTCTCTCAGGTAGCGCTACAGAAAGAGCTGCATAGAAGTCAAAGGCTTTTCGTTTCCATTTTCCCATGAAAAAAAAAAGAACGACAAAGTGATGTGTTGAACTCCCTTGGATAAGATCACATAAAACAGAAGATGTACTATTGGTACCGTAATATTAGGATAAATGTTGACTTGGTAAAAGTTTAAAGCAATTGCTTTAAAAAATTGGCAGGTAGGCTTTTATTGTACAGGTAAAATAATAATGGTGTTCATCTCAAGGGACTCAAATATTGCTGATTATTTGTGACTTTCCGAGATTTCTGTCTTGTTTCAGTGCAAATGTGTGACACTTCAGTTGACAGTCTGACTTGAGTTTTCTATTCGTATGTCTTGCAGAAAAATTCACAGCCTTATCACCCGTGTTCAGACGAGATAACGCAACGTAAAGTGCACCATTTCCTGCACAGGTACAAGTCTAGTGCATGCAGAACCTGTTGCTCTGTTAAATATTTTATGTGTACATTCAGACCAGGAACAAAAGCCGTCACCATTCAGTGAGACTGACAGATAATGCAACAACGGCTGAAAAGTAAACAAAAATGACAGTCACTTAACAACCTTTTGACCTTGCAACGCTGCTGCCACTCCTTGAGCGTTTGCGACAGAGGCGCCAGCAAGAGCTGCCAGCCCCTATCTCTTGTCAGATTTTAAGGAACTTGTTGGGTGATCACCAAAACTGCTGTCTCCATCAACATGAACTTACACTGCCCTCTGAATTTGTGCAATATCCGGGATTAAATATAACACATGCTATAGCTCTATAGCTGCCCAAACTTTCCCATATTGACAGTGTCAGTAAGTTTAAACAACCAACACTGTTGTTTGGGACATTCTAGAACATGGAGGCCCAGGAAGCCCAACGTTTTGTGCAGCTCTAAACCAAAGTACAATGGCGGGGGTGAGGGAGGCCCTTTGAAGAATACGAAGTGCAGCCAGTTGTGGAGAACCATGCATGTTGCTGTTATTGGTACTTCTCACTTGAACGTGCCTCACCCATCTCAGCACTCGCACGCGGCATTGACCCAAAGGGGAGCTGTTAATTTGGCATGGCGAAAACACGAATCTGAAACTGAACCAAGGGTCTTCCCGCTGGGAGGAATGTTCAGTGACAGAACACGGACCAAATGACATACAGGGTTAATATGAAAATAACCAAACATGACTGGTCATGCGTCCAAAGGGAGAGTAAATTCCAGAAATGCAATAACAACAGCAGAATTGTATGGGTCTACATGCTTTAATATGAGGTGTATGCTTTTTTTTTTTTTTTAAACTGGAGAATACTCACAAATAAAATAAACAGCAAAAAGGAAGTCTCTCATTTGTTTTTTTGTTAGTTTTATCTTTCTGGAGCATACAGTGCATTTTAAAATCCTACACAGCTCTATTAAAGCTCCATTTTTTTTGTTTTCTGGTGTAATTAAATGATGGAGAACAAGATGGAAAAAATGATTTTAGAACTTTTAATGTGACACTTAATTTGTACAACTGTGTTGCAAAACCAACTCAATTATTATAGATGGAAAAAAAAATAACTGTAACTAACAACTAAATACTGTGGGCCATCTACGTTGATTAAGGCCCCAATGGAAATGAATGAGGTCCCTCCCATGCTTTAGAAGTTCTCTACAGACGATGGCATCTGGTGCAGGACGCAGCCATGAAAAAAACCAGGACAACCAGAACAGCTGACCTTTATTCAGGACCTTAAAGAGGTACTATAAATTAGGGCTGTGCAATTAATCCAAATATCTAAATGATGAATTCAAACAATGGAAATAACAACATAATTGTCAAAAAGCCATTACTGATTTGCACACTTATTCAACATTACTTTAGTTTTTTTCACTATTATTTTTTATTACTAAATAGGATATTTTAAATTTACCAAAGAGGAAACAAAGGATTGATCCAACACAAATTTGCGTAATAAGTTTGATTAGTCAATTACATTTATTATAATATGATCAAAAATATTAAAAACACAATTTAAACGTCAAACTCTGTGGAAGGTTTTATTATTTGTAATTTTTCTATTATTCTTCGCTTTGAATCTGTTTACAGCACCTTAATGCCTGTAATACTCTCTGGGACTCAAACTCAGTATTCACCCACCGCTGAAAACAGTCCTCAGCAAGAGCGGTATTTGCTTTTCCACAGAAAAATATTTGCTTATAGCTCCAGTGCCCAGATAATCTGGGAAATTAATTAACATTTTGTTAGAAAAAGGGACCCATGTGAAAGCTTTAGGCTTTTCGCTGGAATGAACGGGAGCAAACAAGCAAAGGAAATCACAAAGTATTGAGAGATGGACTCCCTCAGTGCTTTAAATACTTGAAATACATTTCTCTATTGCTCTCATATGGATCTTCTTACAGAATTTGTTGACAGAAGTAACATAAACTTGTCTATTTATGTTTATGAATATGTCATCAACAATCGTATTTATGTATGTATGTAGTATACAAACACATACACTAAGTAAATCCCTTAGTTACCTTTTATGATATCTGAAAATGCAAGCACCTTGCTTCCTAGCTCAAAATACCAGCTGAAAATGAGGATTGTCCTCCTGCAGCCCACAGACAGTAAGATAGTTCACCATGTGCACTTGTTATTGAAAAGTTATCCTCATGCTGCCACCTAAATATAGTTTGAATGTAGAACTAATTTTCTTGGAGACAGAACCCAGTTGTGTGTTACATGTTTTAGCACATTTTAAACGAGCTCCGCATGGAGGTTCTGGTTGAACATTAATTCTGTAATTTCCACAAATGAAAAGATTTATCTACAACAACGATTTGTCTCTGCACTATCCCAGACTCAGTCTAAATAACACGTTTACTGTACATTGGACTCCATGATTTTTCCACAATAGAAACTGTATGTGGACAGTGGAGAATTGCACACTACAACTGCAAAAGCAGTTAAATGCAAAAAAATAAAAAAAATAAAATAAATACTTTAAACCTTCTAGACTCCAAAAATATGCCTCCTTTCATTGCAGAGTTTTCAAATAGTTAAATTTATTGTGTTTGCAAACATAATTTCATGCTCTTTAGTCATCTGTATATAATAATCAAAACTGGGCTCTACAATTCAACATGATCCTGTGGTTGTGCTCTGCATTGCTCTGCTGCTGTTATCCTCAGAGGACCAAAAACAGCGGCGAGATCTCCTGAGAGCAAATGTTAAATGATACGTTTTCATTTAGAAAGCCAAATGTCATCATCATGTCTCTGTCCCTTTTGCTTTCAGAGCATCTGGTTGATGTGGTGAGCTGGCAGAGCAAGTAAGAACATGGGAGGGAGACATTTATCATCCTCTAGACTTCAGAGCTGTAACTCTGCCTGCTTGGAAATCCTGTGGACAGTCGGTGGAAAAAAAGCCGTGGCGATTGAATTACAAGAGTTGCAGTGCCGATACTTTGGTGGCTAAATTCAATATGCGGCTAAATTCTGGAGGCGTTATTTACTAACTAAAACAGGAGTAGGAGTATCTGTCATGATTTTATCTCTTTTAATTTTTGTTTTTCTTTTTTTTTTGTTTTTTAATCAAAAATCTCTAATCCTTCCTTGGTTTAAATTGTTACAAGTAGAATTATCGTGGAAGTAGTTGAAACAGGGCTTTTCCACGCCACTGTGTCAGCAAGCAGAATGAAAGAAATTGTTATGTGCTTATTGTAATTAAAAAAAAAATAAAAAAAAAATAGGGAGTGGGTACTTTCTGGTATTTCCCACTGTGTAAAAAGTTAAGAAAATGGGGATTAGCACCAAACTTTACCAATGGTCTCAATATTCTTACTTATTTCCCAGTCAAAGGACCCACTTATATATTTGGCCTGCATTATCATCTAGCTGCTGATAAAAAAGCATGGCTCTGTTCTGGGATGATTGTGTAAAGAGGGATTCTTCATAAAATTGAGAGCATTACAGAAAACCCTTTGCATCTTCTTCCTTAGACTGACACACAACAGAATGTTTTCAGTCAGCGGCTTCTTCGAAACTGCTGTAAGATCTCCTGCTAATGGAGATTCTTCCTGCATACAGCCATTCAAGGTAGCATTTTTACAAGGACTGCTACTGCTGGTTCAGCAGATGCTTGTCAAAAAACATGTCATTCATGTCAACAACAACTATTCACTCATGTTCCAGCGTTGGACCTGTTTCCTGGCACCGTGTTTCCATGATAAGTCAATTTATTTCAAAATTTCAGACAGGGGTAGAAGTGCTGACATTGTTTTTTTTGGTTTTTTTAACTTGACACTTTGCCAATTTACCACTCTCTTTCTTTTTCTGCTAGTTCTGTATTTCCCCAGACCTATATGGTCTTTTTGTGTCGCCTATCCTGGGATGCTCTCTTGTTGACTTTGAGGCATACAAAAGGAGAGTGATGAGTGAATGAATGACTTGTGGACAGCCTGGGGTAGCGTCTTCCCTTTAAGGGAACATATAAAGATAAGACAAATAGCCCTAAATCATACTGTACCCAACAAAGTGTCAACTACATTAAATGAACTTTGGTCCTTTAAGAACACTCAATCCCTCCTGCATACATGGCAGACAGTGATAGATTGTCACAGATGAATAACATGTAGTCTGTTCTTGCTTTTTAAGGAGCCTCTGTCATCATTGCACTGCATCACAGATTACTAATAGTGCTTAATATAATATCCATTAGGATCAAGAAGTCCAAGTCTGAAATCTTTTTTTCCCTGTTCAAGCTTGTGTTATCTGTGAATCACTTCAAGCTAAAGTTTCCAATGCAACAGTCTCAACTCCATGGAAATCACAGAGCAGCAGGGTTTAAATCGAGGCCATATTTGTGCTCGATTCTTGTCCTTACAAAATTGTAGATTACACTGAAAAAACTCACTCTCACTTTAATGGCTGCTTCAAATTTCAACAAATGTCTAACAAACAAGAAAGGACTTAATAATCCACTTTAAAAATTACATGCTTGAAATTTGGACTGTTCCAGAGGACACTAAAATAAAGGTGTGAATTATGAATTATTCATAATTTGCAAAGGAGATGTTGCTGTGAAGACAGTGAAGATACATAGAAAATGTTTAGGAAACCTTATTTATACATGATCAACCTTGAGAGTCAGGCAGGTAGCCAGAATGTTTATTTTGAAAAGGAATAAAATTTCACAAAAAAAAGATAAGACACAGAGTCAGGAGGAAAGCAGCTAACAAACTATTTATTTGCTTAACAGTGTTCCCTTTTATCTATTTTCACATTTGTTGGACTTCTTAATATGTTCAAGTGCATTGAAAAAGATAGAATCTGGGAGTAAATTTAAATGTATATAAATACAACAAAATTTTTTATAATTTATTGACAGAAGACAGAAGGCAAAAATAATTACCTTTTGAATCTAAGAACTAGTTCCGTCACCTTTTACCATCAAACATTTACAATATTTACTAATATATTTTTAAAACACCTGTGAAGGAATTTTACCCCCACGTTCTCTACAGAATTGTTTTAAATCTGCCACATTGAAGGATTTTTGAAGGTGAGTGACCTGTTTGAGCTCATACCAAAGTCTCAATCTGATTTAGGGCCAGACTTGCACAACAACACTAAAACACTTTCTGGTTTCTCTTTCTTTATGGTTTAGATTTTGGATGACTGTCTTGCAAAATAATAATAATAAAAAAGACCAGATAGAGAGCAGAATTCATAAATTCATCAATTACAGCAAATCATCTAACTCCGAAAGGAACAAAGCAGCCCCAACCATGATGTTTCGCTGTAGGTATGATGCCTTTTTCAACTTTAGGCAATACACATTTTACAAATAAACGTCCACCTTTGTCTCCTCAGTCTCCACAAAATATTTCCCCCAAAATCTAGGAGAATCAGCAAAATGTTTTTTTTTTTTGTTTTTTTTCGTTTTTGGGCAATACACGAGACATTCATATCCTTGGGCTGCAGTAGTTTTCAGCTTGGAACTGTACATTGTATATCATTTTTGCTCAGTCTTTTTTTTTGTGTTGAATCCTGAACATCAACTTTTACTGAGACAAGTAAAGCCTGGGGTTTTTTTAGATGTTAATCTGGGTTCTTCTGTGAGTTCCAGGATGAGTCGGTGATGCATTCATAGAATAATATTTCGTTGTTATGTATTTTCTCCATTTGTAGTTTATTAATCTCCCTGAGGCTCACTGGAAATCCAAAGATTCCAGACTGAAAAATAAAGTTTTTTTTTTATTTTCTCACCTGTTTTTGAAATTATTTTGATTAGACATGATGTGTTGCCTTTTCCAGATGTTTAAACCTACTTTGTCTTGTCAGACAGACTCTATTTAAGTGCTCTCTATTTTCTACAGGTCTAACAGCAATCAATTTAAAAAGAAAATCGACAGAACCTGAAAAATCCGGATAATCCCAGTAAATGAAAGGTGTAACAAAATTTGTACAAATACATTAAATAATTTTGATTTTCAAAAACAACTCAAACAAATAAACCCACTAGTATCTGGTGTATCAGTCGTTCCCAAGCATGTTTCTGCGCCTTGTGTCAGTTCCTAAAAACATCTGAAACTAGCCCACCTGCTGCCCTCTGAGCAGGGAATGTCTGCTGCAGACGCCGTGGGGGGTATCACTTGCTCCCCTGATTGATGACCGTGGGTCCCGCAGGAAGTAACCCCACCACCATGAAGGAGTGTTTTCCGAACCCCAAGTGGTATCCGGGAAAACACGAACGACTCCAGCCAAGGAGCATGTGTATTCAAAGGCCATCTTAATGTTTGGATATGCTGAGCCACTTGGGATTTTATGTAAAAAATGAGAAAATGATTGCCAAACAGAGTTCATGTCACCAAGATTGTATCCAGTGAGCTTAAACCTCAGTTGGGAAATTATGTTATGGGCTTTATGTTGGGAGGCAAGGCTGAAAGACAATATTCTAATAAACTACTTCCTTCTTAAAGGGACTTTTTGAATGTTTAAATAATCATTATCTTCTGGATTTAGATTTTAATAGTGCAGGTGGAATAAAATAAAGATAACCCAGCATATCTTCATGTCTGTTTTTTTCTTCACCTATGGATTTTTTAAATACTTGTTTATTATTTATATTTGCGTGACCTAACTGTCAATTCCAAGCTCAACCAGATTGCTCTTCACTTAGATATTTCATGAACTTTGCTACTTTTTCAATAACTGAAATAGCTCTTTTTAAACCAATGAACATACAATGCAACAATTCAACATATACACTGAATCTAGTCGGTGTATATGTAGTCAAATGCAGTTCTCTTTTAAACCCAGGCTTATTTAATGCTTTTGGATTAAATACACAAGAACATTAGAGAAATATTCCCTCAATGCTTAATTAAAAAAGAAAAATGATCAAAGCTGATTGGACTGATTAAGAATAAAATTAGTTGGTCATTCCACAATTGCATTAATAATATTGATTTCCTTTCACTCAAAATTGTTTCTTGTTCTTTGTGAAAGTTCTAACAATGTCAAAAAAAAAAGAAATCCAACAACACATTTTTGTGATTTGAATTTGCTTTCATTTCCAACATTGAAAGAGATAATCTCAACCTAAAGGAATTCATCTGAGAGAGCCCCTGAGCTTCACAGGAAAAAATTATGTAACAAAAATCCACTTTGACGTCAAACAAACACCATAGAATATTCTAGAAATGCTTTAATAAGCTTTGACTAGGTGATCTTCAGCTCAAATCTGAAAAAAAAAAAAAAAAAAAAGATTGCGTTATATTCCCTCTTCTCCATAGTACAGCAAATACTTCCACTATTTTCTGGATATGAATTCACCATCCAAAACACTTCCACATGCTTGTTTTGAGTTCAGAAAAATATATATATATATATATTGATGAAACTTTGAGCTGCACGCTTTGATCCACAAATGGAGCTTATGTTATACCTTGATTATGTGTTGAAATCTAAAACTACTAAATTTGTCAAAATATGTTCTGCATGTTTTTTTTTTCTCTCTCTCTCTTCAGTGTGTTGTATACTTTAGAAAACCTTGGTTAAAATCAGAAGCTCAGACGTAAAATAAAAAAGTGAATTTGATCAGTGTATTTCTCTTCTGCATTTCCCAGCAAACCAACGTTTTGCAGAGATCCTCTCTCCCTTATGATTCTCAGTTGAGCAGAAGAAGGACCTTACATCTATTACTTAACATAGCTTAAATAAACATATGTCTGATAGTAAATGTTATCCATAGAATTCAGGGGAATTAAATGGGTCTAAAAAACAAAGTTCATTTTTGAGGCAAATAAAGATGGTGATCGGTGTCTTACTGTTTTTATGTTTTTGTGATGTATGCAACAGATCTCTTATAAAAGGAGACAATGAGTCTCAAGAGATTTCTTCTGTATGAAGGATTTTTGCTACTAAATCAAAAGAATTTGAAAGCAAAATATTTTTATAAGGTCTTGAAAACAATAAGCATGCAGTCTTATTGCATGCTTATTAAAGTTTAATAAAAGAAAAATCACATACAACTTTAAGTGATATTTTTTGATGCATCTGAAATTTTCTTGTTCAAAGCCTTCATTTTGTTCATTTTGGCTTGGATTCAAAATTTGCTGCAAAAGTTTGTCAAACTGGAAATAGCCGGTCAGGTCTAAAGAGAAATGGAAATCAGTTTGGAACAGGAAAGTTCTGTTCAGTGATTCTACAGATTCCTCTGAATTTCCACCTAAAATTATTTAAAGCAGCAACAACAGCTGCTTTTCATTTATTTAAAGAAGAAGCAATAACTTATTCATTGATTTAGCTGAATTACATGCACATGTAATTATAGAAATTTAACCTTTAAAGAAAACTAATTATCTTCCATTTGTAATAAAAAAAATGATGCTTTATTTGTTGCACAACTATTTTTTTTTTAAATTCACATATTTTAGCAACAAAATGTGACAAAACATATTTTATAATAACAGCTAATAATCTCAAACACAACCACAAAAAAGGGGTAAAACTAAGAAATCGAAAACTAAAGTTGCTTAAAAAACTGATCCAAAATCAAGAAAGTTCTTGTAATATAAAAAAAATAAAAAATAAAAAATAAATAAATATAAATGCAAGCTCAGCAGAATAATCAGCAGAATAATTTTTGTCTAGCACTAATGTGCTACGTAAAGTTTTGCAACGATTTTTCAGTGGAACACAGTAACCTGTGAGGGAGTGCAATGAGAAGTCGTTTCGTCAGAATTGGCAGAAAACAAACAGGCTACAGGAATAAACTGTTTACAAAGTAGGAGAGGGAGGGCAGAGCCACACAGGCCTGTATTGGGGAAAATCCCCGTCACTTCTGCGGATAAAACATATTCCTGGTGCTTCGTGTGGGTGCATATAGAGCCCATGATTTCTAGTTGCTCTCCTGTAAGACCCTGTTGATGAAGGTGTACGATCAGCCCTCTGATTTTCATCATGGCGGGTATCAATTACAAGCCAGATAGCATCAGCGGAGGCGCCCAGCCTGCAGAGAGCTCCATGGCTGAGTAAACAAAATTCCCACTAAATAGTTGTCTAATCGTTATCGACATTAGGGTTCAATTCCAAATAAGAAATGCTTTCATATGAAGAAAGTCCTGGCTTTTTTCTAGGTTTTTGCCCCGCATATATAAAGTTGTCAGCACAAGCAAAACGCCACTCTCTTAACGGAGTTCTCTGTTCACTGAAAATGACTTATTTTCCCAAATTTCAGCTCGGTCAGTGTAAGACGGGTGATTTCATTATTTTCACAATTACAGACTTTCAGTTTCAAGAAAAAAAAATAAATAGTATTAAAACATTGACCCTAGAAAAAGGGAAGAGCAAACAAAGATGGAAAAAACCTTTACAAAATATGATTACTGATATCTTAACTCTACATTAGCCAGTTAGCGCCCCTTCTTCAATGTGGTGCCACTTCACGGACCAATAAAACAATAATGTAGGATAGAACAACAGATGGCATTGAAGACGGCCTTTATTTTTATATATATATATATATATATATATATATTCACAATGAAATTATAAAAATATATAATTAAAGCTTTAGTATATATTTTACATTTAGACAATTTATAACTTTGTTCGCATCGTCAAGTCACTCGTGGTCACAATTTAGGACAATAATAAATGGCGAATCACTGAATAGACCTTGTCTTATAATAAACGTTGAGCGGATTTACATGTATTTTTTTTCTTTTTTTATCCTGTAGCCTCAATTAGATACAGCCTATAGCAACATGAAATATTTCAACAACATAAAAAAAAAGGGAAATAAACTATCCACCAGGGAGGGGAAAACACCGATACATCCATGCAAGCTTACATTCAAGTAGCCATGAAGGCCGACAGAGCTGCTGAGCTCACTCGTTACGCATGTTGACGGGGCCTGCGTTTTTTTGTTTTTGACTGTCAGTCACAAACAAGCCATTGTAGTGATCTCACTTACTGTCGGAGCTGTTGAAATGAGTTCAGTTAAATGTGTCTGGTAATTAGGGTGTGTTTGAGTCCCGGTTAGGAGGATGAGGTAGCGAGAGAGAGTCCATGCACACTGTTCAAGTCTTCATGTTGGTGCTGTTTGCTCAGAGGACTGGGGGGCTTTCTGTCTCCTGATAGGCGCAAAAAAGAAGAGGAGAAAACATCTAAAAATATGATCAACTCAAATTATATATATATATATATATATATATATATATATATATATATATATATATATATATATATATATATATATAGTAATTTGTTGAGCATTGGTAAGATTTCTTGCAGGTTTCACTATTTAGCACGCAGTATCTTTTTAATTTAGGTGCGTAAACTGCGAAGTTTGAATTGTCGAGTTCTAAATTTCATATTTGAGCTCTAACTACACTTAGTTGATTTTATGATTTATGATAGATAAATACGCTCAGAAGATACATATATAAGTGGTCTATCTACTTAAAAAAAGAAAAACATGTCATAATACTACTACTACTACTACTACTACTAATAATAATAATAATAATAATAATAATAATAATAATAATAACCTTCTCGGACTTGATGCTTGAAGGCCATGGGCGAGTGGATCTCCCCCGCGTGCATGGCCATCCCGCTGCCTGGGTGGGAAAGGGCCGGGCTCTGTGGCTGCCAGTGGTGGTGGCCCGGGGCCACGTAGCCTCCTGCTGGGCCACTATAAACCCCGTACTGGTTGCTTGGAGAGTAGGCGCACGCCGAGACGTAACTGGACAGAGTGGAGGAAGGCTACGGGCGGAAAGATAAGATGTTGGGAGTGGGGGAGATAGGGAGGGTAATAAGTGGGTTATTGCGAGCGACTCTGACATTTTGTCTCCAACATGTTCGTCTTTCTGCTTTTATTTTGAATAAGCCTAAAAGTGTCTCCTTTTTGTCGCTTTCAAAACACATGATGCATATTTAATGGTTAAAGTTATCGTTGGAAAAGCTAGCAAAACAATGTTTATATATATAGATGTTTCATATTTGAGCAATGTTATATATATATATATATATATATATATATATATATATATATATATATATATATATATATATATATATATATATATATATATATACATATATATATATCTCACTTTGAGGTTTATGATCGAACACTGTATTTAATATTTAAATATTTCCATATTTCTTTCTTTACAAATAACATAAACACAACAGTGTTAAACAAACGTCTAATTTGAGTGTAAGCATATATATATATATATATATATATATATATATATATATATATATATATATATATATATATATATATATATACATATATATATATATATATATATATATATATATATATATATATATATATATATATATATATATATATATATATATATATATATATATATATATATATATATATATATATATATATGTCTGGCCTCTTTTTGTTTTACCTGAGCGTATTTTATGTCAGCGTCGATGGCTGGCTTGTCGATCCCGTTGACCGTGTGAGAAGCAGGGAAAGCTGCTCTGTTCACGCTGCTCCAGTCCTCCATTTTTGTCGGATATCCCTCCGTTCCAGCAATTGCTAAATTGAAAGCAGTCAACTTATGTAAAAATTGTATAAAAACTGTAGTTTTACTTGATCGGAGGGCATTCAAAATTTATTTTGCAAATATATTCTTAAAGCTAGATTATTCGTAAGTCATTTTGCAGCCACAGCCTTATTATGAAACAGTTTTAAAACATCAGAGAAAACATTAAATTCTATAGGGCAAAATAAAATAAAGTAGGTAAAACAATAGATTATAAAAATACTTATATGTGAATATATGCTTTATTAACTATTAATAAACAATAGTTTATTAAATGAAATAACTTCAGGTTATTTTAACCTGAAGTTGTAGAAATTTAATTCATGTTCTAGAAAAACAAATAATAAATTACAATAAATATTTTCATTGATCAAAAAACGATTTTTGTCCCTGATATCCGAATCCTAAATATTCTTAAGAAGTAAAAATATACAGAAGATTTTTAAATAAATTCTGCTACCGTAATTTATGATCGTATGATTACTAAAATATTTTAAAGGCACGTTTAAAATACACAAAGCAACGTGACAGTGAAGACACGGTGCTAAAAATCAGGAAAAGGAAGATAAAATGCTTTCAGCCGCTATTTAAAGGATCAGCTTGGATATATAGCAGGTGAGCAAGGTGTTTGCAAATGCATCATCCCATGAAAAGGTCTATTGAGATTGGCCTTACTGCGTTCTGGCTGAATGGTGAAATGGAGGACTGGTATAACTTTCAATGATTTTTTTTTTTTCGTTCTACCTGATGCCATAACAGATGTACCAGATGATAGGACAATTGATCATGCAGAATAAAAGAACAATGCGCAGCTGCTTGAGTTTGCAGACCTCTCGCTTGGGAACAGCCAGTCTCTTACAAGTTTTCAGAACGCAGTTAGAAAGATGTGTTTCACTCTCACCTGTAGGATCCATGAACGCTCGTATTCCCAGGATGTTGCTGACAGTGTGCGGGGAAGGCCAGGCCCTCGATATGCTCACATGCCCAGCAGTTACCGGTACTCCAGGTGGGGTGCCCATTTTGGTGCCCGTTGGAGACATTGCGTTGGTGTAGGAGTAAGGGTATATGTGGTTGTAGGAGAGCCCGGCCTGCGCGGAGGCTTGCTTGCTACTCTCGTACTGGTTAGGCTGGGAGAGATTCCCGATCTTGTTGCGTAAAATCCTACTGATCGAGCTCACAGAGGGAACATTGTACTTGTCGCAAACACCGTCGGCCAGAAGCCTGTCCCTGATCTCCCAGGCAAAGATCCCGGGGTCGCTCTGTTTGTATTCCCTGATGTTCTTCACCACGTTTGGCGTCGTTACGCGCGGCTTGCTCCCACCGATGGCACCGGGCAAGATGGATCCCGTCTCGTTGTACCTCGCTAAAATCTTGCTCACGCAGCCATGGGAGACTCGCAGCTGCCGGCTTATGTCGCAGGGTCGGATCCCTAGCTGGGCCAGCTCCACGATTCTCAACCTTATGGCGTTGGGCAGGGGTCTCCCGTTGACAAACACGCCGCCTAGTTGGTTCACCTCTCCATAGGTTTGCTCTGCAGGGGGGAAGGGAATTAAATTGTAACTTTTAACAACAGTAAAAAAAAATAATAACACAAATAAAATAAATCACATCTTCCCGCAGGAGCAACTGAAATAATCAGCTTGCGTCCTAACCGAGTTTAGAAATCTGTTTATGTTAATCATAGGTCATTTCGGGGTTTCTATGCGCTATTTTACAGCCGTGCAAAAGAGTGCAGACTATTTGATTGCCGCATCCTTACCCCACCATGCATAAAAACAACATTAAATATGGCGAGCTTGAAGTTTAGACAGTAGAGAGCCCTTCAAAAAAACGTCTCGCCTTGTAATTGGTTGATGTGGTTCCATTTACGAGTTAAAGTCCCAAACATGCAGTCAGGGGAAAAAAATCCACTATTAAATACAGTTCGCAAATTGTCGCCAAAGATCTCCCCCCTTTTGGCCATTGTCTAATACATTTTTTTTTTTTTTTTGGTCTGCTGTGGCGAGGTCGTAACGCTTCTATAACATCACTGGAGCATGCACGCTTTGGGCTTACCCATTTGCCTATACTGGTGTGAGATGCCGGGAAGTAAAAGGTGTCCCTCCAGATAGCTGAATGCGTCCTATAGTCAATCCAGACGAGTAAGGAGGGAGCGAGAGGAATGAACCCAAACAAACAGGGGAAAAGAGTGGACCTCTATCAGCCTCCTCACGAATCCAGCGCGCTCCCCGTCTTATATTTGGAAACCCGTTGCGCGCAATGGCACCACAGTGATCTTCATCCGATAAATGCAAATTGGAGTTATCCCGGGGAGTTCAGAGCTTGCTGGAATTAATTTGACGCGTCCTCCACGTCAATCTTCGTTGCAATACGCCAAGCCCCCTCTCTGGTCTCATTGGTTGCTCTGCCCTGGAGAGGTTGTCAGCCAATACGAAGCCTATCCGGTCGGAGCTGCGCAGCCTCCCTTCATTATTTTGCATAGGGGAAGTAGAAGAGAGGAAAACGTTTCGTCCAACATGCAGCCCATGGTAAGAACTTACATATGATAGATTCGGTTTTTGTGTGCATGTGAAAACATTGCTGAAACTGTCATCATTTCAATGTAATCGGTTGAGCTTTTTTGAGCTCTTTTATATAAATGTTTGTATGTATGATTTAAATGACTTAAGACGTTATCTGCCGTGCAAAAGAGTGCAGACTATTTGATTGCCGCGTCAACTATTATTATTGTTATTATTATTTTATTTTTTATTTTTATTTTTTATTTTTATTTTTCAGAGCTAGGGGAAAAGCATGCCCACTTACAGACTGAGTTTTTCTACTTTATTTTTATTAGCCAGCGTTAGGTAATCAAAGATTAGAATAGCCTCATGTAATCGATACCTCTGTAGATGGCAGAGCTCAGCAGACTCTGGGATATCAACTGGATTCCACAGAAGAATATTATCACAGCGTGTTTTCCGAGTTTCCTGTGTGAGTTTAGAAAGTATCGTTTATAAGCTCACAAAACGTTACTTGTAAAACTTAACAGTCGACCCAATGGTAACAAGGTGCAGTATTCCAATCCCCCATCCCTGTTTCTTTACTCTTTTTTTTTTCACATGCTAACCACCCCTTCCCCTACCCCTCGTCCTGCCTGTCTGCTGTAGCCCATCATACAGATCATAGAGCAGGACACATGGAAAGCATCAGGCCGGCTTACAACCAGGGAGGGTCTCAGACACAATCTCTCGAAATATTAAAATGCATGGAGAATGCATGGAGAATTAAGTTGTTTTTTTCTATCTATCTATCTATCTATCTATCTATCTATCTATCTATCTATCTATCTATCTATCTATCTATCTATCTATCTATCTATCTATCTATCTATCTATCTATCTATCTATCTATCTATCTATCTATAGATAGATCTTAAATATATATATATATATATATATTTATATATATATATATATATATATATATTTTATTTTTATTTTTATTTTTTTCACAGCCTCTGCACAAATCTATTTTGATAAGGTGGCATGTGATGATGCATAGAATACTTCAGTCTGTCTTTTTCACCGTCTCTCGCTACTTTCTCCCTATTACTTCATCTGTGGACCCCCCTCGTCTGGACAACTGTGGAACTGCAGTATTTTAGCCGTTTATTTGCGTGACTCTTCGGTCTGGTGCTTTTATTAACGCTTCTTTCTTGCAACACACTGCAGAAAGTATAGTTATCAAAATTAGGTGCGGTAGGAAAGACCACTTCTATGACTTCTACATTTTCAACTAGGTTTTTTGCACGTCTGAAGTCCTAACCAGACAATCCAGTTTTACTAATTAACGTTTCAGTATTATAGCCACAATGTGCGGCCTTTTCGTTTTTTAACCTTAAGGTCAAGTCTGATATTTTAACCCGGGAGACGTTTTATGATAGCTTACCGTGATAACTGAGTGGCCCATAAACAATTCACAACTCTTGATTGATATCTCCAATAGACGTGAGAAAATGAATACAAAATATTAACTTCGCTTTTATGCAGAGCAAATACATTTATGTTCTTATTTAATTTATTTCGGAACTAAGTGGTTACTTAAGAAAACCAAAATTACTAAGTATATGTTATGAAATTGCTGTGACATTTAGAAATGTTTATTTTTTTTGTATGTATTTCCGAGATGCAAAACGTATACAAGATAAATATAAAGTGCTAATATTTGTACATTGAATTAAGAAGGTCGTTATGGAGGTTGCATTGCTGGAATTTCAAAAACCTTTAACAAATTAATTGTCTTGAGTTCGAAACCACTCGAAAAACTTTGCACATAAAGTAGTCAAAGAAAGAAAGTCTGTGTTCAATAAATTAGGCTAAAACATCTGCCTGTAAGAAGTCGTTGGTGCAATTTTTGCGCACTTCGCAACTGTCTAATGTCGCTTCTCTGGTGTGACAAAACAAAAGCACATCTTGAACGGCGTCTGTCCTTTTTTCCAGGGCTTAGTGTATTCCCACAATACATTCCCCCATAAACACGACAGCAGAAACATAAATACCAAAATACAGTCCTCAATATTTGATTTCAAATTGAAAATCTTTTTCAGTCACGTAGATGCCACAGCTATGAAAAATTCGTCTGTTTTTCCAATTGCTTATTTGACAGGACTTTTATTCATACATAAAAACTCGTACAACTAAGGCGCTTTAAAAGCGGAAAAAATGTTAATTTGTTGAACGCTTAATAGATTTTCAGCAATAGCTAATAAGGACACTTGATGTGTATTGGTATATTTAACAAATGAAATTAATTTATTTATGTACATTACAATGTGAATATTAAAGTCTGTTCTTGCTGCTACATTTACATGTTTATAAAAATACTTTTTAATTCCTTATATGATCTAGTGAAACTATATTGCCCATAAGAATTATTTGATATGCATGGATCACGCATCAATCTATTTATGGATTCTTGTGATCCATAAATAGAGAAGATATCAGTCTTTCAGAGAAGACTGATATCTTCACTGACCAGCATTTGATCAATGAAATTGTGCCAAACTATTTAATTCATCTTGTTTAGTCATGCAAGACTCAAAAAAAAAAAAAAAAAAACGAAAATCGATTTAACTAAAAAAAAAATTATATTTAAATCAGTTTTGGAAATGAATTTACTCAGTTCAATTAATCAAATAAATGATCATGAATCTATCCATTCACGTCCACACTCAAGATATGCTGCACAATATTAATGGCAGAATCAATACTTGATTTCAAGCTTAGCTTTAATGTTGCTATTCCTAAACTAGTTAAAGCTGTACACAAACTTAAAATTGTGCTCCAGTACAGAAACTGACAAGCAAAAGTCCTAGTTCTGACACTTCTGAACTTTAACTGAGTGCTTATTTAAACCCTCATAAATAAATTGGTGCCACTATTTTCTGTTACACATTAAACAATAGGAGTAACAGCTAATTCAACATAATTTTCAGTCAAATTCTGTTCAGGTATATTGTTATAATAAAGGTAGTTAATCTTTATAGTATTAAACTGTTATTGAACAATACATATACAAAGTAATTTGCTTCAAATCAAAATGAATTTAATAATTAATATTTTCAACACTCAAATATTTTTTCCAGTGTAAAAAAATAATACAGCTGCTGTTCAGTCTGAACATTTTGGCATGTGTAAATTCTAATAGTCATTTTTTTCCCCCCTTAAAGTAATTAATTAATGCCGTCAAGTCAATCGCAGACTTGAATAGTTCAAACAGACGTCTTGACAGACTTAAATAAAAATGTCCCCCCAACTCATTCAGTTGACACCTGACACCAGCGAGGTGCAATGACCCTAGTCAGTAAATATTGATGTTGGTTTTAAGTGTCATCAAAGGATAAACGTCCTCAAGTGTGCTTTGTCTTTAAAGTCTTAAGACAAATTTTAACTTCTATTTTCCCTCGAATCCATCGAGCAGGATAAGTGTTACTTTGAGTCTGATGGTACAGATTATTCTGATCGTTCGGGAGCATGTATCCTGATGTCGTATAGATAGGCTGTCTAATCCTCATGCTCACAAAAAATATTTAAATGGTAGGATAAATCATATGGAATTCAACTTCAGATCAACTTGCTTCTTTTAGCATCTTAGAATGAAACACAAGCGGGGGGGAGGGTTAAAGGTTAAATGGTTCATGTTTGCAATTAGGTCTAATACTCCCATAGAAGGTTAACTTTTGCCTTATTTGAAGGCCTCATATTTTGGGGTGTAAACACTTATCAAAAAAATTGAAAGTTTTATAGGCTTTTGTCTGATGTCCACTCCCTCCTTATTTGAAAGGAGGGAGTGGAAATACGGTTTTATCCTCTAAAAGTCAACCATTCCCAACCTGTAAAGAACCACACAGATTCTCCCACCGATAATCGTAGCAGAAAAGGTTTGTCTGCTCCTATCTGATTTAGAGGTGGTGTTGTGTAGTTTCTTTGTGCTCCTGCTGGTTAGACCAGCCTCCGAAGGCAGGGAGTTGACTTCTTTTATAGTCATGAGACCCACTCTGAGCTGCAGAACATGCCTAATGAGGGTGCACGGTGGTGCCATGTGAGACATGCCAGCTTGTTTTTTTTTTGTTTTTTGTTTTTTTTGTTTGTTTTACCAGGCTGGTAATTGCTTGTGACCTTCCCCAAACATGTCTCGTGTTTCTTTGTGTTTTAAACGTACTTCTAATTATGAGTCAGATCTGTTGTCTGAGAATTGGTGCTTTGGAGAGACACAGCGGAAATGGCAAATTATTTACGCCTTTTAAACTGGATACACAATATGCATTGGCCTGCCAATTTCACAGTATTTATAACTGAAAGAATTTCTGGGAGAAAGTCTGTGCATTTTATGCAATGTAGTCAAATTTTTATATAAAAGCTGTCAAAGCCTTTGAATTATAATAGAAATTGCAATTGCAGTACGAGAAGCATTTACATCAGGCTTGAGTTTTGTGCATTTATATATTCCAGCGTATGGCTCTGCATTTTTGCTTCAGGTGCACCATCATGATTACTCAGACATGATCCCTATAGATGACCCCTATGATTATTTGTTCTTGTACTGGTATGAAGACGGTGAATAATTTAATAAAATACTGCGTCAAGAATTATAAAAGGCTTTATACACCTATTTTGTAAAATACAAATAATGCCATTTCATAAAACTAAAACATAAATAGTACATTTGTAGACTTTATTCTGGGGAATGAGCTGCCAGTTACGAAGAACAGTTTATGTTTTAGTTTTATTAAGTAGTATTTACTGTGTTCATTTATTTTTTGGTTCTACTAACCACATGCATCTAAATTTAGCTTTAAATACTGCTAAATATCACAAAGACATTTCACTGTGATCATGTATGTTTTATATTAAAGTTATTATTAGTTCATCAGCTGCATTTAAACACTTTTTTCGGTCAGTATGGTAGACTACACATGTGCATACATGTTGGTGAAATGATCAGTTTGCACTAGTGCAGCAAAAATGACCTTGTTCGTTTGAGTGCAGTTGGAACATTGTAGTTCTCATTTTAAACAGTACATGCAGATTGGATTACCTGCATTCATTCAACAGCTAGTAGCAGAAGAAGAATAATAGGAGGAAGAGTTTACTTAATACAAATGAAACTAGAAAGTCTGGCTCATGAGTTAAATTTTTTCAAGGAATTTTAAGGGTAACAAGCATTGAACAATGAGTTATTTCGTGTACTAATTGTTGAACACTGAACAGTATTGTAAAAATTGAAAATCTTCAGATGCTATTTTGTTGCTATTTGTGTTTGGGGAGTCCTGCTCCTGCTAGGCACAGAGTGTTATGATAAAAATGGGGATGTGCGCAATTGACTGAGGTGCCCACCCCCAGAACAGCCCACACAAATGGACTTATGATTGCCTTATGCAAGAACCTGGGCCTGCCAAAACAAGAAAGTGATCAAAAGAGATGACAATTGGTTAACTTGCATAAAATACATCTTCCAAAATGTGTTCCAGTCCATTCAGGTAAATACCCAATATGCCCGATTATCGGCCTAGCCCCTTTGCAGTACATCTGGATTAAAAGTCTAAATGTACTTTTTTGCACTTCAGAACATTTTGGTCTGATTGTTAACCACTTATTTGAGTTATTTGATTTACATTTGGATTGAGCTCTAACTAGCTTAGTGACAATGCGAATGTCAATCTGGCTACCAAACTGAGCTTCAGCAAATGCTTCAGGTAAAGAGAGCATATTAGCAGAAGGTTTAAATGGTTTTCTATTTCAGTAATATTTTATGCCTTGATGTCAAAGTCAAACTTTCTAGCAACATGAGTTTTTTAGCCCAGAGGCAGTCATTGTTAATGAGTAGCACAGTTAGGTGAAGCTGTCAGGTAAAAGGTTTAGTAACAGCTCCAATGCTAACGCTGAACATTCTAGCAAGGTGAGTTTCTTAACCCTGGGACTTTTGTCACCAATGAACAACACGTTTTAACTTTGCCTGCCACCTTTTTATCTTTGAACTTAGTAACATATTGTGCTTTAATTTCAAAGTTTCTTTTTAACACAAAGGAGTCAGATGACTTAATAATAATAATAATAATAATAATAATAATAATAATAATAATAATAATAATAATAATAATAATAATAATAATAAAGAAAGAAAAAACTCAGAAAAGCTGTCTGCTCATGTTAAAATGGCTTCCACTATAATCTAGTCTGAGGACTCCAAAGTCATACACACATTTACTCACTAGTGGTGGCAAACTATGTTATAGCCACAGCTGGCAGAAGCAAGGCTGCCATTCAGTTGGCAGGTAAAATGTCTACCCCGAGGAGACAGTGGTAAGGTGACTGAGGCAGAGTTAAAGGCGGGGTTAAAACTGGCAACCCACAAGCTATGGGACTGACCTTCCTTGTGAGATATTGCAGCAACTTGTCCTGCACCTACTATCACATCTCACAAAATTAGAATATTGCGCAAAAGCACAATTTTTCTTGCCCGTCATCTCAGAATATGAAAAGGGTGTTTTATAGTGATTCTTTGCACATCGAGTGTCAAGCTTTTATTTTTTGCAATTCTAATGATTATGGGTTACAGGTAAAGACAATAGTTCAGTGTCTTTTAGAATATCACGTTGGACAAATCAAAAACTGTTTAAGCACAAATGCCAGGTTTCTGAAAAGTATGTGCATTTCTATACACTGATTACTTGGTTGGGCCTCCTCTTGTATGAATTAGTGCATCAATGCGTCAGCCTGACGCGATCAGCCTGTGGGACAGCGTAAGTGTAGTGGAGGGCAAACTGCTTTGATAACTGCTTCCAGACCATCTGCCTTGTTTTGTCTGGTGTCTCTTTTCTTCCTCTTGACGACACATATATTTCCTATTGGAAAAAGGCCAAGGGAGTTTACTGGCCAGCCAAGAATAGAAACACTTGGAAAAAATGAATACCTTTGGCAGTGTGGGCAGGTGCATTGGTGGAAAATTAAATCAACATCACCATACAGCTAGACAGTAGGAGAAAGCTTGAATTGCTCTAGATGCCTTGGTAGACTGCTGCAAGAATCTATGGACTTTGGAAAACACAGTGGACTAACAACAGCAGATGACATGGCACCCTAAACCATCACTGACTGTAGAAACTTATCACTGGACTTCAAGCAATGTAGATTATGTGTCTCTCCGCTGTTCCTCCAGATCCTGGTGCCTTGATTTCTAAATAAATTGCAGATTTTACTTTCATTTGAAAATAGGACTCTCAACCATTGTAGAACAGTCCAGTTCCTTTACTTTTCAGCCAAGGTAAGACCTCTGACATTGTCTTTTATTTAGGATTGACTTGACACGGGGAATGTGACAGGGGCAGACTGATTAGTTCCCAATAATTATAATAATGGCCTATTTCACAATATTCAAATTTTCTGAGATTTTGTTTTTTATTATCTCATCAAAATGTCTAGAAACACAGGGCTGGAATATATCACTCTATGTGTTATGATTCTATGTAATATATGAGTTTCACTTCCTGAGATGACTGCCAAGAAATCTTGTCTTTTTAATGCAAAATTCAAATTTTTGAAATGTACTAATATACCCAACATGTTAATTCAGTTCGAACTCTGCTAGTAAAGAACAAATAAATCAAACTCAAGTGGTGTTGAGAATAAATAATTCTGTGTTTTTTCTTCTATCTCATTTAGCTAGTTGCAAAGCTAAAGCTAAAGGAAATGACATGTTAGGAAACACCCTCAAAGCAAAGGTTAAAGGAAATGAGGAACTAGGGAATGCCTTCTTTAGGGCATGGCTTATTAGAGGCTAACAAATAGAATTACAAACTGTTTACAAACCCTATTTAGGGCTAGGGTTTACAAACCCTAGCCCTACCCTAATACAATTGTGTCCTTCTAGTTCCTAAAGCATATGAAACAAGTATGCTTTAACTCGTTGGATTATTTTACTTAAAACAAGTAAAGAAAAAAAGTGAAATCACACATTGAGCGCCGTCATAAGCAAAAATGAACAGTGAAGGGAAGAACCTGGAAAACACCTACCAGTAAATGGAAAATCCAGAAACGCCTAATAACAACCTCCAGCTCTAAACTATTTTGTTTAATGCCAACTGTCCTAAAAATAAAACCATTGGGTCTGTCTCTGCTTGTATCAAATTACCATATAGTGAAGAATCTACATTTAGATTTTTATGTGGTAAGCCCCCCGTACTTCCACTTTAATAACATTTTCTTTTACCAGGCTTACAGCTGCTTCCTGTTGAAAGACTTTAATTCAAATGCACAACAGTAATTCTCTTCACAAACAGCAGGTGCTGTTTAGAGCAATGATTTTGATTGAGGTGGTCTATCGAAGATGAAAACCAGTATTTAATTGCATCACTGTTTTGGAGTAGAGAGCCTTTGAACAAGTATAAATAATAAGCAGCTACTATGAGGATAATAGTGCTAAGGAGGCAAAAGATCTGTTTATCAGACATCAACTTATAATCGTCATTTAAAGGATTGAGAGGATGGAATTGTGCAGTGTTTTAAATATCGATATTTTGAATTGACCATGTTAAATCTATTCATATCTTGTGCCCCATTATGACTTTCTAATATCACTACTAAGGTGTTTAATGTCACAACGTGGCAAGACGAGTTAAAACATGATGAAGAGCTCCCTCTGTGGTCACATACAGAAACCTCTTTTATAATGAGAGCTTGGGGAGGAAAAAATAGTATCATTTTAAGGAGATGAGGAAATTCCTCAACCCGGGCACAGCTTTCTAAACAGACGTAACAAATTTTGATGTGTGATGGAGTTCATTGAGAAATCTTAGGTGAATCACACAAACATCATAAAAAGCAAAAAAAAAACTACCAGCTTATTTTGTGGCTTGTGATATAATATGTTTTCTTGCTAGATTGTTAACTCTCCCAGCTAATGTGATCTATCCAAACAATACTTTTCTCAGCATTGCTGCACGTGTCTCTGTATGTTCCCATGGTTTTTGTTTAGCTCTCAGGCCTTGCCTGTCTGGATCTGTTGTCAATTAAGAGGAGGGCCCTTAATTACTTTCGGAGCACTTTAGACTCGATGCTGATTCATGGCTGTCGTACTTGGAAGTCGGCCAGAGAAGTTGAAAACAGTGGGTCACATGTGGAAACCGATATAAACACTGCATTTTAACCTTGTTATTCCACAACCTCTATGATTAACTTTTGACTTACTTTTAGAACTGCTTTTTTTTTTATTTTAAGTGTGTTTTCTTTAAGAAGTATATATATATTTTTTTCCCTTTGAAGCACCTGTGATTCAAAAAGATTTCTATTCTTAACCGACCCTTTTCTTTGAGCAGCCATGAGAGATTACTATTGTTGCACTAGTCTGTGTTTCATAGCTAAAATATGCCAGATCTAAGAAGGAAAATTGTGCAAGAGGACATTCAAGGCCTTCTGTGAGGCACAGTGTAATATTGTTTTCCGCCAAACCAGAAATTACGGCCTTGGAGGGGCCTTTTCTATGTCAGGGATACGGGTACTGTATGTCTTCTGACAGTTACTCCTTTTAAGATTAATGAGCTTATAAAAACCCTGTGTCTTCTTTCAAACGCCAAGCTCGATATCAGTCAATGTTACCAGCATAGTCTTGTTCGTCTGAGAAAGAAATCCCAAAGATGGATTGGACACTGTTGATACAGCGCTGTAGAAACAAAATCTGGGGTTTTATGTCTCTGAGAAGGTGTAGGATACTGAGAATAGAAGAAGATTGTTTTTTATCCTAAACAGAAAAACCTTATGGTTTTAGTATGAGTAGGAAAAATTAATTATTAAGTCACATAGTTTTTTCTTTTTTTTTCTTTTTTTTTTCTCAGATGAATATACAGGGGTGCAAGGATCTTTTCATGAATGATATCAGTGCTTTGACCTCACTGTACCAGAGCCAGACGCCCATAAATACGTTCCCTTATTTCTACCCTGCTTTGGATGCCAGTTGGGCCAGGAAGTGGGTTTGTTTTGGGTGTCCTCTGTAGCTTATATTCCAGCAAAACCTGCACTTTTCACATTTCTCAAAAGACAGCTGAGCCAATTTCCTGAAATGCACCTGAATTCCTGCTTGTGGTTGTCTGTAATGTTGGTGATCTGTTGAAAGCTGTTGAATCATGGTCCAGTGTCCACATAATGGAGACTTGTTTGTCCCCCTCACCACACATGTGGACTGATTAGCTGGACGTCTCTTTCTCCTCGTTGAGTAGCCGAAGTTTTGGAAGCAGGTTCAAGAAAATACATGTGGAAAACCTGAGTTGGGATTTGATAAAGCAGATGGTAAATCTTAATCAAGCCATCATAAACTACTCCAGTTTTCAAACTGATGATAGAGATTTTTTTGCATCTTTAATTAAAATGTTAAAAAGATAAGCATTTACTGTCTTTAAGCCCAAATTAGTTTTAAAGCCTGTGATGCAAACATAGCAGAGGAATAAGTGTAACTTCTTTCCGTCATACAGGTGCTGAAATATTTGACATGTTTGCACTGAGTAGGGATACATAGACTTGCAACCAAGCCCGGACTTGCTGGCCAAGGAAAAACCCCTTAGCGCCCCCATTTTCTTCAGCATGCCGCTTCCTGAATGAATGTGCTGCTTATAGCGCTGCACTCCCTGTCTTCTGAATCACAATATTCAGGCTCTGTAGTAATATTTTTATTCCGACTTTTTCTCTCCTTTTTCTCATGCGTTCACAAATCACAATATGGTACAGTGGATAGTGGATATTTTTTATGGTTTTGCGGTTGAGCTAGGCATTCTCTACTATGTCAGTGGTACAAAAGACCCAGATTTTAAGCTAACGTGAATTATTTGGAAACTCTACAGTCTGTGAAATGTGTAGTGTGCTGCAGAGGATTTTCAGGTTGAAATGCACCATTGATTATGATTAATTTCCGCCTTTTGAATTAGAGAATTTCTCAGCCAGTCTGTAGGTTCTAATTTGTAAACCAATCATTTCCACTGATTCCGAGTGAGATGACATGATTCTAAGGTAACTTGAAAAAATATCTCACTTATTTTTACTTGTTTAACATGTTTTTTTTTATTATTATTATTATTATTTTAGGGGCTTCCTGGAGAACATATAATTTGTTTATTTTTAACATGATCCTCCTGAAAACCAAAAAGGTTAAAATTACTATGACAGAAAAACCAAACACGTATGGGACAGGAGTCACACTTTTAAACTTTAATAAAGGTCTACAAGTAATCTACAAGCAATTTTATTGTGTTATCTTTGGAAAATATCCATGCTTTTTTTTTAATTTAGTTACTTTATTTAACAAGGAGGAAATACATTTTTCACAAATTGCAATGTTTGTTTGGAAAGCTTTTTATTTTTATTTTATTTTAATAAAGACTGTCATTAATTTTTATCATACATAAAGCATGAGGCAAACAATTATCCTGGAGAGTGTATTCATTGGTGTTGTTCGGGATGTTGTGTATTAATTACCACCGTTAATGCTCAACAAATTTGGAAGATAAGAACCAGACGAGCAAGTGAAGGAACACATGCATGAGTTTTTCTGTGACCTGCATGCCTGTATGTATCTTATCTCAAGATAGGGTTTCTATGAGCTGTTCCCAAGCCTTTCAGGAGCAAAGCCACGTCAGTGTGCAAAAGTGCAAATACCATATGTAGGTGTGTAAAATTTACGAGCATAGTATTTAATAACTACCCATATAAACATATCAATTACTATTATAAACTTATTAATGTGTAATGCATACATTACTAATATATTACAGCCTGAATTAATATATTGATTTTTAGTTGAATTATATTTTGCACATTTCGTAACATCCATCTATTTGTTATGGCTGCCTAATTTTCACAGGATTTGGAACTGCAGCAGTCATTGATAAAGAGGCAGGGTACATCCTGGAGGCAAATCAGTCGAAGGGCAACACAGAAACACACAAGACAGGAGAGCAAGACGCTGAGGCCAACCAACCTAAAATACATGTTTATTATGCTATCGAAATCAATCAATCAATCAATCAATCAATCAATCAATCAATCAATCAAATCCTATTTGTATAGCACATTTCAGCAGCAAGGCATTTCAAAGTGCTTTACATAATTAAAATAAAAACAGCATGTGAGAAAGATAAAGAGATTTAAAGACATAATTAAAACGTAAACAGTGAGAAAGAGAAATAAAAAGCTGTAGAACTTTAGTTGAGACGCCTTCAACTGGGACTCCAACCCTTTGGACTTTAGTCAAAACGCCGTTTGACACGGACTCTAACCTCTCGGACACAAGAAGACTTTAGCTGGTTCTAAATGCGGAATGGATTCTACCAACACTGCCGTTTGTCCTTGATTCTGTTTGTGAGTTCATGTATTTGAAGGGGCAGTCATGGAGTGGAGGACACCAGGGTTGCAACTTTGGGTTTTGCAGATGATGTGGTTCTCTTGACTTATTCAAGCCATGGCGTTTTGTGAGCACCGAGTTGGTCACCAGCACTGTATGAAGATTTCTGGCTGAGAATCAGTGATTCTGAGTCTGAGGTTTTTTTTTTTTTTTCTCAACAGGAAAAGGTAGACTGCTAGAAGGCTCATCTATTAATCAAGTTAGGAAGTTCAAGTATCTTCCCTCTTGTTTATGGGTGATTGTAGGATGGATTAGAGATGTAATCAACAGATTGGGACTTTGTCTGCCGGCATCCTTCAGTCTGCTCTGGCAAACAAAAGTTGACCTATAAAAATAAAGCCTTCAGGATTCCAATATATCGATGTTCCACCTCTCACCTGTGGCCATGAAGCTTGGATTGTGTTTGAGCATTATTCATGGGATGGTAATACTTTGTCTTGGGCTGTGGTTATCTTAAGCAGGCTATCGTGTGAGAATTTGGCCTTGAAGTCCCTCTGACTTTGACACTTTCATTTCAGGCACAACTGAGGTGCTACAGTACTAGCTTAAATAGTAGATGGTGCTGCAGATAAAATTTGCCGGTGTGTAAAACTGGTAACAGAAGAACAGTCATAGAGGAAATGTATTCCTAATAGACATCTTACCAGATATTTTGACATCATAAGAGTCAACATTTACAAGTCTTTCAAACATTTTGAATGTTTTAGTCCCTTAGTGTTTATATTCAACCGTGCAAATACTTTGTAAAAAAAAAAAGCCGTTCTTGGCGGATTCCTGTTCTACCTGTTTGATGAGCAATACATTTTCTTCATATCCTTTAAGTCAGATCAGGTTTTTGTCGACTCAGCCATGCTGGGAGAGACATTCAGCACTGCAGACAAAGTCCCTGACTTGCTAAAAAGTTAACTAGAAACTAATGTCAATCTGAAAGCCAATAGCAACCCATGGAACTGTGACTCAAGTAAATTTGTGTCACAAGAATTTTCAGCGTATTTTTGCTTTAATTTTCAGCCTGATATCAAAATTCTAATTGTACCTAAATCTAGGAGAACCCGGCAAAGGCCCACAAGACCAAATAAAAGACGTCGGGTGTGGTTGCACAACTAGGAGTTTAGTGGTAACAGTTACAAGTAAGATTACGAGTCCCGTCCAATAGTGTTGACAGCAGCTGTGATAATGATGGCATGTGTGGTGGAGCCCACATGAGATGATGTTATTCTTCGGAACAGCTTTGGAAAATGTAAAATAAAAAAAAATAAATAAATAAAAAATGAGCTCGCTCAATGTCAGTGTTGATGTAACCATATTTGAGTTGTGTGCACCCATATTACAGCTAATTATGGGTTTGGCCTGAGGTCTCAGCGAGTTTCCTAGACAAAACGCAGCATTATGAGAAGTCAAGGAGAACGTAGCTTCATCCATGATAATTAGAGGGCGTTAAGCTGTGTTGAAATCTGCAACATCTGTCAGCCCCTTACAAACACCAACAATTCATCAACTCATTGCACTTCAAAGAATCTGTTCAAGATGATGAATCAAATTATGTTTGATGCTTTTTTCAATGTTATCTTTATGGCTATTTGGTGTTATCGTGATGTTTTGGTTATTATTGTAGATTTCTCAATGGAAAGTTTGAAGTGGGGGGAGAGGGGGGGCTTGTGTTGATAAATCAAAACCTTTCTTGATGTGATTCATGGTCCAATTGTCTCAAAGGAAGAGTCTTAGTAGAGCTTTTAAAGTGGGCCGACATGCAGCAGACCACAACGTGCTGCCACTTCTCAAAAACATCTTTGGAGTCAAGTGTTTCCTCCTACTACTTGCGTCCTGAATTTCTAGGACAAAAGAAAGAAAATACATTAAAATTAAGTGACAAATGGAGAACACTGTGATGACAATTTCAGCTGCAAATAACAAACTTTAACTTCATCAAATATTATACCCAAGCAGTGACTCGTGATTGTGATGTTGCGTGTCGATGTTGTAACGTGGATTGCGATGTGGCATGATGATGCTGGGGGTGTTCTGTTGGAGATGACAATGCAGGCATGCAGAGCTGGGGTTTCTGTGCCCTCTTCTCTCAAAGCAGCGGAGAGGGAACCAATTAGACGACTTAATTAGCGACCCCAACCTGTCAGGTTGTTTTCCCCAGGAGCTCTGACAGACCGGGTTCAGCAGATCCGTAATTTATTTTGGATCCAATGTTCCTTCAAAGGCACAGTCTTTTACTCAGCAAGCACTGTCTAAGACATTCAGTTGCGTGTCCTCCTGAGTAAAGACATAAGACAAAGAAATATGCTGTTTTGGTAGTCCTGTAATGTCACTCAGATTCCATCTGTGGAGCTCATCCTTCCTGGGAACTGAGCATGAAAATGGTTCAACGTATAGTGCATTCTGGAATATAGAAGATTTTAATAACAGTCTCCTTTGTTTCTGCCTGTAATTCAGTGCTTTTCGTTCCTCCCGTGGCTGAGCTCAAATCTGCGTTGAGTTTTTTTTTTTTTTTTGTCTTTTATACATAAAAACCTGAAAATGTGTATGAATCCCTCTGAGACTGTAGAATAATTTGCAGAACCACACCGAGCCAATCAGGCTTTGCTTCTTTTGGGTTTGCGCATATCGAGACTGAAATTTATAACTCATTTTATTTTTGGAAAGTACCTTGTGCTCAGTCAGATTTCATGGAGAACATGAGTGAACATTAAATCTGGATTTTAAGTAGGTATTTCTAACATATACATTGAGCAAAATCATTCCACTGCGGCTCTTGCCTTTTATTGAACTCATTTTCTTTTCGGAAGGTAAACATCTGCATCAGTTTCAGGACTTCAGGTCAGCCATTCTTCCATGATTGTTCTGTACTTTGCTCCATCCATCCTCTAATCAATGTGCTTCTCATATTTCTGGATATGAGAAGTATGCCCACAGCAAGATGCTACCAACAAGTTTGTTCCCGAATTAATTTTCCACCACACCGAGCACGGTCCATTTCCTTCTACCACAAATTTGATTCCTACTTTGTGTTTTTCTGGTACATAGAATCCCAATAGAAGAGAAGCTGCGGTTTTGATGTTCCAAAATGTGAAAAGAAAAAAAAAAAATCAAGAAGAAAGATCACTTTGCTGTTTTAAGTGTGAGTGGACTGGGAGGTAATGGGGTGTCAGTGATACTGTCTGCAAAGAGAGACCCCCTGAAACAGATACCCACCCTTCAGTGACTGTTTAACCAAACCAACCGAGACGTTATTAGCATTCTGGAGCTAAAATGTTTGAGCAAAAGCTAAAAATGGATCTGTCACTGTTTCCTTGTCTTCAGATGATTCATCCTCAGCCATTCTCAGCACTGTGTTATGTTTTGTTTTTTAATGGAGCCGAGGCAAGTGGAAGCAAGCCCAGGAGGACAGGTTTGATGGGCTCCTTATAATAGTTTAAACGTTTTCTTTTCTCGTCATGCAAAATTGATGGAAAAAAAAGTCATCAGTTTTTACAGCTGAACAAGAGATAAGGTAAACATAGGTTTTCAAAAGTAAAGAGATCATGTTCCTCAATGTGTTTTAAACGATGTTGAAAATTCAATTTATGCAAAAACAATTACTATATCATTAAACAGGACCAGTCCCATTACTGAGACAATACCACAGCGAAAAGGAGGTAAAGGAGGAGCATGGCAGTAATTTGAACTCTGGCCTTAAAGGACACAAGATAAAAACATTCCTCTGACTTGTTTTTTCACTCGATATGACAGTTCTATAGGTCATATCAGGTTCTCAGGAAAAGACAAAAAAAAAAAAAAAAAATCTGCAATCATATCGACAACATGGTGCAAAGTGATGACACATTTGCAGAATCAGCCTGTCTAACAAGGACAGGGTTCACGGGTGACTGAGGACACGTAGCTGGTCGTGCGTCTCATCGTCTTCAAGCACTGACAAAAGGCTCAGTTGCATGGTCTTGTCTTGTACGACATACAGGATCAAACTATGTTAGAGACGGACATGGTGTAATGGGAAGCAACAAGACTAGCATCTTTTATTTTAAGTACTTGTCTGAGGGTGCTATAAAAAGTGTGAACACTAACTGAAAACAGATATTTTAGGATCAATATTATTAAAATTTATTTTTTGTGCTAGGTTGTTAAAGTTGCACGGTTAAGTAAATTGTACTGCCTGTTTTAAAGGTGCCAGATCTCCCAAGAATATATATAAGTAAAACTAATAGACAAACCTAAATAATAAATACATACATTTTGCAATGTGGGAACTTTTCCCCTCTTCACGTACATATTTTTGCATTCATAAAAAGATGCATATATGAATATATGAGAGGCGTGTGGTGGTGGGGACACAGCCTTGTTATATAACCCTGAAAGAATAAGAAATGTGCCATTTTCGCATCAGGCATCCTTAAATTACTTACTGACTTGCAGTAAACACAATATTCAAAAAGTGAACCTTTTTCCTGATATGAGAGACCCATCATTCAATGCATTAGTAGTTATTTATTTGCTCGAGCTGTGGTTTAATGGAGTAGTGGTGTAATTTATAGCTCAGCGAAGAGTCTGAAAAATGTGCTTTCTTTTTCCAGACCTTTGCTGCATCTTCACACACTTCACACGGACAGATGAGGACGTTTCAAGGGTGAGGGTGAGAAGAAGCAGGAGGTAAAAGAAGCATCACTGAGGTTCATCGCCTGCTGACAGAACAGAGACCTTGGGGTGAACCGGCTCCCTTTCTCTGGAGTTTAGATATAAACACATCCAGTGTGCAGGTGGAAATACGGGTGTGTGAAGAGGGTAAATAAATGTCCCTGCCAAGGAGCTCTGAACATTTTGCAAACAATGGAATTTTTCACACAAACTTGGATTTGAACTCTGCGTGGATAAAAATAAATTCCTGCTAACAATAAAACTTGAATCCTCCTCCGTGAAATATGTGATTGGAGAGTACTTTTTCAACTTCAAGTGACCGAATCAGGGACAGACTTCTGTAATCCCACTTGAAGAAACGTTTTACTGCATTTTCAGAAAAAATAAAATTAAATAAAAAAAAAAGGTTTCAAATATAAAACGTCTTTCCACTTGTGGAAAATTTCAGTACAAAAATCAAAAATACTGGACATAATACTTCCATATCATATATTCCACCAGCTGGTCAGACATCTAGGAAATGTAGATCTAGGAAATCTCTGAGCTCTCACATGTTGTCATCCTATGTAGTATCCACTAGATGGCAGCATAGGCTTGCATGATAAGTCTTCATGATTCAGAGTTGCTCTTGACCCTATTTGCTTGAGTTGAAATCAAGCCAATAGATATAAAAACAAAACAAGGTAATTGGAGACCTATTTAAAAACAAAATAATGCATAATAAATGTAAAATTCTTCCTTGGCTTTACAGCAGTCTACCTCCATCTTATATAATCTGATCATATTTTTTATATTTCCACCGGTATTTTGACCATTTCTATTTGATGTTCAGGTCCAGGCGTGTGAGGGTGGAAAGGCTCCTTGCCGCCTCTATAATCTTCAGCTCCCTCCAGAGATATCAGGTTCAAGTCAAAATTGTGGCCCTACCACTAGGTCACTAACATTACTTCCAGTAAGAAGAAAATGTTGAATTAAAATAATTTTTTAACAACAGCTGATACTCTTTTTATATTGTTTCACTATTTTTTTAAGCAAGGTTAGGTTTAGTGCTAAATGATTAAATTAAAATAATCAAATCTAAATCTGAATGACTGAATGAACTGAAATATACATACATTCATTTTCTGTTAACATTGCTTGTGTTACAAAAGGACAAGCTTAAATGAGTTGCAACATCAGTTGATTATATTATATTATATTATATTATATTATATTATATTATATTATATTATATAAATAACTTTAAAAACTATCCAATTGAAAATAAATCGGGATCTGTGAGGTCACCAGCAGGTGGCAATCTTCACCCAGAGAAGAAGCTTATTAGTATTTATTTATTTATTAAGTGAAAGTATAATTATTTTAAAAATAAATTATTCCAGTATGATAAGAGTTGATTGTTTGTGTATACATCATTAACCTTAACTAGAACATTTTTTTTTATTATTTTATTTTATTTTTTATTTTTTTTCAATTTACACATCTTCCAACTTCTTTTTTTGTTCAGCTGCCTGTGTTGTTCTGTGATGGAAGCGGTGCAAAAATAAATACATCGAAAAGAAGAATAAAAGATGGTGTTTACTCTCTGATCTTTCAGAATGTCGACAGCATTTACTCCTGTTATTGTTTACCATGTGGTAGTCACAGGCGCAGTTCATGCTGCCAAGGTCCTCTTCTGATTTGAATATGATACAAAAGATGAAACGTTTGACCTCACATTGTCACCATTAATCACTCCATGTCCTCTCATGAAAACGTCTCTGACAAACAATGCACAGTCCACACGTTGAGTTCCGGGGGAATGAAATAGCTCCATTACAAATGTCCCTGCAGAGCTGCAGAGCAGGAAGTTCAAAGGCGCCCTGATTGATGTACCACTGTATGAAAAAAAACATTGACAGCAATAGCCCGCATTCCTCATCGGGTTCGGCAGTGTCAGCTTCCTTTTCTCTCCATCCTTCATCTGCTCACCGCCCCGTCCCCTCCACGATGAAAGTCGAACAAATCTGCTGACATTGATCCTGTCTCCTCGGCCGGGCTAATTTCATTCCAGTCGGAGAGAGACGGCTATCTCCACAGATCTTGACAGACAATTGTATTTACTATTTTCTTTTCACAAGCCAATAAAGGGGGAGCAGTTATTGCATCAGATTATATGAAAAACCGTTTAATGATTCCAATTTATAACTCTAGACTGAATAATGATACAGTTAAGAGCTGACAGGCCATGATAAATGAAGGCTCATATAAAACATATTTAGAGTGAAGAATGGCTGGAGATGAATTGCGCTGTGAAACAAACTCATGATAAAGAACAGTAAGAGCCACTAGAAGACTTAATAATGTGCTATTCATTTTGAAGTGATTTTGCTGGTTAATAAAGGAGCACAAATTAAAAATATATTTATTGTAGAAAGATGTCTCAGAATATTACCCCCATGACGCTGCCACCCATGGCTAATCTAATCAGGGCCCATCTCTTTAGATTGAACCTTTCAACTCCTCTTTTTTTTTTTCCACTCCTTGACTGCAGACTTGGTGCTTTTCAATACACATTAGCCGCTTGACGTACATACAGTACGATCGTTTTCGGTAGAATTCATTACAGTGATGGGGACTCAAGTCACGACTTGGGCACGAGTCGCACTTAATTCATAAAAACAAGGCCTTCAGACTTCACTTTCTGTTGTGATCTAAAGATTTTCTTGGACTTTAATGGACGGTCTCCACGGACGATCTTTATCTAGTTTATCAAACTTGAAAGTAACCCAATAACTGTAGATCTATTTGAGTATATACTGATAGTGTTGCACAAAGTTTCGAGGCATTTCACTAATCATTTGCTGTACGAGAAGCAAATTAACTTACCATCCACTCTAAGTTTGCCTGTTTTTCTTTTATGCAACCATCAAGAAACATTTGCAGGAAGTGCTATGATAAGATCCATATATTTTCCATCTGAAGAGTGTGCTGGATTCACTGAAAAGAAACATTCGCAGACTGTAGGCTATCAGTGGTTGGTAATGAGGCTTGCTTGTTGTACTATTATATTTTTGACCGTAAACTGAAGTGCTTATGAATAACTTAGGTCATTTTCTGATCAAAATAAATTTACATCACACAACAAAAGAGCTTTAGGTCTGCTTTAAATGGAACGTAGTTCACTTTCTGGGAAAGTCTGTCTCATTTGGATGTGTAAAAGATTATGGATGCTGGTAAAGTCCAAACACACAGACTCCTAGAAATATGGATCTGATTGCCTGCAACTGAATCTGGATGTGGTTTGGTTATAAGAGCAAAAGTAAACAGAACATCTAACAAACCAAAGCAAGAAAATCAACCTGTTGTGTCTCTCTCGTGTATACAGCTGGGTATTAGTGCTTCGTTTGAGGCTCACACTGGGCAGCTTCTTGTGAAAAATTATTTAGGTTAGAACAAATCAGGACTGACAACCCTGCAGGCCTCTAGTCACTGATACTCATGGACACAATTCTAATTAAATGCGCATATTATGGTAAAAACAATTATGAGTCTTTTAATAATTACAACTACGGTAAAATGAAAGTACAGCCTGAAGCCATAATCTAATGACGCCCGTTAATGTGAATACCTTGCTCTATTTTAAATTTAACAAAGCTTTTACTTAAATGTTTTTGACCCAATGACATAACATTTTGCACAGAATTAAATATGAACAATAAATGAATTATTATATGCATAGCTCACTTTATGGGCTGCACAGTGGTGCAGTTGGTAGCACTGTTGCCTTGCAGCAAGAAGGTCCTGGGTTCAATTCCCAGCCCAGGGTCTTTATGAATGGAGTTTGCACAAGTCCGTGCAAACTGTTGTTGTGTTGATAGCACTGTTGCAGTTGGTAGCAACAGTGCTGCTGTTGCAACTGCGCCACTGTGCAGCCCATAAAGTGATCCATTATATGCATAGATCACTTTACAGGCTGCACAGTGGCGCAGCTGGTAGCACTGTTGCCTTGCAGCAAGAAGGTCCTGGGTTTGATTCCCAGCCTGGGGTCTTTCTGCATGGAGTTTGCATGTTCTCCCTGTGCATGGTGGGTTCTCTTTGGGTACTCTGGCTTCTTCCCACAGTCCAAAAACATGACCGTCAGGTTAAGTGTGTATGGTTGTTTGTCCTGTGCTGCCCTGTGACAGTGCTTCTTGCCTGAAATGTTTGCTGGAGCCTTTCCTATCCCTCCTGACCCCACTAAAGACGAGGGTGTACAGAAAATGGATGGATCTCTTTATTACTATTCAGTGATTTGGAGGCAATATATGTCCAGCTCCAACCTTTTGTTGCCGGATTCTTCCTCCCCAGAAGTGTTGGAGTCACTGAACAAAACGGGTCAAAAAATAAATAAATAGGGTTGCAGTCCTTCTCCCTCTAAAACCCTGCAAGAGGAAACAGTAATAGATCTGATTATTTTTACATCAAAAACCTAGACGTATTATTAAGCCACGTTTCCTATCATAGCTGAATGATAAAAAACACTTAAACGGAAAACACAATACTTATTAATGATTTAGTGATATAAAAGATTTAGGAAATATTAAATTATCACCTTGTTATAACTGAAAAGGCAACTTTTGAAGAGAAAGACAATCTCTAATAAAATTACTCCAGTGCATCACACTGCAGTAATTATGAAAACAGAATAATGGTCAAAGCTTAAATATTGTAATAAATTAGCTCAATGCATATACAGCTTAACAATTCTCATTTTTAGAACCTGTTTCTTTCCAGTGTCATTGTCCTTTATCCCATTTGGTCACACAACTCTTATCAACTAATACCTCTAGTTGAGTGCCTGCAAATATTTCATGGACCTCAATAACATTTCAACAATTAGAAAAAAAATATATATAAACATTTCCACAAAGTCTTTTTTTTCCTATTAATGAGCGGTATCTCCACCTTTCTGTTTGCTTCATTGGGGATCAGTTATGAGAGAGGATTGCTGGTTCCCTACAAAAGCTACAGACACATTTGTACATCTCTGAAGCCATTTTACCCACTACTATTTTACATAATATTGTTCATCTGCCTAATACTTTGTGCATTATACTGTACCTTTAGGCTCCTCGGACACAAATTCAGTTTCTTCCACTGTCACCATTTTAGTTTCTTTTCATTGTCTTTCCAAACTGGAAAGGAAATTTGAATCCAGAAAATGCCATTTCTCTTTTTTTAATTGGATCAAGGAATAAACTGTTCTTGGGTCAGTATTAACTTGCATGTATTGCTCAACCCTGCCAGACATTGCTCAATTAAGAGAAATTATTTTGATTGATTGCCACTGAAATAGCCTTATAAGTGCATTGTTCAACACTGTTTGCTTCATTCAGAAGACCTGGGCTCAGCTATGGAAAAACTCTGTAGAAGTTTAAAATTTTAACGAATTGCTAATGTTTGCCCATGACAGTTTGACCATATGGAGCTTAATGGAAATTGCTTCTACTGTAAAAATGAAAATGAGAAACCCCAGATTGTGCTCTTAGCCAGAATTTTTCTGAGAGGAATTGCACAGGAAGGCAAAGGCAAGGCAACATGAACCCTTCAGAAGTCAGCTAAAATCCTATGCAAGATTAATTCATTCGCAAATCAATTTTGATTGCTTGAAGTTTCTTAGCTCACAACATGGTTTTATTTTTTATTTTTTGTTAGTTTTGCCCCTCAGAAACAGTCTCTCTGAGAGAACGCTCACTTTACACTTATGGAAGAGCCAGGATCACGTTACCAGAACCTCAAAGTTTGAATAAATTTGGTGTTTCTCTAGTTTTTTTTGTTTTTTTTAAAAGAAAAAAAAAGAAAAAACATGTATTGTGTGGCAGTGTGTGACACTTACAATTGTTGTCCAGTGCATAGAGTGTATCTGAAAACACTTGTATCTAAACAAATGTGTGTGAGAGAGTGCTAATTTATATAGGGTTTCGCAAAAAGGTATTCAATAGACACGAATACCTTTTCTATTCGTGTTTATTGCTTGGGACCAAGCAGGTGGCCCAGGTCCCACCAAGCAGTCACCAGGAGTGAGCCGACACTCCTGGTGACTGCACTGACCTGAGCACTGACCTCCAGGCACCAAGGGACCAGCTACTGGCATGGAGCGTGATGGAGGGAGGGACGATATAAAACTAACAATATCACACTTTGGCACAATGTAAGCCACTCAGTGTACAGCTTGTATAACAGTGGAAATTTGCTGTGTCAATTATTAGGCTTTAATTACAGTCATTATTGGCTAAACAAAGTCATGTGATTCATAAGTGTAAAAAGGGCTTAGATGTGAATGGGGAGCAGGTGTATTAATTTGATGTTATTACTCTCACACTCGTTGAGAATATTAGAAAAAAAAAAACTTTTTCTTTTTTGCATTAGGATGGTTTAGGCTACAAGAAGATTACCAACAACCTGAAACAGTGCAGCTGCTTATTTTAGGGTCTTTAGCATCCACCAGCTCTGCAGTAAAGTCATATGTCATGAAGGAGTGGAAGAGGTTTGCAGTAGCAACCTGTGAAACTCCAGTAAACTCCATGCCCAGGAGACTAAAGGCAATGATAAAAAAAAATAATGGTGGTGGCCACACAAACTGTTGACACTTTTAGCTCAATTTGGACATTTTCACATCAGCATGTACTCAGTTATGTTCCCAGGGGTTTAAAGAACCGTGGCTGTGTATTGAGCTATTATAAGGTGACAGCAAACTGTCGAAGTGTGATATCTTCAGTGTTGTCCTACGAAAATGCGGCAAAATTTAATTACACAAAAACATTAGGGGTGTAGTCACATCTGTGACACACTGTACTTGTGAATGTCTCTGATACATTAGCAGCTAATTCACCGAGGAAGCATAATTCCTGCTGCATTCCAAATGTACTACTCAGACCACTACACCAAGGATAAACTACCTGCACCAACACAGTGTATAAGTAATTAAAGCTGGAAATGAAAAAGCTTGCATTTCATATATTCCACAGCTTTGAGACATCCTTGACTTGCTGCGGTAAAGTCGCTCATTAAATACAGTTCATATCATTTAAATAGATGGACTTCTGCACTTTCAGGTAGTTGAATGCTGTGGGGAAACCACAAAGGAGGGTTGAACCTTTTAAAAGCACGGTCAAGGACTTGACTTCCTGCAGAGGTCATGGAACATGGGCTTTGAATAATATCTCCACAGTTTATTTTCATTCAGAAACAAGACATTGAACCTAGTAGGTGAAATGCTCCCACATTCTTGCAGGGATTAGACCCTCATTCTAAAAACAACAACTTGTAACCATAACCCTTATAAGAGGGTTTGAATGATGTCTTAGTGGGTGGGCAATTTTCATGTTCATTGGTTACTGCAATCAGGCTGGTGATGTTTTATTCTCTCGTATGAGACTAAGTGAACTTTACATCACAACTCAAACAACAACACAACATCAAAAAAACAGATCACACTCAACATGGCATTTAAATCACTGGATGAGGGGGGGGGACAAAAAAAAGACAGTACCTTAATTTAAGTAAATCTCTGAAACATAAAGGCTGAGGTTTCAGTATTGACATAAGTGCCTTAACATGTAAAAATGGACATTAGAAAAGGTTAGACAGTGTGCACATGTTTGCATATTCAGCTAGAAGGCATGTTTTTCAGAATTCTCAGTTCTTAAGTTCTCAATCTAAACTTTGTAGAGTCATGTTTATTGGAAGATGAAAATTCCTGTAATCTTGGTGTTTTTCAACAGCAATCAGGGTGAATAAAGACCTTGTTTTCCAGTTTGATCATTAATCCAAAGTGCAATAACACTTTGAATTAATGACAGAAAAAAAGGACAGAAAAAAGGACAGAAAAAAAAGGTGACAGATGAAGGACACCAAAGCAAAGCAGCCAGCGGTCTATAAAAACAGAGAATCTTCCTCTCAACAACTGCGTCCTTGAGATGCAGATCAACCGTGATCACCTGACAGTTCAGGACATAGGAAGGGCTAAGCTCTTGTCGACCTCTTAGAGCCAGCCTAGCAACACCCTCTGTCCTTTTCTGTCTGTCTCTCTCTCTCTCTCTCTCTCTCTCTCTCTCTCTCTCTCTCTCTCTCTCTCTCTCTCTCTCTCTCTCTCTCTCTCTCTCTCTCTCTCTCTCTCTCTCTCTCTCTCTGGACACCCATCCACTGTCTTTCTCATCTTCACCACCTCCCCCAGGCCTCCCACCCAGACCCTCAACCCTTGGAGAACGCCGCCAAACCAACGCAGTAACAAGGAGCTTCTGAATGGACCTGAACTGGCCTTTGTCTGGCCCTGCTGCAAAGTCCCTTTATTTACACAGTCTTTAACGCTATATGTTTTCTCGCCGCTTAATTGCATTGGCCTTTGCTGCCCCTTGGTCAATCAATACCTCCTCTCCAGTGACATCAGCCGGCCTATTCATCCAGGTGATGGGAGTTTTGTGGGAAGGTCGGTGGGAAAAAGCTTCTATCTATCTATCTATCTATCTATCTATCTATCTATCTATCTATCTATCTATCTATCTATCTATCTATCTATCTATCTATCTATCTATCTATCTATCTATCTATCTATCTATCTATCTATCTATCTATCTATCTATCTATCTATCTATCTATCTATCTATCTATCTATCTATCTATCTATCTATCTATCTGTCTGTCTGTCTGTGCTGAAGAACAGCATCACCACATCACATATTGGTGATCAGGGTAACGTGAATTTAGTTGTACATCATCACTTAAGGAGTTCCCGATATTGAGCCGGAACAATTCAACTTTGATTCATGCCACAGTCAGCGCCGTCAAAACAACGTTTTCTGAACTTTGCAAAGAGAAGGGTTTGACATGCCATCACCACTCCTGAATGCGTGTGACCAACACATTAATCATAAGAGGTCCAATCCTCTCCTGTGTCTAATTCAGCGGCGATTTTCTAGTGCAGCACTGTGGCAATGTTTAGACAGAGCTGGGTATAATTATCTTTTTTGTGTACTTTAATAAGGAGACATCCGAGTGCTCGGATGACAGGAGTGCACATGCACACGCCACCAAACTATCGTACAGTGATATTATCCCCTTCATTCTGTGTAATTAAAACATAAATAATTAAATGCCACTAACTAACGTAACTCATATGCAAATTTAGATGATTTAGTGAGTTGAAGAACACAGGGATTTTTTTTTTTTTTTTTTTTTTTGCCAAATGGGGGCCATTTAAAGCTGACCTTTGGAAATGTTATTTTGAATGCAATGTGATGGCGCTGTTTAATTTGAAGAGGTGCTTATCCCAAAGTCAACATCTTACTTCTGTTTTCCTGACGCACACTCAGTCACCATATATTAGGCAGTAGCCTGGCAACCACAAGAGTAGAGCCGTACCAAATGGATATGTTTGCAATATGACGGGCCCAGTGCACTCCTTACTGCTGACCTGCCTGCCATTTTGTTTCTGTCCTGTGAAGGTGTCAGTGATAAACGTTACCTTGTCTCAGCAGGTGTGCCTGTATGGAGGGCCCTGCGGCACGGAGGGGGTCACCAACCCCAACAGTTTTTTTCCCCAGTTATTTGAATAATGGGCCATTAGGACGGCTGGATATCCAATGTTAAAGTAGCCGTATGTGTCTCCTAGATAAAAGACATAATTACCTGAAAGAGGGAGGATGTGTTGGTGCACACTTTTCCTCAGCTGGGCTGCAAGGCTCAGAAACTGGCACACACTCCTGCCATTAGATGGCGACAAAGGGAAAGAGTAGGGTTGTTTTCAAGAGGCGGAAAGACTCATCAAGGATTACACACACAAACAGCAGCACAAATGTTCTGAAAATGTTAATGCAAAATCAAATTAGGAACACCAATTATATATTTAAAGAGAAGTTTTGAAAAACTTTCAGATTAGTTATAATTTGGGACATTTAAATCCATTTAAGTAGAATGCGCTTTGATTCTTATACTTCTTTTCTGGTACGGGATTTTTTTTTTTTCCCAGATTCAGATTATATTTATAAAAACTGATTACAGTTCTCACAATTAATGTTTTCCTAGAACACACCATACATATTTAAAGCCATTTTTAATATTGTCTTTGTTGAATTTCATAGTATCATGATGAAGAGAGAGTTGGCAATTTGTTTTAAAAGGAGGAAGAGTTGTCCTTTTTTATCATCATTGTGGATCCCTTTTGCCTTTCAGAAACCTGGTTCAAGAGAGACTTGCCTTGCTTTCACCGAAAACGTGGATACAAAATTTAGAGTAGTATTCATATGAACTACAAAGATTGCCAATTAAAGATGAGTTCTTTATCATTTATTTGCCCTTGGGTTTTTATTCCTCAATTGCTATCACCTTATAAAAGCATCCTTTTAGTGCAAAGAATAGAAGCCCATTTTCATGACCTCCTCTAATGCATTTCCATCCATCTTCACTGCCTCAAAAAAAGTTTTCACCTCTCCACAAAACATGTTAATTGCCATCATGAGCCTGGTATAAAGAAAATATCTACACGTTAATTATCCAAATATGTTGGCAACCCATCTGCAGAAAGCCATTGAAATTACTAAATTGTGTTTTCTCCTTTTCGGCTTTCATTTTGGACACATTGTTAATCAAAAGGCTTCAGAAATGTGCAGATGGGTAATCCTTATGTTTGCAAGGAGCAGCTTGGTTCAAGGTGACTGTTTCATGCTCCCAAGCCCTTCTGTTTCTCCCATTGTGTTACTTTGGTTACATATCCTGATGGGCTGTTCACTGTACCCAAATAGAGACTTTGCTTGCACACATGCAGACTCCCACATAAAAAAAAATTGAAACTCACACAGTTGTAAAGATTCATGCACTCTTCTCTACATGCAGCTGAAGCTATAACCCCAGTGTTATAATTGATTTTTATTTATGTTTCGCTAATTAGAGTCACGCTTTAAGGTATAAAAAGTGTTTTCTTAGAGTAAGAGAAGAGTTTTCTTGCCTAAAACACGAATAATTATGCAGAAAATAAAAAGCTGACCGTTACAACACAACAAAGCAGTTTAGGGCTGATGAAAACCGAATGCTTAACCTTTTGGATTTTATGTGGCACACTGACATAAAATTGAATTAATTTTTCAAATTAATGTTTTTTTTTGTGCACATAACTAAATATTAAACAAGTCGAGGAAACTTGTTTTAAGGACGTTTTATCATCTTTATGTGATGCATGTTATTCTCTGTATATCTAAGCTGATGTGGTTTTGACATTTAAAGCATTGGATTTTCAGAATTACTTTAAACTGTATATCCAGCTTGTTCAGCTGTATCCCCAGTCAATTTCAAGACCTGAAAATTTAAAAAATATTTTGATTTCACATTCTTTATTTTTTCAAGTTGATTTCCTTAAAAGAATTTGACTTAGGGAAACTAATATGATCCTTTTACATATACTATAGCTATCAATTTGCACTACAATACAGAGTGAAAGACTAAGAATGGAAAGGAGGTCTACTTTCAATGAAACCTTGTGTTGCTCTTATAACTTCTGGAAGATTTGATTGTGTCATGCATACTAACAGTAGCATTTCTTTATGGTTTTGCATTTTTGCAAGGTAAGGTAATTTTATTTAAATAGCACATTTTCAGCATCAAGGCAATTCAAAGTGCTTTACATGAGTTAAAAGGAAATACAAACAAAATAACAAAAGAAAGAAAAAAAGAGGAAAGAAAACTAATCTAATGTTAATATTCTAAGTTTACAAACCTAAGGACTATTCGCTTCTAAAGAAGCGAATAGTGAAGCACAGCAGTGGCTCAGAGATTCTTCGGGGCTGCCGTGAATCTTTTAACACAAGATACTTGGATAATGTGAAGGGACAGAAGAACATAAGAATGCGATCAAGTATGAGAAAATTCTAGGATAAAATCCTGGCTGTGAATAAGCCTTAGCTTGAGCGTCATTGGACCTTGGCTTTTTTTTTTTTTTTTTTTTCCTGTGAGATGTCTTGAAAAATAAAAGGATGGCTGTCAGTTTCCTTAACTTGAACTTTTTAGAACACTTCTGGTAGAATATGAAAGAGTCGACTGCAACACAACAAAGAAAAAAGAATGTAACTGAACTGGACATGGCAAGGGTGAAGCAAATCTTTAGATGATTTGTTAACCTCATTGTTGCTGTAAAATACAGGAGAAATACTCCACTTGACGTACCTGCAAGAACTCCTTCTATACTTTGTTCTCTCAGCTTTAGGGTACTGTTAATTTCTGGTTGCTTAATAAAGTTCAAACACTTAAGTCGCTCTGTTGGATTTTTTGTGTTTTTTTTGTGTTTGGAAAATGGCAGTATTGGAAGATTAAAGTAACTGAACTATTGCTATCAGTATTTCTTAGCTTTAAGTTTTCACAGAAGATTCAAAATATCTCCCGCATATTTACACAGGCCGTCTGCATTGACAGGCTATCAGAGCTGATCCACTTTCAGGCTCGTCTCAATTCCTTTGCAGGTCTTTATTCATTCACAATTTGATTTGAAAGGGTTTTTCAAAGGCCTTTCCAACAGAGACTGTAAAGGTGGTGTAGCCACTCACAGCTAAATGACCTTATTGTCTCTAAACCTGTGGCGAGCTGCACCTCTCACAGCAGTACCATCTCTAACCAAAACATAAAACTCAATAGCAACACCACAATAAGAAACCAGACCTATTTCTACTTTTAGGAAAATTATCAGAGTTATATATATCATACAAAAAGGATCAATGGATTATATATTATACCAAATGGATCATATGTAACACATAAGTTAAGTTGTTTTTTTTTCTTAAATAGCACCATCAACTTGCACAGATTTGAATTGTGGCATATATGTTACGTTAATATTTCCGTATTAGAAAATTAATTCCCTAAGCACTTTCTTGATTATTGACACAAAATTCACTTTTTATTTGCAACTTCCTAACATGTCTGATGTTTTGTTTTTGTTTTGTTTTTTTCTGGTCAAGACATTCTTCTTCATCTCCGGTCTTCGAACCTCCAAAGTATTTTCTACAAAGTGGTTCTACTTTCCTCAATGAACAGGAGTTCAAATGGAGAGGAGAATAAGAATTCATCAGCAAAAACGTTGTAAGTGCATTAAAATTAAAAGCTTATTATTATTATTATTATTATTATTAATATTAACCTCCTGAGACCCCGCGTCCTCATATGAGGACATTACATTTTTGCTGTTCTGCCCCATGATACTTAATTTGTAAGAATTTTGACCAATTGTCCTCATCTGGGGGCCGTGCCTGCACCACCTAGTGGTCTCATAATGAAATTACACTCATTTGAAAAAAAACAGCATGGCGGGAATGACAGTGAAAATCTTCTACGGCAGCTCCCGACAGAAACATGGACAAGGTAAAAATCCTAATCGAATTTTATGATTGAAACTAGTTTATTTATGCACAATAACGTCTCTAGCTTCACATAGCATGCTTATTTGATATATTTGAGTAATATTAGCAAGCTACAACGTCTGTAAACATGACGTACTTATTTGAGGACATCAGGTCTAGCTTCAGTGCAAAAACGTAAAATTTTTCCAAAAGCATTTGTGTTTACTTCTAGTCAAAATGTCTAATTTCTAGTCAAAATAAGTCTTATTACACTTAAAATAAGACTCATCCTCCAAAAAGTAATGTGTTTTTAGACAATCACCACTTGTTTCAAGTGAACTTTCACTAAAAAATAAGTAGAATAATTTGCCAGTGGAGCAAGTTTTTATTTCCTATTACAAGGAAATAGATTGTGCATTTTTATCATTACAGGGAGAATGTCCTTTTCAAGAACTGAACGATTGCTAAAAGCAATCGAAAATGTCTCTGAGATTGAAGATTTGTCAGGTGGTGAAGAGGATGAAATAGCTCCATGTGAAGCAACCTGATAATTCTGATTCTGATTATCAACCTGATTCTGCTGACATAAGTGAAGATACTGACAGCGATGCGAGTGAGCCACAACATAAACAGCATCTTGAGAATGATGGTGAGACATAACCTAGTTCCCATGTTTTTGCTCTGTAGCACTTTATTTCGTTCAAAATGTTGAGTATTTTGCAAATAAAATGTATTGTATTTTTATTATAAGAACCTGACCAGGATGTGCAAGGTCACAGGCCAGGACCAAGAAATGTAAATAGAGAGTACTGGAAGTCTGCTCCATTCAACCCTGTCTTAGTCCAATTTCAAGGATCTGATGAACAACAAGACGAGAGAGCAGATATGTCGCCGGTGCAGTACATGGAACAGTACGTTGACATAGAACTGATGAAAGTCCTTGCCGACTGTACAAATTCTATGTCATTAGCTAAAAGTGGGAGATCTCTCAACACATCGATTGAAGAGATGTACCACTTTTTTGGAGCATCCATCTTGATGTCCTGCATCCCTTACCCACAAATCCGCATGTTCTGGTCCACTAACCTGAAAATCCCTGCCATTAGTGACACAATGAGACGCGACCGATTCTTCAAGCTGAGATTATTTGAGATTATCTAATTGGTTTTGTTTTTAGGTGTACCTAACTGGTACAGTCATGAAGAACAGGATCCCAAAAGCAATGCAGAAGCTTCCAAGTGACAAGATCATGAAGCAGCAAGGCAGAGGTACCTCCGCATCAGTTGTCAGGGGAGATGGGAAACTGAATGTTGTGAAATGGTTTGACAACAAGCCGGTCCTGATGCGCTCTGCTGTCCACGCTAAGGAGCCAGAGGATACCTGCCAGCGGTGGTTCAAGAAGGACAAATGCTACTTAACCATCAGACGACCAAATATTGTACAGGAGTACAATGCAAAGATGAGTGGGGTCGACTTATCAGACAGAATGATGAGCTACTACAGGATAAGCGTGCGAACTAAGAAGTGGACAATTCGCATGCTTATGCACTTTATGGATCTTGCTCTGGCCAACAGCTGGCTGCTGTATCGCAGAGATCATCAAGAACATGGTACCCCAAGAAAGGCTATCTTGACGTTCCTCGCGTTCCCCATGGACGTGGCTCAGGTATTCCTCAACAAGTGTGATGTCACAGATGTAGAGGAAGAGAGTGCATGCTGTCCACAACCTGGCCAAAGAGCCCTGGTCACGCCAATTCCCCACATCTCAGCGCGCACAACTTCTGCTGCTCATCTGCAAGTTGCTGATCTCAAGAACCCGATGCGTTGCAGACAACAAGGCTGCGCTGGGAAATCCCGTGTACGCTGTCTGACATGCAATGTGTTCCTTTGCCTGCAAAGTTGGCACAACTGCTATGAAGCCTTTCATGGAGGCCAGTAGGACTACTTGAATACTTGAATGTTTGTTTGAGTTTACTATGACATGTTCATAATGAAGTTCATAAACTTTGCACTTTTCCATGCAAAAGCTGCACTTTTATTTGCACTTTTGTGTTTGTTGGCAATATAAAATAAACTTTTGTACTTTATTAACCAATGGTGGCTTCATTGTGAAAGTCTGGACAGAAAGCAGCGTAAATGTACATACTGTGAAACACAGATGTAAATAATAACATTGATTGAATGGTCTTATCGTCACACAGATAGACCCAATGTCCTCATATGAGGACATTAGGTTTTGAGATAACCACTTATTGTAGAAAGCTAAAATTTCATTTTTAGGCTAATTGGGTCCTTATGATCCCAAATGGCAAGGAAAAAATGTATATGCAAAAACAGACCCACTGTCCTCATATGAGGGCATTGGTTTTGGCATAGTTCAAGAGCACATAGAAAGCTAAAATTTAATTTCAACTAAAATTAGGTCATACTAATCCCAAATAGTAAGGAGACATAAAAAATGCACATCAAACAAAAGCCCGGGTCTCAGGAGGTTAATATTATTATTATTATTATTATTATTATTATTATTATGGCCCAGATTTTTAATCTCCAACGGTGGGGACAGCCCTGTTGAGTTGTGTTTGTCCCTATAGACACAGTTTGCTCATCAAAGGAGTTGCATTCATCTGTGATGATATCTAGGCATTATTTCTGCCAAACACATGAAGCCAAGAATGGATTCTCCAATACTCATCTTTCACAATTCTATTTGACAAATCTAGACTGACATCATAGAGATGCCAAGAAGATCTGACATCTGATTTGTGATGCGTTGTCTTCCACTGCTGGACAATTTGCCAAATGTCAGGAAATTGAGAATATCGCAAAAATGTTCGAAGACCCATACGCAGGTAGAGGCCTATTAGTATTTATATTTCTTCAACCTTGCTGTTAATATTTCAGTCACTGTTAGATTCTTGTACACTATTTAAATTAGCTTTTTCCAATATCAACTACGACATTTCTTATGAGACGAAGTTTCTGTTGTCCTACACTGGATCTCATCAGCAGATTTGAGGCATGGTATCCTGTATGTGGGTCTAACGTTTTAAAAACTTGTATTTCTCCAAGAACATTTTTGCCCTGGCTTTTGCTTTCCAGGGTTGATTTGGCTTGCATGTGGTTCTGTATATAAGTCATTGGATTCAGATGTATCTGAATTGCTAGACCCATTTGGTTCTTCACTCACCAAATCTTTGTAGAGGATGTAATTAAGGTGTTTGTGACGTACATTTAAGCTAATTTAACAACTCTCAAGCTCTCTGTTCTGTCCAGTGGTGAACTCTAACGCATCTTGAACACTATATTGTTAATTTTTTTTTCCATTTTACAAAAAAAGACAATAAAACAGGGGGTAAATGGGAAAGAGACGACTATTATTGTTTTCATACTGACATAAATACATGACTTAAAAAGAAAAATAGAGAATATATTAATCTAAAATATATGGATAAGCTAAATTAACTAAGCAGGTGATTAGTTATCATCTTATTGTGACAAATGTCACATTGAATTTCTCTTTACAATTAGCAGTTTAATGCCTGATGTGACATATATGTCACAACGGTACTTGACAAACCTATTTCATATCAAATAGTTTTATAAATGCTGTCAAACCAGGTTATATGTGGGATAAGACATCTTATCTGAGGATTAGAGTTGTTAACCAGGTGCACCAATACTTTGTAAATGGTGTCTTCAGTACACAGAGTGCCTCACTGCTCATATGACTCAATAAGTGTTCAGAAGATGCTACTTGAGGACTTTACGTGTTAAAAGTCAACATTAAACTTTAAAAATAAACTTTTCTCAGAATAAAATGGGGTCCTTATAAGTTAAGATGGTAGAGAAAAAAATAGCTTTTCTTATGAATCAATGTCCACTCGCTCTAAATATTGGACAAAGCTGAAGAGGATATAACAAGGCCAGTCTAGCCAACTGACAAGCAAAGCAAAGACAGCCTAAGACAATCAGCTAACTGCAACAAGAATGGAGTCAGTTATTTTTCCAAGTAAAACTAAATAAAATCTAGAACTTGTCAAGTGACTGTTTCTCAGTTGATAAGTGTAAAGTTGCTTGGGTGCTCCAAATTAGAACTACAATGCAAAATCTTTGAAAGAAAATGAAGAAACTTAAAGTTTCAAAAACTGACAAGATATTTAATGAACAGAGCAATAACTTTAGGGAAAGAACAAGTGGAAATAGGGCCCGTTATGGGTGAGACAGTCTCAGAACCACTAGTGGTCATGTCCTTCTGGAGGACTCTCCTGGTATCAGCTCTGGATTCAGAACTTGGTGACCTGCTTGAAGAAAAGTCACTGAGAATGAAATTCTCAGATGGACATCCATAAAAAAAATAATAACTTAACCTGATATATTTAGCAAAACATGAAATGCAACCATAGCTCTGAGAAGTTCCCAAAGAAGAAATTGACGAAGATTTGCATTGCAAGGCCCTTTCACATCCACTCCTATGAAGATCTGACTTCTGCTTGGACTTGGTCCACCAGGACGGCTTAAAGTGCTTCATAACAAACATCCTATATGTTAACGGGGGTGTAAAGTTTGTCAAATACAGTGTTGCTCGTTTATGCTATCAGAAGAAATTGCCAGTGGGAGATTTTACTCAAACAATTTCAAGATTATAGAGAAAAACATCTTAGCATGAGAAACATGGTTTATTTTGGCCAAACTAAGATTTGATTTGGCTTAAGTCGTACAATTCAGCTGGTCAACGGAAATGGCCTGGAGATCAGAGAGTTTCTGGAGATTAAAGGTGAAAACTTCGTAGTTGATTTACACTACAGTGGCTATAACAGCGATATAATGTTTCCACCTTGAAAAGATCATTGAAGTCTACAGCGTTGGAATCGACACCTTTAGGAGACCTTTATGCTTGTTGAAGCCACATAAGTGTATAATGATAAAGCTGTCTAAGATCAAGGCAGCTTCAGCGACATAAATCCGGTCCTTGCTTTTCAATTTGTTAACAGTACTTACACCATCTTGAAGGATAGATCCGGACAGTTTCTTCATTTGTGTCTTTGGATTTCCGCAGCTACAGCATCCACATTATCCTGGCTTTCTAATGGCATCTGACTCAATCTGATGTTTCTTAAGAGAAGATTGTGATTATTTTGGTCTTCATCATTATTTGTGGCTAAAAGGTTTTCACACATCTTACCCAGACAGGGCATTTTCTTTTATAACTGCATTGCTCGGGGGCCAACAGGCTTACAGAACATGTCGGCTGGCCCGTGACCTCAGCAGCAGCATTTACAAATGGCTATTTGGCTCCTCAAGGCTGAGAACTGACCTCGCACCAAAGGCTTAGCTCTGAAAAAGAGGTATTCGAGTATAAAGTTATTCATGTCAAGTAATGCCCACAAAACCCATAAATCTGATATTTTGATGGAAAATACCAGACATTTCATGGGTGCCCTTGAGGAACTTTTTTTTTTTTTCTTTCGCTCAGTTAACACTTGGACAGAACTCACCACTTTCACACTCATTGTTCTGTTTCTTCTCTTCATCCTCACTTTGTAATAGCAGGGCAAAAATGTTAAGTTTCATCACCCTGCACTCAACTGCTCCTCAAATTCACAATGTTCTGTTGTCATTTGAGAGATGGGCTATTTCACAACTGTGCAGAATTGGGCACTTTGTTGGAAAACAACTCAGTTCCTCTTACCAAGAGCTAAAAACTGCCATCTACTCGCCTTAATGCAGAGGACTTTGTGATCTAAACCTCGGTGAGTGCATGTATTTGTGAGAAAAAAAATTACCCAAGCCTTTCATGCTGATAGGTCTGGCTATGATCGCGTACGAGAACAAGTGTGTCCTCAGGTTTAATTAAACTTTTTTTTTTTTTCAAAGTGTATCTTCCTGGTGAAATCAACCTCATCCATCCCTGCATTTGTGTGTAGAGAAGCTTGCCCTCTTTTAGTCCTCCTTGAGCAGTCGATGCATTAAAACTTGAACTGATTGATTTCAGAATAGCTGTGGCATCAGTGTTCTTACAAAGCCATTAACCACATCTGAAGTATTTTAGTCATCAAGCTCTGGACCTGGGATTGATAATAGCTTGACCGCTAAGGCCTATCTTACCCATCCTTTTCGCAGGAGGTCTTGTATTTAGCACCTAGAGCACTTGTAGCACATCTCAAACAGCGCAGGGGCATTCACAGAGCGGCTGAGTGGAAAGCTTTTTTTTTTTTTCACATTTGTCTCAACCTCATGAATACATTCCAACTCTAACTAACTGCTTTGCCTTAATGTGGAATTTCAAAGAAGGTATGAGGCCAATTTATTTATATGTATTCTCAGCATCTTAGTGATACTCTTGAAGACAGCAGTGGTAGGCATGATAATCTCTGTCTTTCATCAGCAAAGTGGCCCAGCACAAAACCCATCAGTAGTGTATTCTCTATTGATTGATGGCCGCTCCTGCTCTACTAGGCAACACCATTATCATCATGCATAGATTCCAGGCTGCCCACAATAAAATCATTGTCTTGATTTGAGGTATTCACTCTCAACGTGTCATTATAGCACAATTGGTGTTTGCCTCATATTGCTTTCTTCCTTCCTAGACAATTACCTGCATTCCCCGCCATCATCTTTACACACGTGAGGCAATATTCACACAGGAAAAAAAAAATGGCCTCTCCTCTGCTCATCTTTAGAAGCAACAGGTGTGAAGTTGGCTTATGGAGACCTATTTTAGCTTGAAAAAAATAAAATAAAATAAAATAACATAAAATAAAATAAAAAAATAACGTTCCAAATATTACATTTCTTTCAAAATGTCAAAATACTCGCCTAACAGGCAGATGTGCATTAAAGAGAACTGGATAAAAATGTATTATAGTTAGCAAAATAGGAGAAAAAGCCCCTGAAAAGTCTACTTAAATCATCAAAATGTGTTTTAACGCAACATAATAATAATAATAATAATAATAATAATAATAATAATAATAATAATAATAATAGTTAACTCTGTTTGCTCTCACTGTTCCAGGTGTTTCCATTGTGGATGTTGCCAGTATGTGTTAGTCGCATGTCCCTCCTGGGAGCTGACCTGGTTATCAATCATTGTATCAGGGTATCTAATGTAAACGCAACCGTGGTGTGGATAACATGCCACATCTGCTCTTTAGACTGCCCCGCTTCTTGGTTACCAAGCGATTTATTAGAGCGCCCTGGGTGAGGAATAATAGGTGGCGGCGTAAAGACCAACCGGCAGCGCTTCCATAGGCGCACAATTATCTCTTAAAACAAGCTGTTGCGACAATATCTTTTACCGTCATTGCGCACCGGATGGTTCCGTGTCCCCCCCCCCCCCCCCCCAAAAAAAAAAAAAACATCTCGAAAGGAGAAAACTTGTCATGTGGGTTTAAAAGCACCGTGTTCTGGAGGGGGATGTTGTGTTTGCGCTCAGGGCCAATTTATTGCAGATGAACATATGGCCAATATTTTGTCTCACGTCACACCAAGGGGGAAAACAAACACCGCGCAATGTTAGCGAGTCAGCAAGTGCACAGCCACTTGGCCAGCTATGCAAACGCTCTTTGACAATATGAGAAGAGGAGCACTTGCTTTCTGGGTATATAAACCACATCAGGCTTATCTCTGCACGCACTCCTGACTCCCATTTGGAGATATTTCATTAACTCTGCTGCGCTGTCCTAACGCTGCCAACACAGAGACACCTTTCCAGTTTAGGTAAGCGCATTGGCTGCTCCAGTCAGCTTTGCACACCGTCATTTGGGGTGATACATCTTCACGGAGACAGCTGGTTTTCTTTGTCTAGCATTGCTGTTTTCTCTTATTAATAATTTTGAGCTACATACACCTTGATTAAGGACCCTGATCAGGCTGCGTTTTCAATCTGTCTATGTTTGGTATAGGCCCGTGGTTTTAGAGCACAGTAGCTGGTGAATCATTACGCACTCACCTGAGGAGTCCATGCTTGGTTGGGCATTGTTGTTGAGATCAGAGTGGCCTGCACCTCCGAAGGCTAATGGTTCTCAAGGCTAATGATGTGGGCAAACCTACAACAAAAGTAAAACCTAACCTTAACAAACACAAAATAACTCTTTTATGCAGAAGAAAAGAAGACTTTCTTCAAGAATACAAAATGAAAAAAGTTCATTTAGTGATTTAGATCACAGTCACAATTTAATGCAACTCCACCTTAACGTTATTATTCAGACTTGTTTTTCTGAAATTAATCAAATTAACTTTGGAGATAGGTTGTTACCTAGAACAATTTTTTTTGCTAAATTATAAATTAATCAAGATAGCATTTATGCCTCTAAAAAATATGCACGTTGGACACATTTTCATTGTTTTCTTTTTGATTTTTATTCGTTCTTGTTTTCATTCGTTTTAAATCAATTTTTGTCCTTATTTGAGAATGCCGAATTGATTTATGGACTTGATTAGTTAATAAGATAACTTAAATATCTAAATTTAAAACAAAAGTTGCTCTCCCATCTCACTAAGACATAAGATACTAGTTAAGTTTATTCCCCTTTTGTGATGTAATCAAGTCAGATATAGTGAAAGAGACCTATTTATTCAGTTCTTTGAAAACTTTACAAAGTGGAGCTCAAGACTTTATAACACAGCTGTATATGTTCTGTATTGTATTGTATAACTGTTAGTGAAACAAAACTGTACCACTGAATAGTTTCTTTAAATGAATAATGAAATATTAAAAGAAAAATAATGTGCCTTGTGCAGTTTAATGACCATAACCTCACCACCAGTTGTACAGGCGCATAAGCCTGTACAACCGACATATCGTTTCCTTCAAGTTGTTTAATCTAACGTTCACCCCCCTGTTGTTTCTTAATTTTACCGGTAGAGACCGCTAGAGCTCTACAGATGTCAACAGCTGTTAATGTTATTACCACTCTCACAAACAAGACAACTCACAAGGAGGATAAGTTATCTCCTGTTTCTTGTGCCATTCAGAAGAAGCCACATCAAAGCCTCCTAAAGAAAATATTTTTTTAATGTTATTTCAATACTTTTTGGTGTTTTTTTATTTATTTTTTTATTTTTTATGGCATTAATATCGTCCTGTTACAAGTAATGGTTGCCCTTTTGAATAGGAATCTGAGCTGAGTTCCCCCCCCCCCCCCCATTATAAGTGCCAGTGCCAGTGCGACACTGAAAAAAGGAAGTGATTAAAAAATAATAAGCGTCTTTTTTTTTCAGCGATTCGTCTTTACACACACAGGGGAAAGATTAGGGCGAATGGCTCAGCGTGGCATGAAATTCGGCGTTACAAATAAACTGGTGGTTTAACAAATGAAGGCATCTCCTCGGGTCATGGGCGCGACTCCATAATCTCGCAGTGACATGTTTAATCATTATAGAAAGGAAGACGAATAAAGCTCTTTTTTTTTTCTTTTTGCCTGGAAGGGAAGGAAGGTTGGCTTTCTGAGGAATCAAAACGTAAAAAAAAAAAAATCTTCCCCTGAAGCAAAGTGTCTCCGGGCTGTCTTGGCCGCAATAAATAAAGCAGCACCCGACTTTACCTTCCTTTAATATATTGGCTTTTAATCATAGGAGGGCTTGTCACTCTGTACATTTATCACGGCTGCCCTGAGGCAGGAGGGGTTACCTTTATCAAAGCCCAACTCCTTCCCTCAGGCGTCCCAACACGCTGGAACTCAGCGATTAAAAGGGGAAGCACTGATCAACATTATTATGGATCCTCCCGCGGCATTCTTATTTGCGCTTTCAATCGAAAGATGTATTCAATCAGGCATATAAAACCTCCCTTTCTTTACTTATTTGAGAACAATCGTGGGCATGAATTTTTAGGAGGGAATTATAATTAATCAGCCTGGATTCAAGTTTTTTTTTTTATTATAATTATCATCATCATTTTTGGAGGGAGGATTTGTCCGAAATATTAATTGTTTATTGAATGAGTATTGCATTGAATGAAAACACAACGAGCTTGAACACTGATCCAGTCTGCTCTGCAACTAACATGAAAATGAACAATGGTTTTAGCATAGTGACAGCAGAAATGATCAGATGAAAAAAAACAAACAAAAAAAAAACAAAAATGCTCTTGTGCATGCACTCTGAGCAGTTTGCTGTACAAAAAGTCATTTGAGAAATTTTGTCCTATACGTTTCTGCAGCGAAGTGATATAATACAGCAACTTTGCACCTTCCTTATTGTCCTCTAAATCCTGACACATCTGCACCTGAGAGGCCCTCCCTAAGCATTATCTTCTGTGAGGAGTCACACGGTCTTCACAGAGATATAGCTGCAAAATTACTTTAACTTTGACTGTCACGGAGACTGCCTTTAAGAAAAATTTGCATCCCCAATAATAGTGAAAAAGAAAACAAGCCATAAGAAACGCAGCACGTATGTGTTACAATGCATAGCAATTTGAACAAAATGAACTACTTGAACTAACTTCGTTTATATATATATATAAACGAAGATAGTTCATATATTCATATATATATATATATATATATATATATATATATATATATATATATATATATATATATATATATATATATATATATATATATATATATATATATATATGTATATATATATATATATATATATATATATATTATATATGTATATATATATATTATATATGTGTGTGTGTGTGCAGCTTTTGCGCGTTCAATATCTTATATGTTAAACTGGAAGCGATTTTCTGTCAAGACATCCTGTTTTGCAAAAGATAAAATAATTTAAAAAAACAGTCTGTACACTGGCCACTGTCACAGAGGCGAGAGGCCTGTTTGAACTACCTGCGAAAGTAAACAGGTAAACACAGTGCGATAGGCTCTCCAAGTGGAGTGCGTCCACTTAGCCAGTGCACATTTACCTTTTCTTTAGGAAACCCTCGGCTCAATTGATCAAATAGCAGCTTGGTATATCCCCAGCAACTGAGCAGAGTCTGGAGCCCAGTGCCTTAAACCGAAAAAAAAAAAAACACTGCTACCCCCCCCCACCCACCTCCTTCCTTGTCACCGTCGCGGGATGTCACGGGTGACAACCCTGCGTGCTCAAACATACCCTGATTTGGCTCCACGCACTTTTTAAGGCACTGAGTAAATCTCAGCGAAATAAAGCCCCGCATGGGCCAAGAGAGTTTCCTGATGATGTGCGCGCATTGAGTCCCATGCTGCCTGCCTTGGCCGTTCCCCCGTGATGCGTGAAGCTCCCTGGGTGTCTGCTGTGGGTTTGCATGTCCCTTCACAGTTCGGATTTAGCTGTGCAGCATTACTCGCTGGATCAGGTCAGTAACCTCTCTCTCCCCCAGCATAGAGAGGCTCAGGCTCAGCTCCAGTTTGTCCATGCAGCCCGCTCAGCTCAAAGGAGTCTTTGTGGGATGTTGAGACTTGTGATTAATTCTGTCAGTCCGGTAAAATATTTACCTCAGGCCCATGCTCTACTTTGAGAACAAAGAGTGACTGAAGGCAATATCTTAACATTTATTATTATTATTATTATTATTATTATTATTATTATTATTATTATTATTATTATTATTATTATTATTATTATTGTTGTTGTTGTTGTTGTTGTTGTTGTTGTTGTTGTTGTTGCTGCTGATAATATATGTATGTATACTTAATAATAATAATAATAATAATAATAATAATAATAATAATAATAATAATAATAATAATAATAATAATAAATTACTGCAAGTCTCCAAGTTTGATTGGCTCTTCTGCTACATTCTGCTGAGCCACGAGGAACGAAAAAGACACAATGGTTGCTGCTTTCGTAAAGGAGACAGAATGTGTTCCTAAAAGTCCGTGTGTTCAAGCAATATGTTTGTATGTTGAGATGAAGGACTTTCCTTAATATTGTGGAAGGATCCTGGAATTGAATGAAGAGATAGTCCATTGAAAGCAGTTGAATGCCATGACAACTACGAACAATCTCAGATTTATTCCAAACAGTTAGAAAGCATTGTGCGCGGGGCGTCAATCATCCATTATTTCGGGCCCTGAAATAAATGCAAAAACTGCGGCCGGACAAAAGCTTCCAACGGGAGCCGGACATTTGTCTACATTTCCCCCATTGTCTGCAGCTTAGCAATCGGTTTGTATTTGTGTTTGCCCGGGCCCGACCACCCAGGATGCGCAGAGGACCTGCTGAAAAACGCCGCAACATTGTCACCCACATCACATAGCCCTACTGGATGAGGGAGGCTGAGGGAAGAGAGCGAAAAGAGGGGTTGGGGGAAGGGGGGTTGGGGGGGGAGTCTTGGAGGGGACGAAAATAAAGTAAGCAACAATGATACTCAGATTTCACAAGGGGGAAGAAAAGAAGCAAGATGGAGCAACTCAAATGAAACTACACAGGCTGAAAGTAAATATCACACTGGAGAAATTTATCATGAAAAAAATGCAATGAAAAACAAAGGTGTATAAGTTTTACACAATATGAACCAACCCAAATAAAAATAAATAATATTTTTTTTTATTATTATTATTATTATTATTATTATTATTATTATTATTATTATTATTATTATTATTATTATTATTAATGCAGATGAGCCTTAAATGCATGTTTAGCGTCTTGTTTTAGTTTCGACACATCCTCTTGCCCTAAGCTGTGGCAAAAATATTGACATAAAAGGTTTACATAAATTATCCACTATTTAAACGACTCCTTTCCTTTTCCTTTTGTTTTTGTTTGTTTTCTCTTGAAACACACATAGCCCCATCCCTTCAAAAATGATGGATTTGTGAGTCATTTTATTATTAATATTATTATTTTTCTTTTATACTATAAAAGTAACGGGCGAAAGCTTCACTTGGATCAATTTGTTAGAACGGGGCTTTTTAAGTATTGTGAGAATAAAGCTACTTGGAGGTTCTTTGTATGTAAATAGGGTGTAAAAAAGGCCCTCCCCGTCTTTGTAATTAATTGACACGTTATACCACTCATCATGCTCTGAAGCACCAATGGTAGAGGCTCGGATCTCCCCAAAACCCACAATTTCACATCTGCAAACACTGTCTTCATCCACTTGACTCCTAAGACCCGCCCACACGTGGCCAACCTTTCGCGTTTTTTAATGCTTTTTCACTGCAGGTTCATGTGTTGAGACCAACCTTATATGGACTGATCAGGACAAGGTAATGGCTTATTTCCCTCTAGCACCCAGCAGTAGCACAGTATCCATGAGCCGCATATAGCACTTCAGCCACTTTGGCATCCTTCCTGGACTTACAGAGACCGAATCCATTGCTTCTTGCTTTGCTCATAGGCGATGGTTATCCACAGAGGCTGCTTTGACTGTACTTCAGCGTAGAGCGATACTTACTCATCCAAATTTTTTCTCTGCTTTTTTTTTCTCCTCTTCTTGTTAGTTTTGTTTTTCTATTCTCACAACAGCGGATTGTTACGGGGGAAAGAAAAAAAAAAAAAAGCTGCTGCAAGCAACTTTTCCCTGCATATTTCCCCCCCTACCAGAATATGTCGTTGACCAACACAAAGACGGGCTTTTCTGTAAAGGACATTTTGGACCTTCCTGACACGAATGACGAGGACGGATCTATCACCGGAGCGGAAGAAGACACGGAGGGATCGGAGACCGCATCCACGACGAAAAACGGTGGAGTTTTGGTGCAAAGTCCTCTAGAAAACGTTCAAAATCTACCTTTAAAGAACCCCTTTTATGACAGTACTGACAATCCCTACACGCGATGGCTTGCTACTACGGACAGTATCCAATATTCATGTAAGTGGAGTCATATATCCCCTCATTATTTTGTTATTTTTGATCCAATGCGGGTAAATTAAGTGATAATTGATTGCATGCATGGTCATATTGCGCCCTAAGGATGCCCTTGGGTTGCGTGCGCTGTTCATCCTTATTCATCGTGCGCTGCTCGTCTTAGAAAATGCATGCAGTGTTAAGGCATAAGGCACTCTGCTTTTGCAAGAACTGTTCGAATAACAATAAGCAGGAAAAAGCAAAGGGGCTTGAATTGAATTTCTGTCTTGCTTTATTTCCAGCATCAGTTTTTCTGTTGGCGTAAAACCAGAGTGTTAAATTGTGAAGTAACATTTAAGAAGACAATGCACCTTTCACGCTTCACTGACTTTCTCTGTTTTCTTTGAAAATCTGGACCATTTTGCCTTTTTGGAACAATGCTCTACACTGATATTAGTTTCTTGAGATGCAATTTGTCAAAAAATGTCGCCCAGTTTCTATCTTTATGGAGATCCAAGAGTTCAAAATCATAACATGCATGACAGACATTTGCTCCCCGGTAGTTCTTATTGAAAACGCACCCTGAATGTTTACTATTCACTTAATGTCCTGTGTGTTTGTAAGAAATCTCTCTGAAAACTTCCCGACATAACATTTTGACAGTGTTTCTCCCGTTTCTTGTCGCAGTGCACGGTTTGTCCGCCAGCTCTCAGGACTCGGCCAAGTCTCCGGAGCCGTCTGCGGACGACGAATCCCCCGACAACGACAAGGAGACCTCCAGCAGCGGCGGCAGCGACTCGGGCAAGAAGCGGAAAAGGAGGGTGCTGTTCTCCAAGGCGCAAACCTATGAGTTGGAGCGCCGCTTCAGGCAACAGAGGTACCTGTCCGCCCCAGAGAGGGAGCACTTGGCCAGCCTCATCCGTCTCACCCCGACCCAGGTGAAGATCTGGTTCCAGAACCACCGGTATAAGATGAAGAGAGCCCGGGCCGAGAAAGGTATGGAAGTGACCCACCTCCCTTCTCCTCGGCGGGTGGCCGTGCCCGTCTTAGTCAGGGATGGGAAGCCTTGTCACACTCTTAAAGCTCAGGACTTGGCGGCCACTTTTCAGGCCGGGATTCCCTTCTCGGCGTATAGCGCTCAGTCGCTCCAACACATGCAGTATAACGCGCAGTACGGCGCCGCGGCCACACCGCAGTTCCCCACAGCACATCACTTGGTGCAAACGCAACAGTGGACTTGGTGAGAAAAATTATAGAGACTTGGTTTGGAGGGTGGGCTGTAGGGTATTTCACCGCAAAGAAAGGAAGGAAGAAAGAAAGAAAAAAATAAAAATAAAAACACAAAAAAGACTTTTCATTTTTGCAGCTTGACTCATATATATACTACTACCATTTTTATTCGGGGCTCATGTGTGCGCCGTGTTTACATGTTTTCGTTAAGAGAACTGGGTCCAAACCTCTCCCTTATAGATTTTATTAAGAAATGTCAATGCTCTTCTTGTGACATATTTTTTTTTTGTAAAGTATGTTGTGTGTTGGTTGTAGAGATGTTTTACTTTTTATTTTAATGTTTTTCCTCCCCCCCTTTTGTCCCTTCGTGTTATTATCAGCACGTGCGAACCACTTTATAATTATAGAAAATTTTTAATTTCTTGCTTCTTTTATGGACCGAAAAAAAATATTTATGGCCATGAATAAAAACTGGCAAGTTTTCAGCCTTTTTTGTTTTTCTTCCTTGTAAATATTTGCAGTCAGGTGGTGCATTTGGATGCAGCTCGGGATTTAAATTTCCAAATTTATTTTTTTGCGAACATGCTGTGAGATGTGTAAAAATAATCCGTGCTGACGCCGCAGTTAAAATGGACAAATATCTTCATTTTTAAAGTAATAACTTTTAAATAAAATATGACTGAAATGAGGCTTTGTTTTGATAAGTGTCCCGTCGATTTCATTTTTTTAGAAGGGCGGAGAGAGCCAAATACTAGCTTGTGGCGCAGAATAGGAATAAATCTCCAGCGCACTTCAACTCTTTCCCCCCCATTTAGTCAAATTTAATCCGAGGAATATTTTTTCTCTGTCCGAACACCTCACCCATAAAGAGCCTAAAGTCACTTGTGAAATGGGACTAAAATCCACTCACTTAATATAAGTGGGCTTCTCCACACAAGAAGCTTTTGAGTCAAAAGCACTCCTTTTTGTCAGCACCCCCGGCCTTGGCTGTAGAGTGGCATACAGCGGAGGGAAAGCAATTATTTAATGCAATAAATGTTTTGTTATCTTATTAAGCGCTAAATTGCAAATAGAGCTGGGGCAATCAGTGTGTTGTCTTGGTTTAACAACTGAAATTTGGGGTTTAATCGTGTGATAAAGTTATTATTATTATTTTTCCCCCCACACACGATCGTTTTCACGCTTTAGATTTCACACTTGACATTAGAACATATTCTAGACTTGCAGACGGTGTTTTCCTTGCGTGTGGGAATCGCAAATGGGTAACCCGCGAAGCACACTGTGGATTATCAGACTCCGCTCAATATCTTGAGTAAATATGATAACCCCCAGTAGAAAAATCTAGGCATTTTGTTGTTTGTCCCGGGACAAAATTCTAACCAGCAGATGTTAGGCTCGCCCCTATCATCACCGAACAAACAGCTAAATTAGGCCAGATTTGCTAATTATTTACAGAATCCAGTCTCAGGGGGGGCTACTGCTTTTGTGAAAGAAGGGGTGTGCGGGACAAATTCAAAAGGCTTTTCTGTTTCAACACTGGTTGAGCTTGTAGGTCAAACAAATAAGCAACTTTATGAGATGTTTTATTATTATTAAGCAAAAAAAAAAAAAAGACGTGATGATAACTAATTAAACAAACAAGTTATTGCAAAATGTGCATTTTACGGTGCGCATTTATTAGAAGTGCCATCCAAATATTTTTTTAGGGAGAAAGGGGGAAAAAAAGACTGATTAAAGATGCTCGTACAAAATGGATGTAATCTAAATTGTTTTATTTTATTTTAGATTTTTTTATATATATAATCTAAAAACTTATAAGTAAAACAAGATTCCTGGCTTTCCCTCGTTGGATTCTATCCACCTGACTCCATCGCTACACAATACAGTAAACAAAGCAGCAAAAAAAAAAAAAAAAAAAAAAGAAAGAAAGAAAGAAAGAAAGACAAAAGCGGATGCAGGCCTTGGTTGTGCTGCATGTTAGAGGCGTGCATATTAACTAGCAGCACGAGTGGAGACGCAGACAGCGCAGATAGACAGAGTTCCTCGGTGCTGTTCAGAGTCAGGGAGATGAATCCTTTGGGCTTTTTGTCCCCCGCCTGTCACTTGGTGCCATTGTGATCTTTGCTGCACACGTTGCGTCCCATATGGGCAGCTGGGTTCGGAAGAGGAGAAAAGGATCTCTCTCACAAGCCTCCAAATTGTATCAAGCTCTCAAGTAAAGCATTGTTGTCTCTCTCTCTCTCTCTCTCTCTCTCTCTCTCTCTCTATCTCTCCCTCTCTTTCTCAAAGAAAAACGAATTCAAAATTCGTGCTATATCTATTCTGGTCGGGGAGACAAAAAAAAGAGAAGCCCTATTCACGCGTAACAGGGAGTCCTTCTTCCTTGATAGAGCTATGCCAACGACAGCCTTCTCATTTCTTTTCGACTTCCATCCCCTCTTTCTCGAACGTGAAAGGGTGATTATTGTCTAAAAAAAAAAAAAAGTAGCGCAAAAAGTATTTTTAATTCTGGACAGTGATCGGCCCTGTTTGCGGTCAGTCTCGCCGAGGCCTGGCTGTAGATGAAGACATGGGAAAAAAATGACACTTCAATTTAAAAAGGTGCCCCACTGTTCGTCTAAAACAACCAAAAATAAATGTTGGAAGTCCTATTTTTCTGCTCGTGCTCTGAGTTGCAAGGAATTTGTTGTATGCGGGGAGCAATTAGAGACAAACTGATTAATGTTAGGAGCATTCATTTGCATTTAGATTTTGTGTGTGTGTGGGGGGGGGGTGAGAAAGAGAGAGAGAGAGAGAAAAAGAGAGAGTGTGTGTGTGTGTGTGTGTGTGAGAGAGAGAGAGAGAGAGAGAGAGAGAGAGAGAGAGAGTGTTTGTGTGTTATGAATCCAGTGATCTGGAAAATGCAGATGTTTTTCCGTGAAAAAAAAAAAATCTGGGAATAATGACAGGTGTTTTGCTTACTGATGCTCTCATCTCTTGTAAAATCTTGTAATTATCCGTAAATATATATATAAAAAAATACACACAATGATTTATATTGTTAAAAACAATCTACAGATGCAATCCAGTCAGACTCTGCATTTACCCTAAAACAAAGCAAAACAAGAAACGTTAAACTCGCAACTTTTTGCACCTTTGTGCTGGTATTAACTCTGCAGGAAATAACTGAACTCCTCCTGCAGCTTTGTAACAGGGTCACATTTATCGGAAATTGCTTTTGGCTGCTTGAGGGGATAAAGCACTACGATTTTAAAACAAGCATCTTGTAGTTCAACCTGCGTGGATAACGCTATTATACACCTTGCCACCATGCAATACTGGAGGAAATGTGCACTCGGGACACTCGTGGATCCTCGTCATCCTGCACGTTTGAACCTCCACATGAATCATTTCTCTATCGTGCACATCGCCGCGTAAACGAGGATTTCAAAGCTATAATAAGAGGCGCCTCTTTTTTTTTCTTTTTTTTTCATTTAAAGGAAGCGATCTGGGTTTTATTGCCTTTAGAGAAGATCCAGATTAGATTCGCCACAGTGGTGCAGATATTAAGGAGGAGAGAGGGGGGCGGAGACTGTTGCGGTGGGCCGCCACAAGATGGAAGCAGAGATCTGTGGTTGGCGTCCTGCAGCTTTTACCTGCGAACGTCCTCCAACATCCTCTAATTCCATCACTGCAAATTACTGCAACTAAATTCCAACTGTTGAAATTAGCGTGCACTTCCTCCCTCCCTCTCTCTCTCCCTCTCCCTTTAATGAACACACATAGAAGCAAACTTGACTGCCGCTTTAAGTGCATGATTGCGGTTTATGACATTGTTATGGATCTTGAGAGCATAATCATATCGCTCTTCAAAACAAAACCAGACAGGACGTAAACAGTCCACGAGCAATTAGTGGAGTTTGCAGCTCACGCTTGGAAAATGTTGGAGGGAGCGAGCGGTGGGGAAGAGGAGCTCCGGGCTTCTCCACGGTGTGGCGCAATAGGATAGGGAGACAAAGATGGAGGGGATCGTCACAGTTCAACGACAGTGAACAAAAGCAATGAAATGAGGAAAAAAAGGTCCGCTCTCAGTGAACAAAGAGTATTAGTCAGCACTTGCCATATTAAACAAAAAAAAAAAATCTACAATTTAAATCGATATTTAACAGATAAGGATGCTCTTTGATCTGATGAGAAGTTTCTAGCTAACTGATGTAATTTGTGTAATTTGCATATTCATTTAATGATGCAGAGTCCCGCTCAGGCTGCAAAGATGGGTCAAACGGCGTCAAGGCAGCAGAATCTTTTTTTTTTTTGCACCATCTCCGTTCAGCATCGCTAGGCTCATTCATACCTGCAGGTGGCCTCATTGAGCCATTACTGTTTGACAGCGGGAGCTTCGGTGAGCAGCTCGACACGATGAGTGCAGGGTTAAGAGGAGAGGAAGTATATCTTCTGGTCTCCAACAGTTTCGAACCGCTGTTATAAATATTAAATAAAATAAAAACAGCCTCTTCATTATAATGTTGAACAAGAGTTGATTGTTCACAAATAGCACATAAGCTATAACCGAGAGTGCTTCCAGACAGTTTCTAAAGGTCTGTCCAAAAACTGAAAACTAGAACAGGGTTTCAGGGGCTTTACTGTAGAAGGAGGTTGACTTTCAGGAAGCAGGAATGAGTGAGTGATAGGACTTTCAAAGGTGGCATTTTATAAGTTTAAAAATAAGACTGATAAGGTCCTATAACCACCAGGTAATTTGATTTGTTTGATCTGTATGCATCAATATGCAGCTATTTGAAACTGATTGTCATAAACACTAGCCTGACCTTTAAGTGTAATTAAATGCATAAAATAGGAGCCAAAACTTCCTCTGATCTCAGTGACGCTTATTGTTACCAATATGAACATGAACAATATCATAAAAAAGCATAAAAATATGAAATTCAGAATATTAAATGAATAATTTTGGTTTTATTTATTTTGAACTCTCAAGAAAGAAAGTTGGAGCCAAAACTCAATGGGAGAAAACTAACGTACTGAATACAAGAGTTTAAACGAAATAACATTTACTTATGAGATGAAGAAAATGAGTTCATCAAAGCTGGGAGGCACAGTCACAACACAAACAAGTGCTTCCTCTGCACCAGCAGGACCCAGTGAGTCCTGAGCTGACTGACAACATCAGCATCTCTGCTTTAACCCTCCTGTTATATTGCGGATCAAAGCGACCCATTCTAAAGTTTAGAAACATGGGGAAAAGAGGTTGAAAATATCTTTTTTGGTCATTTTCAGATTTTCAGTAAATGACCAGCAAAAATTAAAAGGCGACAACCCTGGAGGAGGTGGGACTTATCTTTGATCAAGACTGAACTACAGAAGGAAATGACAGCAGTGGCCACCACCACTGAGGCTAATTCAAAGTCTGATGAAAACAAAACACTAGTGATGTTCCTCCAAGCCAGATATCTATGTCAAAAATGGCGAAATCCAGTGATCTTCATCTCCATGTTAACGCCAAGAAAGCTGTGTGCAGAAAACATGGACTACCAGCATGCCAGTAACTCCTGTCAAAGACGGCTTAAAAAAATCTGGACAGCAGGTGATGCAAAGACCAGCCATGCATAGAAAGTTTCCATTGGAAACTTTAAGATCAGGGTGGCAGACTCATTCTCGCAACATAACCTGTGATCATTTCTTCACATTGCGCTAAAAGAGGGAGAAATGTTGTCCTCATGAGCCCTTTGCACAAAAGTGCTGCAATCAGCACTTGAAAGAAGCAGAAACCAAATATGATCCTTTACTAGTATGCTACCAAACAACGAGTAGATAACTTGGACAAGGTTACTGGGCCACACAGCTCCAGATGAATAACTGCACAATGGCAGCAAAATAATTAAATATATATATATTTTTATGTATAACCCAATAATTGTTCAGTGTAGGTTTTTCTAATCGACATTAAAAAATTCTAATTGTTTTGTGTTTTTGAAACAACAAGTGAACTGTCCTCATTCATGTGACAGGTAATGGACGTTATTGCAATAAATATTGATTGAAATTGTTAGTAATGAGAAGATACAAAAATGAAATTTTGGATTCTGACACTACTACATATTAATAAAAAAAGCCTATTTTATGGCACTTCCAAAATACTTCTATAATTATAAAATTTGTATGTAATTAATTAAATTTTATTTGTAGACTAAATGCTCTAAAGGGAGTTGTTGTTTTTTTCTTTTGTTTGTTTGTTTATCTTGTTTTTTGTCTTGTCGAATGCTTTAAAGTTAAACAACTGTTTGAAATTGTTCTGCTGAGGGCAAAGTAAAACAAAAAATGCCACAATTTGGAACGTAACATTAGGAGTATTTTTCAGATTATCATAATGTTATGGACACATAAAAAACAGTGTGTATACATTATAAACTATATTTTGGAGAATATAATTTGCTAGCCATTAAAATCATTTAATGTCAATAAAGAATATTAGTTTGTTCAACATTGACCCTATTTTATCAATTTGGTCTATTTATTATATTATGGTGGCAGATTCAATCTAAATGTTTAGTATTCCATCAAAGATAAGGAAAAAAGGTTGAGTCATCATTTTTTTCCTCATTCATTAGAAATTAGAAAGGCTGACATATTTATGTTGGAGTTTTATGAGTAAAAAATAGCCGTTTAGTTGAAGCTAAGAACTGCCATGAGACTTGTTACTTGTGGTAAAGAAAGTTTCTGTCCTGGAGGAAAAAAAAAAAAAAAACGAAAAAGAAAACAGATGTAAGTTTGAATCCAATTTTGCGAGGTATTGTGCTAAACTCAAACACTGTAGGTCTCTGAGCTCCTTAACCCTGATGCAATTGTTGCCAGTTAACAGTAACCCAAAAGACAATAGATTTTACAACTCATCTTGTTAAAATAGATGTAAAAAGTTATTCTCCAGCTGAAGCAAGTTTAAAAACTGTTACACTGAGATCAAGGTTGGCAACGAGCTGAAGCTGAAAAGTCGTTGCAAATAAACATCACATCTTAGCTGTTGTTGCCGAGGAAGAAAAGGTCAACCTACCCTGTTTGAAAAGGTTGAAAAGTTTATTGAACTTGTTTTTTTTTTTTTTTTTTTTTTTTTTTTATTCCTTTATCAAAAATGAATTAGTGTCTTCGGTTTCTTTTTAATATGAAAAGGAAAAATATTGGGACAAGCACAGATCACTTTCAACTGACTCTGCACAGTTAAAAATGTATTTGCAACCACTTTAAATCAATCTGGCTTTTAACCTTTTGTGATTTCAAGTCATATTTTACCTTTTATGTTAGATTATTTCAAAACTCTGTGTAAAAATTCAAATCAGCTCAGCTCATATCAATAATATTAATGTAGAAAATAAACCAGAAGTTGTACTGGCTCTCATCTGAGGTTTTTCAACTCACATTTCAACTGAGGTTTCACAATCACTCACCTTTAAGTAAATTTGCCTATTAGTAAAATGCAAAGGTGAAAATGCAATCGAGAAAAACCCTACTGTTACTTCTTTAAATTCAGTATTATTTGTTATGAGTGGGAGTGCTGTAGATATAGTCATAAATAGATTTTTTTTTCTGTTACATCTGTTTACATATAGAATGCTGAGACAGTGATAAATTACACAAATAATCTAAATCTGTCCTGCCCACTTGAATCAAGTGACATACTGAGTCAGTAAATAAGATATCATGCCTCGGATGAATAAATGAACCTTCTGTCCGCATCTAATATCACATTCTTGCACAAAACAAAACATGCCATCAGCGTTTCCTTCAAGACGCTGAGAGAGCAGTTCTTCCGTGTTAGTGGTTGCTTGTTTAACGTAGGGTTAAAGTGCTGGAAACGAACAGCAGCCAGCTCAGTGTCATCTTTGTGGAGAAGGAGTAAGCGTCAAGGTTCTTGACTCTGCTGAATGTGGAGATTAGGAAAACAGCAGAGCGAGCAGAAAGATGAGGACACTGACCAGAAAGGTAATGCCTGAGAGCTCGGGAAATTTTTTTATTTTTTTTCCTTACCTTGTCATCTCCATCATTGCTTGCATGGAACTCATGTCCTCCTTCTCAGTAATCAATAAAAAATACTTCAAAACTGTTATGTGGTCTTGTGTCCTGGTGGCGTGTTTTTTTTTAATTTCCTGCCAATATCATTGTGCCTGAATGTAACATCAACTATAGCAGTGCGCACATCCTTAAAACATGCTCTGAATGTAGCTGCATTACAACTTAATACATAAAGAGGGTTTTGCCTCTTAATGGCACAACTGTTTAATTCAGCTTTATTTTTTTAGTAGCCATACATATGATGATTAAGTGATTTATTCCTCAGATTCAGCTGTGTAAAAGCAGAGCTGGTCGGAGGCTGTACATGGCCGTAGAAAGAATTTGATTTGGGGGCCACCAGAGCACCGCGGTTTCTTTTACATTGTCCATGCTTAATTATTTTCCATCTTTGCACTGCTTGTTTACAAACTAACTAGTGAGCCAACAATCAGTTCCTTGAACTAATAGCTACATTTATTTATTTATTTATTTTTAAATGGCTCCACCACTGTTTGTATACCAAAACATAGAACCTCTTAACCAGACACGCTCAAGAAGAATGTAGAGATTTACTACCTTAAAAAAAAAAAAAAAAAAAAAATAATAATAATAAAAAAAAAATAAATAAAATATATATATATATATATATATATATATATATATTTTATTTATTTTTTTTTATTATTATATATATATATATATATATATATATATATATATATATATATATATATATATATATATATATATATATATATATATATATATATATATATATATATATCCTCCATATCTTGGGCAAGTGCCGGTTAAACATGTAAATAAAAAGTTTTATTATTTGATGAAGTAATCTAGAGTGAGGTAACTCTTTCTTCTTTAGCTATGTGGTGATGTCATCCTCTATCAGCACATATGTCACTCTTCAAATTAGAAACTGAATAAAAACATGATAACTCATAATATTATTACGTTTCTGCAGTCTTTACCTTCCAGTCTTAAATGGATAGCATATTACACTATTATTATTATTATTATTATTATTATTATTATTATTATTATTATTATTATTATTATTATTATTATTATTATTATTATTATTATTATTATTATTCATAATTCCATGGTTTATGTCTTTAATCTGTAAAAATTGTGCTTCTCCCTTTCAGCAATTCAGCCTTACTCCCACTTGTCTTCTTTTCTCTCAATTTCCCATCTCATAGGACTTGAGCTGTCTTGTATAAACCCATCAGTGTGCTGCAGTCAGGTGGGCTGGATGGGGGGCAGCGCCAACAATCAGGTTCCCAGAGTTGAGTGTTTATGCCTTTCCCTTAATGGATTGTCTCACCTTCTTCAGAGGATGAACATGAGGTGCTTGAGATGCCAGCACTGCGAATGGATCCAGGGGCTTTGAGCGTGATAACGAGCAGCTGTCATCTGTTTCAGATGTGCTTTAATCAACACGTGTGATGATCAAAGAGCGGCAATGTGGCTGTTTTAACAATTGAGATTGTATAATTAACTTACTGTTTTAAAGGGATGTAAAGAATATGAAGCAAACTCTGCTCCGATTGTCTTTGCGTGCCCAAGCTGCATGGTGAATTCATTGGTTCTGGAGCTGCACTTGAAGGACATAAATACAAGTAATTATGTTGATATTCTCTAGCAGACTGTGCTTAACGGATAGGACGTTTCTGAGTATCGCACTACCCACTCTGTGATTTCTCACATTCTCTATTTATTCTCCTTGTGGTGTGGGGATATTGAAGCAATATTTGGACCAAAGGCACCGTGGCAACTATGTTTTCATCTTAACGCAGAACTGAAAACTGTGAGAGCATCATTGCTGGCCTCTAACATACATGCACTCAGCCCTCAATATGGTAAAGAATAGCACCACATAACATAAGTCATGTACTCTGGAGGAATATTTGTCAAGCTTCTTCTTGCAACACCTTTTTTGATATTTGGTCTGCTGAAATGCAACACTGGGAAACAGTCAAAGAACATTTTTTTTTTATTGCTTAGGTGTTGCTATAAGAAAATAATGCTGATATATTTTGACCTCCGAGAATGTCAGATATTTGTTTCAGTTCTTCTTTTATGATTTAACACGTCACAATGTTTTGTAGAGTGTTGCCTCAACAAATGTTCAAGTTTTTTGTGCTATTTGGAACAATTGTCCCTTTTCACTGTAACTCTGAAAGCATTATTGTTTGAATTCAAGCATGTTAAAAGTAACATGTGTAACCTGTATTTTATTTTTATGTATTTACAGTTATGAAGAACATTTAAAATTATACTTACATGTTTTTTGTTTTTTTTATCAGCATGCAAACTTTTAGAGATTTTTTGCTACAACTCAAAATAAAATGAAATTAAAAAAAATTGTTTCCACAGCCACAAAATATCTCAACATATATGGATGAATAAACACATCATATTTCTATGGGATACACAAGTTATGAATTTTATTGGCACAAATAAAGGAATTTGAAATGTGAAAATTAAAAAAATATATTTTTTGTTCAAGGTGTTTTGCAGGTTTGGCAAATTGTAATAACTTTTTAAAAACTCCTTTCAGTTGTTGCTGATTTTTGTCTTGTTTTTGTGCCATGAACCAACAGTGTAATATATGAAATATTACAAATAATATTTGGTGCAACAGTGTATTTTTTTTTTTTTAAGGGGGGGGGGTAGTGTGGAGGGATCCTGACGTTTGTTGTTTCGTAGATGGCTTTTAATTCTATCTGAAAAAAATATGTCACAGTAAAAAATGACCTTTAGATCATATTATAATGTTTATCCCTCATTAAAGACATACCTGGAGTGGTGTTTTGATTCTTTCATGCATATTGGAGAAAACCTTGAATATCTCATGGCACCCATTGGAGGGTGCCTAAATGCCTGCTCATACAATATGCTGCCTATTTTCCCAAAGCTCCTCCTCAGAACTGCAGTCTCCAGCTGAGTGTCTGCCTCACATAGTGCCAAAAGATGATTTAGGCAAAAACATTGACAAAAATTACTTAGGTCAATATTTTAGGAAGGGGACGACATAAACTACTTCTCCAGGAATATTGAACAATGATGACCTGCTGTGGAGTGTCAGAAAGAATAGGAGTTGTTTTGGAAACAGACTCCAATTTCTAGGCATCAAATTGCGGAGTTAAAGGTCTGAAGTTAGTTTTGATAAATACACCATTTTTAGGACAACTGTAGTTACTTGATGTCAATGTAAAATAGCACCATGTTGCTGAGAATGTCGGTGTTATGACAATCTGTGCTTTTTTGTTTTGCACTACCCTACGATCAAATTAACTGAAAGACATAATAGTAAATAAGCAGTTTTGTAAAAACCTAATACAAACGAAAGTCATCCTTCAGCTTCAGATGCAAGAGAACTCTTCTCCATTGACATAATGGCTGAAGGTGTGCTGCTTTTAGCTCAAACATAGTTGAAAATCTTTGAACTATTTGTTGAATTGTGCATTTGCAAAATAAACACATCCTTCCTTTTTGTACATAGCTTGATATCTTTTAGCCTCAAATAAAGTGAAAACCAACAAACAAAGTGGAAAATAACCTGATTTTTGAAATGTATCGCATGTTATTGCGTATTACTTTGGAAAAATCCACATTAGTAATGTCAATATACTTTGTAAGTCATAATTATTATTTCTATTTTCTCCCTACTTCCATTGCGCACATGGAAACTATTTTTGTAACAATGCACTCACAATATTGAGTATAAATTTTTCATTTGTTCTATTTTTTTATATATTAATTGTAGCAATAAATTCTCATAAAAATGTGAGTATCGCACGTTTTATTTAATTGAATGTCACATTATTATATAAAACTGCCACAAACAGGTTGCCAGGCCATTGGTATAAACATTTGCTTTGTAAGGTTAGTGACTGACTGGTCATTGAGTGAGAAAAGCCATATAAACAGACATTACAGTCCCTGTTATTGGGTCTCGAAAGTCAGTTGGCCTCTTTCCATCAATGAAATGAGAGCATATGACAGTGACTTTGGTCAGATTTTCCACAGTAAACTCCTCTTGCTTTCAAGCTCCTGTCCAGTGCTGACATTTTTTGGCATTCCTTTGGGGATTACAAAATGGAATTTATAAAAAAAAAACAACAAAAAAAAAAAAAACTGTTCATAAGGTGATGATCATCACATCATGAGTCACTCTGGCAGACAAAAAAGCAGCAGTGTTTTGTTGTTACCTTAACTCTGTTCAGAATAGCATTGGACTCTTTCACTAAAGAGGCAAACAGGCTTTACTGCTCCTGTTTGTCCGAAACCAACATGATCTGGTTCTAATGAAGATAGAAGTGTAGAGTCGAACAAGATGGTTGTTAATGTTACAGTTTTTCTCAGTCGCGTTGATGAATTTCTTGAACGGTCCTTGACATTTGCAAAACGGTAAGTGTATTTCTCAAAACAATTTGTATAAACAGCAAAAGACCATGGACTGTCTGCAAAACCCAGTCTCTTTCTCTAAATCATTAGCTCAACTCTCAAAATAAACATCTGTGTCAATGAATATGTCAGTGCCTTAGAATGACATGCCCTTGTTCCCATGTAAGGATAAGATAGTCAAATTCCTTTGTCATGTTTTCAACATAACTGGGTATTATAGAAAGATCTGTGATGGACTGGTGACCTGTGCAGGGTGTAGTGTATCTCTCACCCTCTGGACATAAGACCCAGCAAGGATACAAGGGTTAAATAACGAATGGACGGATAAACTCTGGAGGGATGTACTATTGTAAACTATGGCTAAAGTTTTGATGTCAAGTATTGTAAATTGTAATTGCAGAAAATCTATGACTAGAGACTGGAGAAGATTTGCATTTACGTTTTTACAGTAATTTGCTGATCAGCCATTGTGCTACAAAAAGGAAAAGACAGCACTGCAGAAAACACAAAAGTAGAAACGGGAACATAACACAACCTCCTTAAGTTTACATGCGGTGCTGTAGGAATTACAGTGCAGTCTCCCTCTGCTTTCCATCTCCATGCTGAGAAAAATTTCTCATTCACTCAGATCCCGACATGCTTCATCTGAAACTGAACAGTGAACACGCAGTTACATGGTTGCAAACCATTTTTATTTGCACACAACTTTTATACAACAGCATAGTCCACCTAGGACACCCCCCTCCCTCACATCATGCCACTATCTGGGAGGGTTCTCCCTCCCTGGATTCTCTGCTTTGCTTGTACGAAATGATCAAGGAGAGAGTGCCACACTTTTCTTACATGAAAAATGACATCACACTTTCCATCCGGGAGGTGTTAACCGTGCACCAATCATATTTTTTTAGGAGTTATTTGATGAAGAATCATTCAAAAGTACCTCAACAAGTCAGATAAGCATTTAGTGAAATTGTATTAATTGATATTGTTTACTTTCGTCTTAAACTTATTTTATGCTATTTATTTTTTTGTAAATTTCATTGGCACTTTAAATTCTAAGTAGATTTTTAATTTATCATACTTATTAGTTTTAAAGACATTTTTCTTTGCAGTTTTAGTTTAAAATATATAATTTTAGAACTTTTAGCAGATCATGTCTACATTATAATGTTTACCCAATATTGAAAACAAATTTACAATATTGTAAATGTCTTTAACAATGCACATTTCCTCAGTTTAGCAAGTCTTCACTTTTTACCAGTCGCTGTTGTTTTTTTTTTTTTTTGTTGTTGTTGTTTTTTATGTTGTGTCTTCACCTTTTTTCCTTGCTGCAAATAACTTGCTGCTATCTTAATTGTTTCTGCAGAGTGCAAATAAAGACAGACTCACTGATGGATTAAATACCAAACACTAATGCGAGACATTTGAATTTTAGACAGGCGCCTCACAAAACTACTCCTTGAAAAAGTAATGAAAACTCCTGGACATTTTCTTGTACACAGAGAAGATGTATACCTTTTAAAGGCTCAAACAGTGGGTCCAAGCGTCCAGATCGGTTTGGCAGTCTGTCTCCCAGTACATGGCATAGATCTAAAGAATAAAGTTGGTAGTAACGGAGTAGAGTGTAACTGCACTTTGCAACAAGTTTTCTTCCATGATTTACTTCATGACAGGCATTCCTGTCAGAGTTTATGCTGAGCAAAAGCATCCCCACAGCATGATGCTGCCACTGCCAGGTTTCACCCTCGCATTAGTGGAGGGTGTCATAAGTCGGTCCTTAACAGCAGCTGTCCTGCATGTTTTAGGACTGACTTTTCCAGGTAACATGGTAAATTAATGAGACTTCCTTCAACAAATAGACGTCATTCTACTTATCACCTTCTTGAGGCCAAATATGTGTAGTGTGAGACAAGTAGCTGTCCAGTCAACAGATTCACCCAGCTAACCCTCCTCACTAGAGTTACTCTGATTTTCTAGGTTCTTATTATGTTTGGTTGCTGGATGAATAGTGTTCTGTAGCTGCGTTTCCATTACAAATGTGCACAAATCTTTGTCTATATTCTGCTAACGTCGAAAACCCACAACTTTGCAATTTCTTTGTTTCCCTTAAATTAGAAATGACATTCACGTGTGAATAAGCTTGTTTACGCAATAAGTCATTAAAAATCATGGCAGCAACGGATGTAGACAGTTAAATGAGATATTTATTATTCAGCCATGATGCTAGTGCTCTTAATCTGTCAGCCATCAGAGGCAACTTATTCAGGCGCTGGAGTGACAACCCCGTAATACCTCGGAGCAGCTGTGTATGCAGTGTTTTTAAGAAATTATAGTGCGCAATTTTACAGAAGATGTATGGATTCAACATGTTCAAACAAAACACAACTTTTTGTGAAGTGTGCAGTGCTGTGAGAACTCTGGTGAAGCCAGTTGTACATTCTCCAAAAAAAACAAAAAACAAATATAGAAACACTACAAACCATGAAGATGAAGACTACTTCTTCTTGTCTTCTTCATGGTTTTCACCAGCAATAGCACTGGCCTGTTGATCGGGTAAATCGCGTAGTGCAAAAAAGTGTTTCCATTGCAGTTCTGCAACATCTACTTCAATACAGTTGAAAGAACACCTCATCCCAACTTTTTATTGAAAAATGTGTTGTTGTTTTTTTTGTTTGTTTTTTTTGTTTGTTTTTTTCAAAATTGGCATGTTTCCATTTAGTGAATTTATTTTCATAATTTTAGTTTGCAAAATTCTATGATTAATAGAAACAGCTGCTGACAAGTTGTGAAATATTATTTTATAAACTCACTCTACTTAACTGATCCCGCTTGTTTCTTGTTCACCACATAGATGCTGTTTGTTCACCTGTGTGGTGCAGCTAACTTAAGAGGCCTTCACTGAGGCCTTTTATTTACTTTTATGACTTCTGAAGGCAGTTGAATACAAGTGTATGCGGCCAGTTTCACTTTTTTTTATTTTTTTTATTTGTAACAACCTTTTAAAACCATGAATAATTTTCATACCAGTTCAGAATTATGCACTACTTTGTAGTGGTGCAGAACATAAAATCCTATTAAAATACTGTGGAGCTGAAATGTGACTAAATGTTTGAGGATTATGAACATATTTTTGCAAGACACTGTATGTGGAAAGAAAGTCAGTCAACCAATTACGTATTATTTTCCCACCAGAAGGCGAAACAGAAATGCTAAAAAAATGAGACAGAATCTATATAATGGCATGGACTAAATAACAGCAGAAGTTGTACAATCTAAAAAAACATTAAGCAAAGCACTTAAATTTGATATTTGTAATACCACAGAATTACATGTAAAGAAAAAAAAAGTTTTCAATTTATTCACAAACATTCATCCATCTATCCATTGTCTAACCATTTATCCTTGAGAGGTCAAGGGGGGCTGGTGCCTATCTACAGAAGCACTCATAAACGTGATAGGTAGTAATGGTTGCAGCTGCGCAAGACGGTAGCCTGTTTTTAAAAAGGCTGTACATGTTACATTCATTTCCATTTGCAGCCGCATTGCTCTTTTTAAAATGCAAGCAACACTGACAAAAAACAAGAGTAAACGCTGGCACGCTCATATGAAATCATCACATGAGCAGAGGATTCCTTGCCTGCGCTCACAGTCGAAAGGAGAGAAGAAGAAGAGCCTGCTGGGTTCTACCACACGACGACGTGATGGTTTCAGAGGAGTCAGCCAAGCATCTCGAGTGGTGGAGCAGCGAGAGGGCAGCCTCGAGGAGGAGAGCAGGTAGCGAAATGATCAGGTGGACAATATGACATCAAGCGTGCTCGAAAGCGGTCAGGCAAGGAAGGCTGACATTCTGCTGCATAAAAGGAGCCACTGAAATGAGACGAGAGAGAACAAACAGTGAAGGAGAGACGCATCAGACTTTTTGTTGCCAGTCACAAACTACAACAGAGTTTAGTTTGTTTATATGGTGATATGAATGCCCAAACTCGGACAAAATCTGCCAGCGAGGGGAAAAAAAAAACCTCTTTATTCTACTTTATTCTATCACAAAGTAGCAGGCCATGCACAAAAGCAATAAAGAATTTTGTAACATATCAAGTTAACTTCATCATTTTTTTTTATTTTTTATTTTTTATTTTAATGTTGTTGTAACTTGCTCTCGTTTGCTAAGAAACTTGCGATTTCAAGTTCAAAGTTCCTGGAAGATGAGATGCTACATCAAAAATATACAATTTTGATTGACTGTGAACTCGTGTATCTTGTCTATATGAGCCCAAGTTTGATGTTAAAAAAAATACCTAATTGTCTAATTTAGAGTTTACATAAATTGGGATTTGTCACCTAAAAAAAAAATATACACTTTATTATATGGGTGGAATAAATAAACAGGATATGGCATATTTTTAGTTTTTTGGTCAACTTTAGGTGTTATTACACTGACTTGGGAAAAAAACACAAGAAAGGTTAAAATATTGACTCAAGCTAAAAGTGAAAAGTGATTTGCATTGACATAATAAAATGATATATGGTATTTCCTATTTCAGTTTTTTTTTTTTCCCCACATGGTTTTATTACACGTACAGTAAAATTTTAGCATGCTGTCATAGCTGAAGTGCAATTTACACACAAGGATTTACTGACTCAAAGGAAATTTGGGGATTTGTGAATATTTAATATTATCCAGTTGATTACCTGTGTATTTTGAACTAGTTGCGAGAAACATACAAAAATCAGAATATTTATCTTCAATAAAAAAATACATTTATTTTCTTTCTATGACAAAAAAAAAAACTCATGTTACTTTTTGTACAGATTTTTGACTTGCTCTGTATTGAAAAATTAACATTTAGCATCCATAGCATGCGTTCGTGAGAGGAGATACAATAAAATGCTTTTACTTATTTCCTCTTTTCTCTGTTTTGTTCCATTAATGCATTTTTCTTTTTCAAAAACATGCACACACCTGTACACGCACACTTACAAACGCATGCATACACACACACACACACATGCACACATCTTCAAAATTCTTATGTATTTTTGTACATATATATGAATTTCCATTGTAGCAGTGTTTGCATGTAGTTTGTGTAAGACAGGAGATATCTTGTTTCTTAAAGCTGTAAAGCTTAAAACAATATGGTGTATGCAGACATTTCTGAGAGGTATTTTACTCTTTTGTGTTTGTTAAAGTCAACATTAGCACCCTGAATGTCCCCCTCAGACAAAAATGCTTTGGAAACAATTTTATTTCCGCTTTTAATTACTGAAAAGGAATTTCATTTTGCTGCAATTGTATTTTACAAACAGTATTCCATGTCTATGTCTACCATCTTTGAATTAATAAAATAGCTGATAGCAACAACATCATCAGTACATGCAAACAAATTCAAATTTCACCAAAATCCTTATGTATTTTACCAAAACTATACCTGTTGAAATTGTGATAAAAAAAATGTGTATGATGGGATAAACTGTGCAATAGTGTGACATTTCCTTTTGTTTAAATACATTTATAAAAAGTTGTGTAAGTGCAATTACCTTCTTCGAATTCCTTTTATGATGAAGACTTTTATGTTTAGCAGCTGAAACAAACAGAATTAACTTTCTAGAAAAAAAGAGAAACCCCAATTTAGTATTTTTTCATACAGCTTAAAAAAAAGAGAGATTGATTTAGTTATGTATTTAAAATGCTCCCACGTGGTGTGGTCTCGTATCTGTCCAGATCTGAAGTAGCTTTGAGATGTGTTTATGTGACTTCATCTAAATAATGATGGACTATCAGGCGGCCTTCTGAATAAAAGGATCCCAAAGTGGGGGACAAACAGGCAGGTAAAAACATCTCATTGATGTGCAGCTTCACGATTTAGAAAGTTTCTGTCTCCATGTGCAGCACTCAGAGAGCTCTGATACTTTGGAGTAGAAGATACATCTCCAGAGTGTTAGCAGGGGAGGGGAGGGGGTCGGCAGCAATTGCAGTTATTTGCATGCATTTTGGATCTAAAAACTGTGTTTGTATGATAGAATATCTACAGCTACAACAATGTGATGGTAGACTTTACCTATGTCAAAAACCCTTTCATACATTTCTCTAAAAGAAAAAAAAAACAAGAAAAGAAAAGAAAAGAGAAAGAAAACATGGACATTTCTAGGAGTTTTGTTCACTCTCATGAATAAAATGTGGCTTGACAGTAGAATATTTGTGACACAAATGAACAAATATGCTCAAATATGTTCCTTTTCTGAGAGACTTATCTCCACTCATCTATGTCCTCCTGGCATAGATTGACTGCCCTCATTCCATCTCCTGATATATTCAATAAATTAAAATATTGTTGAAACCTTCAGTTATTTCATCAACTCAGCTCACTAAGTGAAATTCTTTATATGGATTAAATGCAAAAAACAGATGCTTTCAAGCCTTTTCTTGTGTTACTAATAATGATTTCTCCACTTAATACCAATGAAAATATGCAATTTAAGATTAGAAAACTACAGTAGACCAATAAAAAGATTTTTCATAAAGAGATCGGTGCATAGAACGTATTTTTAATACCTGCTCAAAGATTGTTATTTTTCAAGAGGAACTTTTGATCTGACAAACGGGCCTCACTGACGCCCTGAGTCTCATTTATTGAATATGAACGCATCGACTTGAGTCTTATAATATAAACATTAGCACAATTCACAGAACATCAATCTGTAAAAATAAAGTTTTCTTTTATAAGAGGTGCAATTTACAGTCTAAAAAAGTCAATCTTTTTGCAGTGCTGCTGGAATATTTCAAGGAGAAATACAACCAGTAGATGAAGGCGTAATTTAGTCAATGAAGCATGATGACCACATTAATTGACACGTGTCCGATAGCCGAAGGCCTGAGAAGATATTACTGAGGGTTTCTGTATTCATAGCTGACTGATGAAAAACAAAACACATTTTTTTTTGTAATCTTGCACTAATAGCCTGTTAGAGGTTCAAAAGAGGAATCATCAAACTTGGATTATAAGTGGAATTGAAATGTGTTATAATGACTTTTGTACTTGTTTATATGTTTCTGCTTAAGTAACAAATCAAATACAGTACAATGTTATGTAACACCTTTTCATTTGGTAAGAAAAATATATATATAAATAACTATGCAGTACTACAAAAAAACAAAACAAAACAACAAAAGAAATTGGAGAATAATATAATTTATATTAAACTTATAATAACACCTTAGAAAGGAGTGGGGTGAAGAAAAACATTCACCTCCACCCCTCATTTCCACTCCAAAATAAATGACATGTATGCCGGTACAGTTTCGTAATTATTTCTTCAGTGTCATATCAACATAGCATTTTACATTAACAAGGTACAAAAAGTAATCACTAAATGTAATATATAGTTAGTGTTGCAAAATACATGTGTATAAATACATTGCCGTTCCAGTCAGACACCCTATAAGTTATGTGACCAGAACATTTCTTTATATCTTCATTTTAATGGGATGAAATTTTTAACATTGCTTGAGCCATGAAACAACCGGTTCCAAAGTTTAACACAACAAACAGACATACACAAACTTTTCATAGTAGTTCCCACTACTGAAAAGTAGTAGTGAGAACTACTATATAATCCAATGTATATAGAAGTTGTGTAGTATAAAGATCTACTACATCAAAGAAATGTAACATATGAATTGAAAGAATAAGGCATTTTGTGATCACAAAAATAATTATATTTTATGTATAACTCTCACAGGATGTTAATGGATGTCAAAGAGGGGATGCAGTAAACTTGCATAGGTTTTGCCCAGTATAGTTATTGTTGTAAAAAACAACAAAAAGGCATAAACTTGGTAAAATATGCTCTTTATACGCTATAATCAATATGGTGTACACTATGAGTAAAAACTGAAAACAGCTGATGAGGTATATCTTTTGTATTTATCTTTATTCCATTCACAGTTTCTGGAAACACTTAAACATTGTGCAACGTGAACATCACTAAATGTTCATAAACAAAAACAAACAACCTTATGAGTTTTGCTTTTTTTTTTTTTTAGCTTCAAACATTGCTTCCAGACATCAAAGTGGGTTTTATTGTATCACAACAACTGATTGCATTCAAGGGAGGAAAAAAAAAAAAAAAAGACGAGAGAAAGATTGGCAGATGCATTTGGACATACGAGTAGTTGGGTGACAAAGCTAGAGCGAGCCGCGTTTGAGTCACAACTATACTCTCTAACAGCTTTGTTTACCTGCCCTTACTGCTGCCACAATTAATGCAGCAGAGAAGTGGACTGAACCAGGTACCCTTGGAACCAAGCACCCAATCCAAGTACGCCGTCCTCCTTTGTTCTGCAGTACATTTGGTGATCTGCATTGATCTGCTGCTGTGCCTGCATGTGTTTTTTTTATTTTTAATTGTTACAAAAGAGAGCGGCTATGCTAAAATGTTGCCACTTGAAACAGCACGGAGGACACTGGCACTCATGGAAACATGTGGATTTGAAAGTTTTGGAAGCAACATTTTATTTTTTATTTTTTCTGGCAATAATGACCACAGTTCTTTTTTTTTTATTATTTCTAGAGACTTTTGACTGTTAAAGTAGTAGATCTCACAAAAATCACCTGAAAACCTCTGAGGATCCCCAAGGATGAATTAGAGTTTCGGTTTCGGTGAACTGAATGGGAGATTAGGTTTGAGAAGCTGAAATTCATTATTCACACTGAAGCAAATTTTACCTTCAATGTTTTGTGCATAGAGTGCAGAGAAATGATTCACTTTGAAGCATAGAATGTCTTTTCTCTTTTAGAGAATCATACAGTGGACACTTGGGAGAGAATTCAGTTTTTAAACATTGATTTATTATTTTATAATACAACTCCTTCTTGATCCTTAAAATTATTTTTTAATGTATTTTCTACATATTCAGGTTCTCTCAAGGTTATTTGTATAATAGTTTATTCCTTTGGATTTGGAGCCCATATAGTTGACATAATCAAAAATTTGGGGGTTTAATGAATCACAAAAACACAGACACAGACAACAAATATCTGAGAAAACTTCTAATTTCGTTGAAGCTTTCAGAAGTTATTTTATCAAGAATTATACATCTAGCCTCTTAGTGTGTCCCATGTGGTTTTTATAAACCTATCTTAATGTATGTTTTCTTTAAGTTAGAAAAACCTTAAGTGTATGTAATGATGCAGGAAATCATGTTCTTCATTTTTAATTTCTGTTGCTATTCTGTGAAATATATAAAATAAACTGTTAGCTTTTTCCAAATTTGAAAGAGTTATTTCTTTCATCAGCATTTTGCATATTTAGAGAAAACTCATTTTGAGACATTGAGAAATTTAAGATGTAGATATTGTGATTTCTTTATATGTCCCTTATCGCTACCACACTATATGAACTGCTTTGATTCTGGAAGGGGGGGGAAAACGCTAGCACTTTAATCCCATTACAATACATTTAATTCTTCCGTTCGCAGTTTTCCCCAGCTGCAAGAATATGTCTCCGCATCCCATTAAAGCCCATATTCTGTTTTCTTTCTTTCTTTTTCTTCTTTTTTTTTGGCCCTCTATTAGCATCATTTCGTTCATCAAGCCACATTAATTGTGAATGAATGCAAACTCCTGCAGAAGAATAAGGCCTTCAAGAGGTCTGTCACATACTTTCTCCACTTGGGAGGACCTTTAACCTACTTACCAGAGAAGCCGCAGCGTTTCAAGTAGAGCGGCTGAAAGATATGCACCTGCCCGCTTTTTACTCTCGCACTGCGCCGCGATTTAAGAGGAGAGAAAGTATTTGATCTAAATGGTGTAACAATGGCCGCAGGTGTGGAATTTCCTCCACAAATCTCTACAACAAATGAGACTCACAGGCCGGACACGAGAGACCGGAATCTCAAATTTAAGATTATACGAAGTAATCTGGTTGTGAGTGCAAATATTCAAAGTTGGATTCTTTTTTTCTTCTTTCCCGTCACAAAAACAACAAATACATTATTTGTATTGCGTATCTTTATCTATCATTGATTTCCCGACAAATTTATTAGTATTAAGGGGAGCTGTGGGGGTCTGCCGGTCATGTTTATTTGTAATCAAAATCACCTTGTCTTCAATCATTTATTCAATCTTTTTATTGTTTTAGATCTGTATTCCAATTGTTCTGTAGGGATTTAAGCCAAAATTTTATTTTTTAATACATGCATCATCGTTTATGCCTTAAATTTCGTGTATTTGTTGAAAATTTGAGTTCTGACATCGCGTGCGCTTTGCGGACCTAAAAAAAAAAACGCTGGACACAATACCAAGTTGCACACAAAAAGGCTTCATTCGGTTAAACTTCTCTATAGATTCACTTGCAGAAACGTCAAATAAATCAATAACTGAATAAATAAATAAAATCCAAGGAAACGGACTGTGCGTAAATTACGAACGGAAAGACTTACATGCATTGACGTTGATCTAATTCCTAAATCATTTAGAACCAACAAACAACAATGAATAAATAAATAAAAAATAAAAGATGAAGTACTGTAAACTATGTTTACTGTCATCTACTTACTATCTGTATGAAAATTAAAACTCCGTCGTGTAGAGAAAACTACAACACGTGCAACTTCAAATGGAGACGTTTGGGGCTCTAAGTATAAATAAATTCTGCAGTTTCCTGCACTCTGTCCTCGGCCGGTGTGTGATTGAGTTGGCGGGTCAGGACCCTGGCCCTTCAGCCATCTCCACGCATCTCTCAGGGTATTGAACTCGCATCAACGAGATGGAAAAAAGCACTTCAGGAACCAGGCCGCCTGGATGCATCTGCTGCTTTGAGCTAAGGGAGGAGTGACGGTATTGGAAAAAGGTTGTCAGTGGGATATGAACTAGTTATATTCATGGTTTGTTATCGGGCTCTTGTAAACAACTGCTAAACGGCCAAGATAACAGACTTACAGGTGGAAAAGTAATAGTGTCGCTGATGTGAGTTAAAATCCCTTGATCTGCACAATAAACGTACAAATGTAGATTTTCTTTTTTTTCTTTAAGGAAGTAATTTCAAGCATATGGAGTGTTTCTTTGTTAAATGAGCTGCAAACATATTTCTATCCTTACAGCAATGAGTACGAGATATTTTCTCCAATAACTTATAACAGAGACACATTCAACGGGAGTAAAATTTTTAAATTGATCTTAACGTTACTGCCAAAAAAAAAAGACCAAAATGCATTTTTCTTCACAGTGTTTCTTTAACTCTTATCCTCAACAGACTCTTGTTTAACATGGAGGTAGTGCAAATAGAGTCTTCCCTGTGGCAATACACACTGGATCATGTAACATAAAAAATTACAAGGAAAACAGTTTCATTTGTAAAATAAAAAAATAGATAAATAAAAAACAAAAACAGCAAAATTCCAGGAATTGACCAACCTTGTCGCGGTTCCACGTTTATCTGCCTCCAGCTGCGTTCTTCCCATCTTATTTCCTTTTATTTTATTTTTTTATTTTTTTTATTTTTTTGAAAGTTGACATAGATTTTAAAATATAATAATAATAATTAATTTAGGGTCTAAGCTGTTCCAACCGTTGCATGCAGCCATCGAGCTCCAGATTTTTATGGGATCCTGATGTGGAGGGGGGGTTTGCGGACTGCAGGGTCTTGCTCTCTGACTCAGTAATCCACAAGGTTGAGAGGTTTGCCTCATTTACATAATGTTAGAGCTCTGGGCCGAGGCCTACCTTTCTTTCTTTCTTTCCTTTTTTTTTGTTTTTTTTTGTTTTGTTTTGTTTTGGACACACCGTTCCCAAAGAAGAGTTGGAAAAAGGCACACGGTTGAGACAACATACATCGGCAGAAAGGATTACTTAATTTTTAAATTAAGAAAAAAAAAAAGTTTCATCAGCGTCATGTCAGAGATTATTTTTTGTTTTGTGTTTTTTTGTTTTGTTTTGTTTTTGTTCCTTATCAGTGCCTTTCTGACAAACCCTACTAACTTAGCAAAGATGAGCCACTTCAGGTTAAATCCGTCCTGGCATCCGGAGAGGGAGAAGATGAGTGGAGGAAAGAAAGAAAGAAATCCGGCGGCAACAACGATTTATTACGTTCAGGTTATCAACTTAAACGATGGAGACTGGCGTTCTCGCTGTGCCGCTATAATTGATGGCTGACCATGTCACATCTTCATTTGCTCAATTAGGGTAGGTAGCTGCTCGCTGCCATCATGCCATGGTAAATTTCATTAGTGGCTTGATGCAGCAGAGAAGAGAGCTTCCTTCACACAATAAAAGGAATTAAGTAAAAATCTGCATTTAAAAAAAACAAGCTCATTCATTCTCTAAATTGAAAATAAACCTAAAATCGTGATTATCCCATTGTAAATTAAAGGTTATTTTTAAAGAAATTATTACTTTTACAAAGTTTTAACCCGTGTAAGAATCTAAATCTGAAATTCTCGTGCTGTTGTTCATCATCACAATTTGTTTTCCCTCCTTGACCTCTCTCTTGTTTCGCTCTTCCTCCCTTTCTTCTCCTGGCGCCAGTCAGTTTGCTCAGAGATTATAATGTCGGGTGAAGACTGCGGACCAGATTTGAGGATTTAAAGCCTCCAAAATTGTATCCAAAGTGAATCAGTTCTGAACATAGCCCACCCGTTTCTTAATTTATTTGGACTCGCTTCAAACAGAACATATTTTTCAAACAAATTCCAACTTCAGTCTGTTTAAAACCCTCTAGCCCCCAAACGTACCATTTTGATCCATGCTTCCTGGAGTCGTGTAACATTCCTGAGTTATTCTACCGCTAAAAAAAGTATTTTTACTTGCCCGAGTATGGTAAGTCTGTCTTCAGATGTAAACAATCAGAGGCCCAGTTGCTTTTATGAGGCACACTTTTTTTTTGTTTTTTTTTTTGCTATCATAATCACATGACTATAAAAAGCACTTCGTGCCAACTCTGATATGAAAAGAAACAACATGTTATGAAAGAATATGCTGTTTCAACAAAAGGTTGGTGTTTTCCTCAAAAGACTGCCTTCTCGAGTAAAGATGTCAATAAACTTATTTTGCATGTTTCCACATATTTTATTACTCTCACTTATCAATTATGATACAAAGAACTTCAGAAAATCCAGTGATGTTTCATAACATTTTTTTGTATTGTTAAAATCACCCAAAAAGCTAAATTTTCTGATGCTTTGAAAGATATAAAAAAGGTAAAACATTAACCTGCAATACTGTGTCCAAAATCCATCAAGCTTAAACATAGTGTATCTGTTCCTTAACTTAAGTAGGACTGATAGAATATTTTGACTTGAATATTGTTAGATTTAATTCTGCAATGCTAAATGTATCATTTCAGATGCAGGCTGCCATCTCTTCACCATACTTGGTACTTTCCAAAAGCCAAGCTGTATCAAGAGTAAATATGTTGCTAAACATGTTGTATAACTGTACCATATATTTTATGAGGCATGTATGAAACTTACATGGTCCCAAAAGCCTAGTGTATCAATTATGACACAAAAATGCAAGCAATGCAAATCAGGCAATGTTCCAAAAATTATTTGGTCTTGAAGATCATTTATTATTTAGGAGTTGACCAAATGTATACGTCTTTATACAAGTAGTTCTGAAAACACTACCTCTTTAGAAAAGTTTTCTTCAAAAACTATCTCCATAAGTACACACCTGTATTCAAAAGGCACCCATTAAAATATGACTGCAAAAGCCTTATGTATAATTAATGACACATAACACTATATAAAAGTGTATATATATATATTTTATTTTTTTTTTATTTTTTTTTTATGAAAGTGTTCAATAAACACCTTCATTTTGATTACCAGTAAGATAGTTGTTATAAAACATTATCTCATACTTTGTCAAAGTTTGTACTTTTCTTTAAAAAAAAAACAGTGCAAATAAGTTGATAAACATATTTTGAAAGTGTTTTGATAACTTTTTGATTATCATAAAATGATTGCAAAAGCCTAATGTTTCAAATCTGATATTAAAATTAACAAACTTGCAAAAATATCCCTCTCTCCCCCAAAGTTTGTAATTTAAATAAAAATAAGCCAATAAACAGTTCAGTCTTTTAAAATCTAAACTTTCAGACAATCTTTGAAGCATGCTTTAAATGATAAAGTCCCTATTACTTTCTACAAAGTTCACCAGGTAAATTAATTATATGAAATAAACCTTCCTTATATTATTCAGATTTCATAAAATAGCAAAAGAAAATTGCAACTATGTTTGAAGATGTATGAATAGGACACATACACACACACACAAAGAAAAACACAGTTAGAATTTGGATCCCTAATGTATTTCCCTTCGTGGATTTTTGTCATTTTGATCTTATTTGGGCTTGCCCCTCTCTGGTGGGGTAAAATGATGCTCAAGAAGACCAAATGAGCTGGTCATGCAACTTCATTGTGGCTCTTTGATGATACTCGGTGGTCCTTATGTCTGTTCAAAGTGCTCTCAAAGTTTCTGGAAAGAGCGGAATTCCCTACTGACGCAAAATAGTCATATGTGGCAAGATCAGCTGGTGGACATAACACCACGGGCTCCTCTCACGTGGATAAAATTGCTAGAAAGAACATGTTCATAAACTCCAATATCAGTTTTTGGTCGTTTGCCGAAGTTATCACAAGGCAAAGGGTGTTTTCATGAATTATGTCCCTAAAAAAATGTCAATGACCGTTGTTTGCGGGTTTAGGAGTTTTGCTCCGCCCCCCCGGTGTTTGTCGTAAACCTGGCTCCTGGCTCCAATAAACCCGGGCTAAGAGCGCCCTGGGCTCGCCTCCTTCTCCAAGGCGATCAATAGGATCTCAGGCGCACTCCAAGCACTCTCTTACGTAGACATCCACCAAGGAGAGAGCCGATACAACAACACGGTTGATCTGCTCAAACACAAAAAATCTACCTGCTTTCTGAATCATGTCGTTGAGCCCAAAGCATACAACGCCTTTTTCAGTGACAGATATTTTGAGTCCAATCGAGGAGACCTACAAGAAGTTCAGTGGCATGGACGGCGCAGGGAACCTAACCTCTTCACTGGGAGCCTACCGACAACCTCAGGTGTCTCAGACCGGCATGCAACAGCACTCGATGGGCCACAACGCCACCGTGGCCACCACTTACCACATGCCGCACACCGTCTCCCAGTTCTCCCACGGCGCAATGGGGGGATACTGCAACGGGAGCATTGGCAATATGGGAGACCTCCCGTCGTACCAGGAAAGCATGCGGAATACTGCAGCAGCTACAGGATGGTACAGCGCCAACCCTGATCCAAGATACTCCACAAGTAAGTTCGATTCTCATTTTATGTACACTTTCATATCATTTCTCCCGTCCTGATAATAGAAATTGCATACTGTATGAACGCGTAAACCCCAGATGACCCTATATGCTACAAAACATTAATTCTGTAATAAGGACAAAAGTTCAATTTTTATGATGGACAATATTTTACAAAAAAAAAAAAAAAAAAAAGACTAAACTGAAAAGGAGATCATTCATTTCAAGTCTGGCTCAACCATTTATTATTATTATTATTATTATTATTATTATTATTATTATTATTATTATTATTATTATTATTATGTTATATCTGAAGATTTTTAAACTTTTTTTTTCAAACTTCCAGAAATAATTTACATAAACAAAAGACAAATAGTTCAGGCGAAATAGTGTTCTCCTCTTCTGTTTATTGAACGCACGTATATGTATGTATTTTTTAAAGTTTCTAGATTCATGGGACCTTCCACAGGTATGAACATGAGTGGCATGGGGAGCCTGACGGGGATGGGAGACGCCAGCAAAGCCATGCCAGCTCTGCACGCTGCGCCCAGGAGGAAAAGGCGCGTACTGTTCTCGCAGGCTCAGGTCTACGAGCTGGAGAGGCGGTTCAAGCAGCAGAAATACCTGTCGGCACCGGAAAGAGAGCACCTGGCCAGCATGATCCACCTGACGCCGACCCAGGTGAAAATATGGTTCCAGAACCACCGGTACAAGATGAAGCGCCAGGCCAAGGACAAGGCGGCGCAGCAGATGCAGCAACAGCAGCAACAGGACGGTAACCTGTGCCAGCAGCAGGCGCAGTCCCCGCGGCGCGTCGCAGTGCCTGTTCTGGTAAAGGACGGCAAGCCGTGTCAGAACGGCTCCAACACACCGACGCCGAATCAGCAACAGGTTCAACAGAGCCAACAACAGAGTCAACAGCAGAACGGAGGTGGAGTGGTGCTTGCGTCTTCGGCCGGAAGCCTCGGGCAGCATCAAAGCCAGCAGCAGGTGAACGCTTTGGAGCTGGAGGAGATGTCGCCTAGTCCGCCCTCATTGCACAGTCAGCTGAACATGGCCCAGATAGACACATCTGCTGTAGATTACACCAGTAACATGGTCAGCTCAAACCTCCTGTACGGCAGAACGTGGTAGGACTTCCAAAAGTACTGTTACTGTCCAGTTCTATGTGAACCTGCGGATGAGCCCCATATCTATATATATATATATATATATATATATATATATATATATATATATATATATATATATATATATATATATATATATATATATATATATATATATATATATATATAAGTAATAATTTGGTGGCAAAGGGTCAAACGGGAAAAGGCGCACAGAGGCGCAAAGAGGCGCATGAACTGATCAGGACACATTTTCTTGACATCTCTGAAGGAGGGAGTCTATTTTTGAACATTACACGAATGGCTACCCTCTACAGAAACCGTGTCGTTCCTGGACCTTTTTATAATTCATGTTTTGGACCTTCCTCATAATGTTTTAAACGTAGTCTATGTTGTTGAAACGAAAAGGAATGCTGCTTCACTTCTTTGTACTGATGAGGAGGACAGGTGGGGTCAGGTCCGAACTCCACTAAAACCACCACTCCTCCTTTGGTATTTTATCATATTAATATTGTAAACTAATGTATTCATTTGATTAGACTTATTGAATAAAGTAGGTACTTGTATATTTGGCTAACACACACACACACACACACACCCACACACGCATACACACAAAAGGCGTTTTAACTGTATGATATTCGTTATAGCGTCCACAGTTATGTTTTCTTTAATATTTTTTGTAAGTTAAAAAAAAAAGAAGGAACACATGCGTGACGGCTGCTGTATATGTTTCAAAACCAAGTGAACGTTAACAATAAATAACTTGAAGTGTGAGAGCTATTCCTGAATAAGTAATTTTTTAAAAGGGGGATCTGTTTTGGAGTGCATTTTCATTATGTTGTTATTGAGACCAAATTGAGCTGGAAAGCAAGGTCGATGAGGGAGCCAGCATTGTTCAGGTGACATTTTGGAGGGCTGGCTTTCATGGGAGACATCACCTCTTTTAACATCTTTAGCACTTTTCAGCACATTTGAAACAAGCAGTTTGCCCAATATATTTACTGATACATTTTTAGAAAATCCCCAAAAAAGTATTAATATATATTTGCTATATCTTTCTTTGATAGGCCCAGACCATCTTTATGACGCCGTTTAATTGCTCAGATTTATTTCTTTTTGTGTGTGTGATCATGCGTGCTTTCATGAAATACACAATTACAGCCAATTATTGTAATAAGGACGAAAAGCGTGGGATACGTACCGCTTATTGTTGTTGTTGTTGTTATTATTATTATTATTATTATTATTATTATTATTATTATTATTATTATTATTATTATTATTATTATTAATATTATTATTAGTAGTAGTAGTGGTAGTAGTAGTAGTTGTACTGCATCAAGTTCTTCAGATTTATATTATGTATTTTATTAGTTACACATTTATTTATACATTCTTAGAAAATATACCTTTCGTTATTACAAACAGTGACCTAAAACTTAAAACCCCTCACATTTTCTACGGTTTAATTTATGCTCAAATATAGCTCCAACGTCAGCGAAATATTCAAATGTATTTCCGTGTCAATGCAGCCTAATTTTCTTTAAATAAACAAAAAAAACATGTTAAGATCATTAGAAAAAAAAAACTATTTTCTGGCCCTAAAGTTCGAGTTTTGTAATGTGTGAAAAAATGTTTAGTCAGACATCAACAATCATCGCATTAGAGGTGTGCATCAGATGTAACACGCACCTTACGTGAGCTAAGCCATTTTGATCAACATCACAGATTTAAGATAGTATTCAATAACTTTAGTGGCGTTTTTACATGAAACTGACTGGAGTGTTTAACTTTTCAGTTATTCACTCTTATTTTCACACGGTGTTTTGCATCTATTCTAGTTTATTATTGTCCTTTGTTTCATATATATATATATATATATATATATATATATATATATATATATATATATATATATATATATATATATATATATATATATATATATATATATATATATATATATATATATATATATATATATATATTCAGATGTGCAACTATATCAAAATTAGCATTTTGTAATAGATTTGATATTGATGATGTATGTGAAATATGTAATTGTAAAAATGAAACCTGAAAGAGATACATTAATTCCATGTTGATATTATTTAGTTTAATTTTATTTTAATAATAATAATAATAATAATAATAATAATAATAATAATAATAATAATAATAATAATAATAATAATAATAATCACTCCAAAGTATTAAGGTCATACCTGTGTTAGCACCTTGGCTTTGTCCTCCAAAAAACCTCCAATTAAATCTGCAGGGGCCGATAATCTTATCTTTCATTTCCTGTGGTGATTTTAAACATGTTCAGAAATAATTTTTCAATAACTCATTCTGATGATGATGATGATGATGATGATGATGATGATGATGATGATAGCTATCAGTGTATCTCAATAGAGACGTTGGAGGCCTTTCATTTCCAAAAAGAAACACCTCCAGATACCTGACAGCTGCATGTGTTACGTTTTTATCATCCCTGCACTCGAAGGAAGCTCCAGTAGCCAATATGCACCTGACGTTTGAAAGTAAAGTACAACAACACTTTCAGAAGACTGTCAGAGGGGCTGCTAAACTAGAGAGATGCACTCCATAATACACACTTTGGTGCTGCAAGACGTTTCTCATAAATTTTCTGTCTAAATTACTGCATGGCTGAGTTGTCAACAAAGCTTTTTGATGGTGGACCACATGAAATGAAAGTGGAGGTGAAGCCATTCTTTTCTCTTTTCAATAGCCACAGTTATGGCGCACTAATAGGCTATGCTAGGTAATCACTGGTTATTGTGCCTGTTGTTGCTCTCAGTTTATTGGGAGATCGTGGAGGAGCTTACCTCTTTTTGTATGGCAATATGAGACAAGTTTGGTTCTGTAATTGGCTGTGGCATCATCATCATCATCATCATCATCATCGCTGGCTGGGAAGTTTGGGTGCTGCAGCATGTGAATCTATCTGCAGAAGCTGTCTAAAAGATGCGATCAACAACCACTGTCATGCATATGCACTCTTGCTCAGGCACATTTATAAACACAGAAAAAGCAATTGAATAACTCATACATTATATAAAATTACCTCTATTATACAAAGCAGATATTTCCATCAGGGCTGGAAGGGGTCTCTATCATTACTTCAATGCCATATACAGTTATAATAAAGCACGGAGCAGGGGATATTGTGTTTTGCTGATGTAAAGGATTTCTTTGCCTATTCTTCTCAGGTAATTGCAGGTTGCACTGCATAATGTGAACACAGAAGGAAGCCTTGCTTCAGTCTCCTGCAGTACCCCCAATCCCCTCCACCCAACTCTCCTCCTCCCCATTATTCTACTTAATATGTCAGAAGGTCTGATCGCAGAGAAACCTTTTCAAGTCCTATTGATGTGTTCGTCAATTGACCATGGCGACCTAGCAACCTAGAGAGCGCTAATTGGCAAGGGCTCCACACTATTTGCTGCATAGTTTACACAGGAACATTGGCCCAACATGTAGCCATAATAGTACACAAATCAGGTATGTTTTGTTGTACTTCTCAAACAGAATGAGAAATTGTTCCATATTGCAAGTCTTTGTGGCGAGGCAATTAAACTGAAAAGCTAAAAGCAGAACCTGGCCTAATTTCTGAGTGGTGGAGTGAATGAGGAGAGTGATAGGTTGATTTAGGTCCACTTCATTTTGTTGTTTTTAATGGCGGTATACAATATCATAAGGCAACTGATTGAGGATTAATAGTCTTTGTTCACTTCTACATGGTTCTTGTCACCTCTACTGCCCCTCTTTGTCTGAATATTGACCAAATCTTTCAAAAATAAATTTAAGTCTCAAGATCCACTTTGTAAAATGTTTTTTTTTTTTCTAAGAACATGAATGCACTGAATTGATTAAGTCTAAAAGATTTTAATTAGTGTTATTGCCATTGTTATCGCCCAAGGAGAGGCCGTCTTTGTGTGAGCATCGCAAGTGTTGGATTTACTTAGTTTTCAGGAAAATTAGTCACTGCAAGCTTTTTGCCTCATAAAGGGAAAATATCGTTTTTGTAGCCATTTTTTTTTAAATGGAAAAATACATAGACGGTCAAAAATTTAATGAATTCAAAGAAATTCTAGTTTTCTAGTCAACGCTGATAGTAAGTTTAAAAGTGTCCAGTAAACATGTTGCTAAATATAATTTACACATATTCTACACCAACAAAAGTTCGAGGTGTTTTGTATTTTTTATTTTGCATGCAGGATGTAACTTTTTGGTATGACGATTACATGACTGCAAAAGCATATACTGATGCAAATAAAAAACTTTGAGAAAATCAGATGATTTTTCAAAAACAATACTTTTGTTTTGTTAAAAGCATTCCATAAATGGTTTTGGTAATGAGTTCATATATTAGCCTTAAAATGATTTAAAAAAGGTTTGAAGTTTAAAAATATAATGGTAAATGTTTTTGGAAAGAACAAGAGTGATAAGAAGAACGTAACTCCTTGTTCATATGTTCTCAGTTGGTGTTTAAAGCACCTGCATTTGAAAGATTGTAGTTTTTTTTATTTTTATTTTGCAGGCAGCTGCTATGTTAGCACTCAAAAGGCAGAATCAGATGAATATTTTATAAGATCTACCTCAGTGAGAGTATTTTTTTAGGGATACAAAATATTGCATCATCGAAGGAATTAAAATTCAACATTTGAAAAAGTTATTAAACTCCAAAACAAGTCATTCCTCGGCCTTTTCTGTCTCAAAGCCAGGAAGCAGAAGCACCTCCGTGGGGTATTCCCGACCGTAATAGATTTCAGCACCAGCCCAACTAATTTTCTTGAAAGAGGAGTTTGTGGGACTTAATGAGGCATAACTAATAGAGGTCCCACAATCATCAGCACCATGCTGGAAGCACCGTGGCAGGACAGAGCCACCATTGATTCTTGCTTCAAGCCTCTTGAGTTCCTAATCAGCTTCTTTTAGCTGTGTGTTTCAGGTCTGAAAAATCCATTGTTGGCCTGTGTCACTGGAGGTCAGTAGTTATTAGTGGCAACTGAAAACAGTTTCTCTAACTACTTATGAGAAAACTGAATAAGATGCAGACGGGGACTTGGAGGGGGGATTACTGGCAGTGCAGCGAGTCCTGGTCGCCACAGAGGAGAATGTGACATGAGTTTCTAATAAGGGATGCACCCCCCACATCCCACCGCCTGTCATACCTAGCTAGACATAAACATGGACGCGTACTCTTCAACTGTTTACACTTCCTTGAGGAATTTTCGGAAGGTTGTTTTGGATAGAATTGTAAGAACCGACTGGACATGTTTGACGCAAAAGCAGCAGCAGAGCTCATTAAAGCATCATGAATGTAATTCCAAAGACTATTTACGCTTTCTTCAGGCAAAAGCCATCATCAATTTTAAAATGCAGATACAGAATTCACGTAATGATCAAGGAACCAACTTTGTGATTTTTATTCTGTGCACGGATCAAATTAATCACAAGTTAATGAAAAGATGCATTCATACCATCCGGCTGTTCTGTAGGGGTTCTTTTATGTGATACACGTTCACCCTTGGAATATGTCTTTATATGTGGAAAAAATATCCACAAATAGAATTAAAACTACCAAAGACATTTAATTATCATATTTAAACAGCCTAGATGAGGAGATGAAGTGAAAATTTGTTAGCCGTGGAGTTCCTGCATTCAGAAATATGAAAAAAGGCGAATTTACAGGACAAAAGAGTTCATCTCTGTCCTTCACAGCGCTCCTTTTTACGTTTGAACCAGCAAAGCAGTTTTTTCCCATCTCATCGTTGCCACGGTAATGGCCAGCTGCCAGTGTGAGGATTACTGGTTAATAGGGCTGGGACTGGAGAGCAGTTCAGTGAAGGTAAGCAATGGATAAGATCTGTGTGTCTTTAATACCGCAAAGTTGTTTTGCAAAGTGTGACTGCCACTAAAATTGTCTTACTTTTATTATTTCTTTATTTATTCTTTTTGTGTTTGTAGTCACACATGAATGAATCTTCATTCTGTTACAATTTAATTAACAAAATTGGAAATAAAAAGTGATGACAAAATTGTCTTACTTTTATTATTTCTTTATTTATTCTTTTTGTGTTTGTAGTCACACATGAATGAATCTTCATTCTGTTACAATTTAATTAACAAAATTGGAAATAAAAAGTGATGACAAATTAAAAAAATAATAATAAAATAAAAGGTAAAATTAAAAGATCTAAAAACTCAAGGACAAAATTTCATAAAAGCTCATAAAAGTGTCCAGGGAAAAAGTTAATAGGGGGCAATGATCCAACAGCAAACAGCCAAACTCTCACACACGCAATCTAACGTGAATGGCAAAAGATAACAGAAGCAGCCATCACTCAACAGCTATGTGTGTCAAATTAAGCCCAGAAGGACATAATGATTTCTTCAAATATAACATGCGCTAATCTGCCCCCTCCAAAACTCGCAGGCGTCTCAATATGACTGTCCCAGAGGGCCATGGGGGCCAAACTGGACCACCCACTTTCTTTTCAATTATCATCTTGCAACAACCTGTCTCCTCTCCAGCATTCAGCAGGAGACACTGACTGCTCTCTAGAGGGAATTACAATTAGATGGCTGTTTGTCCCTCGAATAAACTTCCAGACAGTAGCTGACAATCTCAACTCTGTGCAGCATGTGACCCTGAGAACAAACAGGATTACGCCCTAAATCCCATGTTTCTTTACCCACTCCCCTCGCCCTCCTGAGTGGCGGTGGTCAGGATGCAGTGGGTGGTGGCTAGGAGTGGGAGGGGGGCACATTGCTGGATTCCCCTGCAAACTCTGCAAAAAGACTAATTGCATGCAACAAAAGTAATACTGAACTAATATAAAAAAGGAGTGAATATAGAATAACGTGTCGTGTATGAAGCTGATCACCTTTGGTTATCATTCATGTTTAACTCTTAAACTGAAGCTTGCAGGGCACCAGAACATTTGGAAGAATCCTTCGTAAAAAAATAAAGTAATTCACAAAAACATCTTCCTCTGTAGGTCATTTGTTTATAGGTAGAAATACAAATGGATTCAATAATTATTTATTTTAAAGGGGTGCCTCGCAAATATTTTAACACCCTTTGACCTTTGTCACATTTTGCCACATAGCTATAAACTTAAACGTAACTGGTAAGGATTTGACTCTCCTGAGTCAATACTTTGTTGAACCTCACTGCAATTACAGCTGCAAGTTATTTAGGGCATGTATCTACTAGATTTGCAGATGTAGTCAACAGATTTCCCCTTTTTAGTCTTTGAAAAAAAATACCTCAAGCTCAGTCAGACTGGATGGGTAGATGCTGTAAACATCAGCGTTCAGTTACTGACTTTGACTAGGCTATTCTGACATGACTATACATTTATCTAAAACATCCAATTACATTTCTGGATGCGATGGATAGGTTGAGCAGCTCTCTTACTGCTCCCCCACTCAATCCCACTCAGTTCCACCAAACTAGTGACGGCAGCAATTAGTAAACACCTGCTGGACCTGTAGGTCAGATGAACTTATCATACAAGCTGCTTCTCTGTCTAACTCGCCTAAGAACGGTTGTGAACACCATAAAGGAAAGCCATTGTTGTGATGACATGCTGAAGACGCCATGTTGGAAAGAGCAGAAACTTTTCAAAGAAGACGGGAGCCAATCTCAAGGCATCAAATTGTAAAGAAAAATGTATTTTGTGTCATGTTTGATTCAGTTATTTTTTATAACTGAAGGTAACATAATTATTTGATTGTGCTATTAAATGCTACTATGTCCCTGGACAATACATACCACCCCTTCAAGTCTTTTTATAACTTTGTTTGGCTGATCACTCCATTAGCCCATCAAAGGCTGCTAAAATGTCCTGTAAATTGCAAATATGCCTTATTAAAATTTAGCCCAAACTAAGACAATAAAAGTCAGTCTTACTTAGGCTGACAAACTCTTCAATTTTAGTTGAATGAGGTTAAAATTTGAACATGTCTCCAGAAATGTTGGTATTTGTTGTTGTATTTGTGCCTTTTTGTGCTACTTTTGGAATGACTTATTTCTCTTAGAATGGCCTTTCAGCTCAGGTATGCACAGGACCCTTTCACTGTACATAATGACACTCTCTTACCAGCTTCAGCCGGCATCTTCACAAGGTCTTGCTTTTTTTTCCTGAGGTTGATATGCACATTTTATACCAAAACACAATAATTCTCAGGATGAAGAACATCATCCCATATGTCATGATGGTTGCATAATGTTATGCTACCATACCATGTTTATTTATATCAGCATATCAATATGTATACCAAGATATGAACCAGACTTGAGATCCACATTTCTTTTTCTGATATTTTACTTGAATTATTTTTTTAAGTCACAAAAGGAAGTGCTTCCTTTGAGGTCTTAGAATTCAAAAAGAGGTGTGCCTTAGTTTGACTCAATGTTGCTAAAGAAAAAACAAACAAACAGAAGCTAACGAAAGCTGTGACATCATAGGCTTTATCAAAAGACTTTGAAGGCATTGTAATCTTAATGTATGTAAAACATTTCCTCTATCAATCAATTTCCTTGGTCAGTTGGGATATTTTTCTTTAATCCCAACTGACTTAAAAACAAGAAAAGTCAACTTTATTTGAATGCCAAAGGATGGGAGAAAAGTTTATTTGTATTCAACTTCTGAATGTGTAGCTGCAAATTTGAACTTTGTGCATCTCAAATGTTTTAATACACAAACCCAAACATAGGCTCCTTCTCTTTGTCTTTATTTTAATCTCAAGGTGTATTTTCTGTTCATTAAAACCTCATCAGCACAAATAGCGATCTCAGAATTTGTTTCTGAAACACCAATTAAAAGACAGTCGACAAGAGACAAAGGTTCTGTTTCAGATAAATACGGGCCAGTGGACTTTGAGTGTTTATTCGCACCTCTGCAGCCAGCTGGCTATACGAAAGCATAGAATGGGTATATTGACTCCTCCCTGCAGGGGGTGGTAGCACAGCAAAAGGGAAAAAGGACTCTTTTTCAAGTCCCCTCTCCACAATTCAGCAGACCCAATCAAAGGGCCTCCAGAACTCCCTTTGTGGGGGTAGAAAGTGGACAAGGGTGGGCATTGAGAGGGAGGGAGACGAGTTTGGGGCGCCCGTCCCTAGAGCGTCTGCTGTCCTGTCTGTGCGGTCAGCCACACTTCACATGTAATTAGCAGTCAGATTCAGAGGCCCCTAATCAGCAGGACATGTTAAAACTGCCCTAATCAGCCCTAATCCTGGTTTTGTGTCATACATACCCATCCTGTGTCTTACCTATTCCGTCTGCTGTATTGATTAGGAGATTCTATAGGGTGGTCGCTATAGACCACTGTAAGTGTGGCTGTCGAACAATGCATTGAGTAGTTCGATTTAACAGTGTTTCGGTTTGAGTAATTTAATCTTAAAATAGCTCAGCAATGACTGTCCCGACAAAACTCAAATGTTTGTTGGGAGAATGAGTTTGCAATGAAGACATTACTACATAAATTACATTTTTACCAATCATTATTCAGAATGATGCTCCAAGTCGTAGACATACTATGTTTTCTCCTACAGTGTCTTTGAAAGAAAAAAAAAAAACAATACCCTGACACAACAACAGTATCCATTGCGATAGTAAATGATAGGTGAAGGCAAAGTAGGTCATACTTGTGAAGTGGGAAGGAAACATGTGGTTCTTCTTTTCAGCCATCACTTCTCTGATACTCCTAAAACAAAGTCCAGTGCAACTAAACAAAATTAAAACTCAAATTAGTAAATGTCCACCTTTCTCAGTACAAATATCTTTAGAGAAGCTGCAGAGATATTTCTCCTGCTGTTTGCAGGAGAAATATTAGTTGTACGCTCCACAAATCTTACCCTCGTGGATTAAAAACAAAGTTATTACTGCAAGAAAGACATAGATGGCTTTGAGGGATAAGATAGCCTCAACCAGCATAGTGAGATACTTCCCCAAAGGACAAATAAAAAAACACAAGATCTCTCGTGAACTGAAGAAAATGTTGAACAATAAAAAGAGAGCATTTAGGGAGGAAGACAAGGAAATATGGAGGAGTATACAGAGGCAGGTTAAAGTCGAGATTAGAGGCGGCGTACAGGATCTTTCTGGAGAACAAATTCCAGCAGAAAAATATCAGGAGTTTGAGTGGACATTGATTTGGTTTAGGATCAAGTTCAGCATCAAGCTCTCCTCCCCTCAGGTAAACAGACATCCCATCCTCATTTGAACCAATGCTTTCCTGTCACATTTTAGATGTTTATCTTCCATCTGGGTCTTCTAAATGTTTGTCTGCAAACCAATTCAAGGGGATTCTTGTGGTTCCTTTGTTTTCAAACCTGTCTTTCTCTAGAAGTGAGGTGAAGAGGCAGCTGGACAGACTGAACTAGAACAAAGGCTGTAGGTTCAGCCCCCGAGACCTGATGGTCTGAGCTGCGAAGTGGGATTCTTCTGCATCTGTTCAACCTTAGCCTGACCAAGGAGAAGGTCCTCAATGAGCCCTCAGTGATTATAGACCAGTTTCCCTGACATCCCTCATCTCGGAGGCCACAGAGCAAGGGTCCGAAAGTCCAGTCCTCGAGAGCTACCACACTGTAACTTTTAGATGCTCTGGAACCTCTGAAGATCATTGTGCAAAGAATGATTATTACTATAATAAAGTATGTGCCAATGCGTTTATAAAACGCATAGTACCCTCTTAATCACTTAAATATGATGAAGATTGTCTGACTGTTGCAGATGCTTCTTCAGGCCCACTGTAATACAGGCAGCAACAGGGAAGCCTTCCTTCCCAAAGCCATTACTGTCGACAGCAACAGAAACTTGCATAACATGAGTTACAATAACATTTAATCTCCCTTTTAGGTTATTAAAATGCTTTTGAATTTAATTTAAATTTGAATGAATGATGTCTTGAGGTGTGCAACAAGGAAATCTTTGCCTTCTAAGAAAAATATGAACATCATACAGACCTTTATCACTGACTTTCAGAGCAACTGCTTTTCAACAAATGTTTCTAAAATGTTTCTTTTTTTTTCTTTAACAACATATTTGGTTTAATACAAATATAGAATTCCAGAAAAGGAACCTCAGACTAACTGTGAGTCATGGAGGGAGAAGTGTTATGGTTTGTGGATGTTGTGTGGCAGCAGGACCAGCCCAGCTCATTGTCATAAAATCAACCATAGCTCTTCTCTGTATCAGAGAGTGACTGAAGGAAATATGAGAAGATGTGTAAAAACAGCTTAGCTTAGAGAGGAATCAAAAGATGCGAACAGGACAGTGACTGGAAACAAATCAGTACATTCAACAAGGACTAGGTGAAAACTAAGAAACGGCCTTAGAGCGGCTGAGTCAAACCCAGATATTTATCCAGTTAAGATGCTGTGGGTTGATTTTACAAAAGGCTGTACACGGATGAAACCCCTCAAACACAGCGTCAAGAGTTTCTGTACAGATGAGTGCTGTACATATTTCTTTTGTTCTATACCTGTAATTTAACAAATTTCTACTTCAGAATTACACCAAATCAAAATGAGACATTGATATGTGAACAATTCTCAGTGAATACTTGGATATTTAAAGAGGTGTCCTATTTTGTTACCCGACTGTTTTCTTCCACCATATTTTTGTTTTTTTTCTGTAAGTCTCTTCAAATTACCTTGAGAACTGAATAGCGCTATACACAAATGAATGTGTCATTTTTCCTTCACTAAATTAGACATTTTGTCAAATGGTTTCTCCTTTCAAGTAGATTATTCAATGCTTTGTTTGGAAACATTCATTGCACCCTTTGCAGGTTTACTCAAATAAACATATTTATCTTATTGTAACATTATTAGAAAAATCATAATTAATTTCAAATGCTTGAAATGCCCTTTCTGTATGAAAATGGTAATTTGGTTTCACCATGCTGTAATTTATCACTTATCATAAGCTTTTGGTCATTAACCAGTCTACAGAGTTAATTAAAGACTAACACATAGACTCTCAAAGACTGAAGTGAATAATGAGATTTATTTTTTTATTTATTTATTTTTTTTGAATGGAGAATGTTTTTCTCATCTGCTTTGTATCTGACAATTTCTTAAATACTAATTAATGTGTTGTCATAAGTGATTCATAAGCAACAACCATAATGAATATCATGTGAAATAAGGACAAAAGCGGCAAGAAAGCACACTGTATGGTTACATTTGTATTCTTTAGTTGGAATTAAATTTATGTACACTCTATTATAATTTAACTTGTATTATTTGAATTTAAATAATTTAATACTTTCGTTAAATTTGCATTGGCTTTGTTTTACAGCCTTTTATATTTAACTTAATGTCATCTGTACTGAAGTCAGAATGTTAATAGCGGCCGTCCTATTTGCCTGATTCAGTAGATTCAAAGACTACTTAAGAAACTTTGGGTGGGAAAATGAGGTCATCAACATTAGCGGTATGGATGAATTTTAATCCAAGTGCTGAACCATGGAGAATGGATTGGGTAATTACCATACTTTCCAGTGATATAAGGCCACAAATTAAAATCTAAAACAACTTCTCAAGTGACAACTCATCTAATCAGAGGGGGAGAGGGGGGAAGAGCGACAATCAAACTGAGAATTTGCTGTTTACTGATTGCTCTAATCAAAAATGGCTTCTTCAAACACAGCTAATTGGTCAGTTTACTCACGGCACGGAGAGGCAAATGTAGAGGGGCCACTGTCGTGATTTGAAGGACCCAAATATGTCCCATTTGCATTGAGTGCCACCAGAATACACTTGACTCCCACAAGTTATCAGCAAACCAGACAATTATTCATCAAGCACAAATTGGCACATCAAAGTCAAATCAGCGAATTACCGCCAGAAAGACCCCAAAGCAAGAGCCGAGAGAGGAAATGTGGCCTTTGATTGACCGCGATGCCCTTCGTTCTGTATATCCGCTCTATACAGTTGAGTTCTGCTCGCTTCAGAACGCTTTGGGCTGCTGCACATCTAAAGCAACGTGATGATTGGAGAAAATATTAATAATAATTTTTTTTTAAAATTAAGATTAGCTGCAAACCTGTATTTCTAAGCAAGTGGAAATGATTTGTAAAAAATGAAAATTTGTCATGACAAATTCCATTTCACCAAACTATAAAAAGAAATATATGCAGTCTATATAAAATGTAGATTTTCTGCAAAATCAAAAATAAACATTTTCAACAAAAGCTCTTGAAACATTTTGTAGACTGAAAGCCAAAGTAATTGTTAATTGTTTGATTTCCAGCATTTATCCAAAGCTTATCCTGTCTTTGGTTCTGTAATTCAAAAAGTAAGAAAATGTTGATGACAGGACAGTTTGACACCTACATTTTTATTTATTTATGAAAGAAAACATAGTATTAGACTAATATATCATAAATAAAAACAAAATGTAATTTTTACTTGATAATTTCATTTACTTAAAGAAAAGAGGTATCCAACTATTTTTCCATTTATGAAAAATACATGGAAAAATAGGTTTAGCATTTGCTTGCACAAACAAATACTAAATGTGGCATTTGTTTGTGCAACCCTTGGCAACGGGACTCTTTGCTGTCATGATTTGACTATATTAGTATCACAATTTGCTACAAATCTGAGATGACAATTTATGGATGAGAGCTGGATTTTTACAAGGTGTCCATGTTATGCAATGCAAAGTGCAACCCTCACAGTCTATGAGTTAAATCATAATTCATAGACGTTCCTAAAGGTAAAGCTGTAGATATTTATTTGGAATTCAGGTTTTCCCATTCATGCTCATGTTTACTATGTTGTTTGATTCCTGACTGAGTAAATTAAGTGTGCTGACTGGCAATGATGCATCTCATTCTCACACTGCATATAAATTATAAACTCTCACTTTATGCTTGAGTGCATAAAGTGTGCATGATCATTTGGATATACTCGAGAGGATTCTTTGTTTAGCTGTAAACTTTAATGACCCTGAAACACCAGAACATAAAAAGGACAGACTTGTGAACTTATATAGATTTATGCAGATTTATGCAAATCCAAGAGTTAGTACGTACAGGTAGTATTACCATATTGCTTAATATATATAAAGTAATTAAACAGCAATTGCAGCCAATGCTTAAGCTTCAAATGTTTTTTTTTTGTTTGTTTGTTTTATATATATATATATATATATATATATATATATATATATATATATATATATATATATATATATATATATATATATATATATATATATATATATATATGTATGTATATATATATATATATATATATATATATATATATATATATATATATATATATATATATATCAGAGCTTTATATCAGAATTTGTAAAATCTGACAGATTTACTAAACCAAATTGCTTTATGGTGACTATTCTCCATATTAAACCCTCATTGATGAAGAACATGCCTACAGAATCTTCCAAAGAGATAAAATCCTTATTGCCCTTCTGAACATAAAGGTATGTGTCTGCTCTGGAGAGATGAGTGAATTCACAGACGGATTGAAGGATGAATATTCTACTCATAAATTAGATTATTGAAGGTCAGACAATGTAAGGTTCTTTGGGAGAGATCTTTATATCGTAATAGAGCACATTATGAGCATAGGGTGGGAATGTGCTGCTACTTAGCAGAGAAGAGCTTCTAACAAAATATGGTCCTTTGCAAAAGCCTCGAGGCGCCATTAGAAATTTCACATTGTGTTGCAAATAGAAGCATTAAAGTATTTTTACAGGATTTTAGATGTTGGAAGAACACAGGGTGATGTGTAGCAACAAGGCACATCACTTTCAAACTGTTCATAATTCAAAATCCAAAAAGTGTTGCATGAATTTATATCCATGTACTGTTTGGCAATAGTTTTTAGAACTGATTTTTGGAGTTTGTCCTTACCAGCTCTGAAATTCTACAGCTAAAGATTAGCCCATTTTTCTTAAAGCAAGTTTCCTGGTTGCTTTTCTGATTAATACTTTCCTTGCCTAGTGTTGGGTCCAGCCATGACAGGAAAGAAAGGAGCAAATACACACATAGAACAAGCAGACTGGAAAAAATACAGAATCCCAGAATGACCTGCATTAGCTATTATTAGTAGTAGACAGGAAGGAGGGGTGTCACAAAAGAACTTCTTTCCCTGCATCTGCAAAGAAACCCTGGATTCAAAATTGGTCAGTCTCCCATAGGCTTAAAGGATTCTACATGGTCAAACCAAACGGCCAAACTTATTTCTGAATTCCTTAAAGAATTATAGATTTCTCCTGAAGATTTTTTCCACTAGAAATCTTGTTCAAGTAAAAGAGAGCTCTTTATTTCATTGTGTGTGGTGCTAATCTGCTAAAGTGCAAACAAGCCAGTGAGCTTGAGGCAAAGCCATTCATGTTGTAAGATAAACATTTATTTTGATGACTAGTAAGTCAACTAGTGAGTCATTTTACTCCTGCAACATGGATTAGTCATTTTCATTGTGGTTTTCCTATCAGATCCTTGCAGTAATCTCCTTAAAAATGTAAAAAACTGGGTTGATTAGCTCAGCTGTTCATGGTAAGGTTAAAGCTTCTGCGATTGCTAAAACTAATATAGCCACTACTGATTCCTCTGTGTTTACAACTCAAGTCATTTATTTTGTGCAACGATCAGACTTAGCAGATCGCAGGCGCTCATAACTCATAAATGTTAATTTTACTGACCATCCCTTATTTCCATGCATAATATGATTACAAAATTGAGCATAAGCACGCAGAATATGCAAAAAACAGCTGTTGGAAGTATGCATGGTGGGGTGGTGCTGGTGGGGATGATTTAAATCTCAAATTTTACAGGCAATCAACAGGTAACAAGAAGGTCATCCAAAGGTCTCCCACTTAAACTTCACAGAGAATTTATTTCTCCTGTAATTTAACCGGTGATTTTTTCATTCCTCTAAGTTCACTTGTTCTCTTTCTTCTCCCAAAGCATATACTTTTAAGTACATTATTTTTAAACCGTGAATATGTTTCTTTACTACTAAGAGTAATGTCTTTACTTTGCAACTCTGAGCAAACATAAAGCACAAAGAAGTCGAACTGTATTTATGACTTTAATCTCTCAGAAGGCCAACATTTTTATGGCTTAGTCACATTATTAGTAATTGCAGTATACCTGGGGCAACAAGGACTAAACCCATACAATTCAACAGTTTAGACTTGACACGAACATTTGACAGGCTAACAATATTTTATTAAGTTGAAAATCAGCTCACATAACTTATGCAAATTATGTGCAATATTTAGTAACAGCTGATATTCAGAGAAGCCAAATAACATGTTGGAATAAATTTAGGTTTGATTTGTTTTAGTGCAGTTTAAGGATAGGCTAGTTAGCTTATATTATTATTCTCTCCCTTGGTGTCAAGAATAGGGCAGGAAAAAATAGCAGGACCAATTTCACTTTCCTTTTTAGCATGGATCTGGCAAACAGAACTGCTCTTAGAGCTTACTGTCCCTCTATCAAAGAGAAGGAGTGAAATGGCAGAATCATAAAGCCACAACAGGATAGGTTAATAGAACCCAAACACCCTCAGCTGACCCACAGACGGATGGTTTTCTTTTCCTTCTGGTGCTGGAAGTTGACAAGTGAAAAGGTGGTTCTAAAACTATAGATTACGCCGCCTTAAATTAACATCAGTTAATTATTCAGTAACTTAATTCCTATCTTCAAACTCGGAAAAACGTTGATAAAAAGATGTGTATGAAAGTTAAACTTTAAGGGCTGGTGTTATGTAAAATTGATTTTATGAGCATTGTATCATTTTATAATATTATTCCCTCCTCAGATACAAACATGGAGTATTGTTTTTATTCTTTCATGCATGTTTGAGAATCTTATGTGACATTCATTTGTGGATACCGGAATGCTACACTCTGCCTCTAAGAGGGCCTCTGCCCGGCTCCTCCCCCACACAGTTCCTTCAGACTAGTGGCAGCAGCATTTAGCAAACACCTGGTGTAATGCTCCTAAGGACAAAATAAACGGGATAAAAAGAATTGCTATGATGACGTGCTGGGAAAGAACAAGAGATTCTTAGAGAGAGAGAGGTCCAATTTCAAGGCATCAAATTATGAAGTAAAATTTTGTTGCAGGCATGTTTGACATTTGCAGCATTTTTTGAACAACTGAGGGCAACACAGTTACATGACTGTGCTTTACAATGGCTCCGTGTACCTGGAAAACACATAATGCCATCCCTTTAAACAGCTTAGATAACATATAAAACGTTAAATTTTACTTGTTTTCCTTAAACAGTTGAGTTTAAAAGTTTTTTGTTTTTTTTTACATCATGAGCCCATTTGAGAGTGATTAATAACAATTCACTTTTTAATGATATACAGTTAGATTTTTCCCTTCCCTAAAATAATTAATTTATAATTACTATTTAGTCACCTTTGTGACAGGGATGGTGGGATACATTTTAAGGTACAACTAAAACATAATTTACTGTCTTTTTCCTATGACTGTAGCTGAAGTGAAATCTTGTGTCAAAAAATGTCACTTAAAAAACAAAAAGCAGGCAGCGTGGTAAAGAGGATATGAATGAACCATGTGACAAATATTGATGGCACTTGTGTTTTGATGCAGAGGGAACCAAATTCATGGGGCTAATTGTCAAAATACCTCTTCCCTTTCAAGCACTGCAAGACTTGAGGGTACTTGTTTGCCTCTTCTGCTCTGATGATACAATAACTCCAAACAAGTTTACAGCCTCAGGAGTGACAGCTCTCATTTGTGTGTTCTGAGGTTCGTACTTACTTTTATCACCACGAGAGCTGAGGGCACCTTTTGAAGCTCTTAGCAGTGTCACTATGACCTAATGGTACATTTTACCACCATGATACACTTAAAGGTAAAAAAAAAAAAAAAATTCTAGTGCTTTAGATTATTTTATAGAGCATGGATCTCATGAAGAGAAGGCAATTTCTCAATTAGACATAAGTGACCTTTTGTGCCCTTGAGCAACATCAGAGCCGCAGTGCATCTGTTTGGTCACAAGCTAATAACACCTTTGAAATCCCAGCCGTAAATAAACACTGGCAGGCAGTCAGAGCCCTGTTGATTCAAGTTGGGCATTAGCATTTCTACTCCGCGTTAATTGTTGACCCCGTATTCCCCCAGCGAAGAGCGGCGAGCGTGCCGCCTCCTAGATAACAGCCAGTGTTAATGATGGGGAGCCCAACCAATACCCCCGCTGTTTCCCGGGCTAATCTACGCTGATCACCTTTACTAACATCTCTATTATCAACAGATTTCAGTCATCAACAAGGAATTACACGAATGACACTTGCTGTGACCCGATTGCATGAAGCATGTGCGCGCAAGTATGTTTCTTAACACGCTTATTCCCTTTTGGAGAAGGAGAGTCAGTTGGAGGTTGCAAAGGTGAAGATTTGCAAATGCAAAAACATTCACCGGACTCACATTATGCATTAGCTTCTTTTCAGAGTCATATTCTCACAGAGCGAAAGATCACCGGGCCCCCAGCATGCATGCATGCATAAGAATATAAGACGCAACTCCCTCAGATCATTTAGTATTATTATTGCATTCAGGGAATGATACAGCGCAGGAAATCTGTGGCTGCTCTGCTATGCTCTGGGGCGGGCACAGACATATCTCTAGTGGCTATGGGAGAGCGTACCATGAATAAATTTATCGCTGTCCCCAGGAGATTGCCTTCAATCATGAAACATAAGGTGTCAGTGCTGCAACCCTGTGTGCTTGTGCAAAATTACCTTCCACCAGATTGCTGAGCTGGGTCTAATAGGACCGGGCAGAAGAGACTGAAGAGGACAGACTGCTAATTAATCTGGCCAAAGTCAGAGCCCATGTCCTGGGCTCCGCTGATAGCTGAACAAGTTGAGGCAGGAGGATATGCATATTTTCAAATATGCACGTGCTCCAAAGGTGAAAAAAGAGATTACATTTTATATTTGGGGCACATTTGTATTTTTGTCCCTCTAAAAGCAGGCACAAATTAAGAGGAGAATTTCTAAATTAAATGGCTCCATAAGAGGTAAATAATCTGAGCACAGCTGTTCCATCCACTTTCTCCAAAGCTCTGACCAGTTTTCAAGTCCCCGGTGAAGAACAACATCTATGCAGCATGATACTGCCACTACCATGTTTTAGCATGTGCACTGCAAGTACAAGAAGAGAAGCACATTTCAATTCTTACAATAAATTCTCAGCTGGATTTGGGTCAGGTGTTTGACATGGCCATTCTAACACAGGACTATCTTTTTATCTAAGCCATTCAAAAATGTTCAGTTTTTTTTTTCTCTTCTGACCAGAGCATCTTCTTCTGCTAAGTTATTGTTTCTCTGATTTGGACTGAGGCAAACTATGGTGTCCTTGTTACGACTTTAATTTGCAGATTATAAACGTATTCCAACTTTTAACAGATTAAACAATCTGAGCTGTGGATGTCTGCAGCTCATTCAGAGCTAACATAGGCAGTTTAGCTATGACTCTATTCAAAGCATAACCCGTCAGAACGATGTCTTGATTGGTTTGCAGTAGAGTTAGGTTGATCGCAGATACATCCTAGTGAATCTAAGACAGCTGAATATATATTTGGAGCAAAACCTCAAAAATATCCAGATCCATGACCAGAAAAGAATGTTATACATACCACCACTGGATAAAACGTGTCCAGTCAAATGAACTATAATATTACAGGCCATATCATGTATTCCACACAGGCTAAAATATTAACACCTCAATTTACATACAGATTTTCATGCATCTAAAAGCAGAAAACTCCTTACTAAACCATTTTCTCATTTGAATAATAGGAGGTTTTCTGAGATCCTGTTGATTGACTAAACAAAGACATGGCTGTTGCATTAAAGCAATTGTTTATTGCCACTGATATGGTGGCATATGTATAATTTTGCAGTAAATGGATATTAACCAATGCTGAAACCGGGGATTTAAATAATGGCAGGTATAATCATTCAACCTCAGGATGTGTTTTCTGCCTCATACGCAGGGTTAAAGAATTACAGTGTAGTCAATTACATTTAGCAGGTCACAGAAATTGATTTACTGCCGAAGGAATTTTATATATTTTTTTTTCTGCTGGGCTTTGGCTCTGCAGCAGCATTCTGCTCACATAATCAAGGACGAGCGCTGCCTGTCTACCCAATCTACTACTTGGTCCCACAGGAAAAAATGACTTGCAACTGGAAAACCTGCATGAATACTAATTTGCCTACTTGGGTTTAACAGCTTTTGCAAGCCAATCTCACAGGAATTTGCAGAATATGATGTCTTTTCGTTTTTCCATATTAATTACCCACTGCTGAAAATAGGGATGGGAGAAGATGGGGATGAAGGAAGAGAGTGTAAAAAAAAAGGAAGAGGGAGAAAAAGAAACAGAACCATGGGAAGTAATAATAAATGTGACACTCTGCCCTCCATTTTAAATGTAGTTAATTGTAATGTGATCAGAAGCATCTCAGGCAGGAAGCCCTGTGATCAGAGCATTAGCTTGGGCCTCTTCATTAAGCTCAACACAAGCAGACTCCACCAGATATGTAGGAGAGATCACACAAATGGAACAAACACATTTGTGAAGTTTTTTTTTTTTCCTTGTGGTTTTGAACTTTTCGGTTAACTGTGCATAACACATTTTAATCTGAATTTAGTAGAGAATGCAGAAGAAAGATGTAATCACCGCTGGAAGGATAACAAGCTGGTCAGTTGTATTTTGTGTCAATTTGCCTCATTGGGTCATTTTGAGAATTAGCAAGTCTTAAAACCAAAAGTATACAACAAATAAAGGAACATCTTTTTTTCTTCTTTTTTTTGCTGTTGCATACCTGACAATCTAGTACAAAATCTAAAAGTTGACTCCATTCTTGGTAGGGTTGATAGAGCTCTTCGACCAAGATAACTCCATAATTAATGTGGAACAAAACAAGGATTACAAGGACCTTTTATGAAACCGTAGATTGCTAATGTTTGCTAACACAGTCAGGACTTTTGCACCAATAAAAAAAGAGTTTTTTTTTTTGTTTTTTTTTTTAAATAGTCAGTGTAGGTCTGAGCAGCTTTTAGCTTCCTTCAAGATTTTACTTCTAAAAAGCTCACAGCGATGTGACATATTTCTGCTATAGTTAGGGGAACTATTACCAATAATAACACCAATTCAAAAAGTCCCTTTAACACAAATTTCTTGGCTCTATTTCATAGTTGGGTAATTTCTGAAAGCAGTTGGTTGGATTTAATTAGGGATATGCGAGTAAATGGGACTGCAAACGCCAAACCTTTTGATTTTTTCTTCATAAAATGCTGAAAACTATAAATCCTTTTCTTGGTACTTTTTTTGTATTTTGTGTTATTCTTTGTGCATCTGTCACATAAAAACTCATAAAACTATTGATGACTATGGTTGTATAATGTCACATTGGGATTTCAAACAATAATATTAAGATAAGTCATTTAAAGCTGCAATAACAGTTATAAAACAGGAACAACATTTTGACAAAATAATATGTGTGGTAAAAAAAAATAAAAAATCAGAAACACCCACACAGATTAACTTAACAAAAATTGACTTTTGTGTTTTGTTTTGTAAAGCCTTTGGAAATAGGAATACATTTTATGCCTTTCTAAGTGGTTATCCTAAGAGATTAATACTAAATGTCAAGCAAAGTCAAGCTTACCTGTATAGCACATGTCAACGTCAAGGCAGTTCAAAGTGCAATAAACGTTTCAATTTGTCAAATGCCATCATCAAAACCATCAAGCAAATAAACATCAAATACACTGATCAATTGTCCATTTATTATGGTACTACTCATCAAAGGCATCTCCAAACAGGTGGGTTTTAAGCCTTGATTTAAAAAAGTGGTTCTTAACCTTTTTTGAGGTACCGAACCCCCCAGTTTCTTATGGGCATTCACCGAACCCTTCTTATTCCTCCGACCCCCCAACCCCCCTACGCACAAAATACTTTGCGGTATTCTGATTTAGTAATGTAATTATTAGCTGTGTTACCACCCCCACGCCACTAGAGGCAGTAGCAACCCCGGAAAGATGCGACTAAGAAGCAGATTTAGACTATAGAATTTGGTAAAAACGGTGAGTTTTGCTGAAGTAATTACATTATAAAAGACGCAAGTTGAAATCCATGCTGAGAGTGGAACTCCTTCCCGCAGCACTGATTGGCTAAGCAAGTAACGTGATCCTCTGCAGGAAGTGATGGAAAAGCGGGGCGTCATCACGACTTTACAGAAGTGTGTCTTTACCTCTGCGGCAGAGGCTCCGCCGAACCACTGAGACCGACGCACCGAACCCCTGGGGTTCGATCGAACCCAGGTTAAGAACCACTGATTTAAAGGAAATGTGTTTTTGCAGTTTTCTGGAAGTTTGTTTCAGATTTGTGGTGCATAGAAGCTGAATGCTACTGCTTTACAGTTTTGATTAAATTAGATACATGACAGATGTTCATAATCACCGCCATACCAACTTTGTGCTCCACCAAGCAAAATCAAGCATACATCCAGAACTATGAAAAAGTCATCTGTGCTGGTGAAAGACAAATACAACATTTTGTTTCAGATTAGACTTAGAGTAGAAAATAAATTAGAAAAAAGAAAATAAATCAGCTTTTTTTATTATTTATTTTTATCACAGGCTAAAGTTAGCATAGACGCAGTTCAAACTTGAACATGGGACACAGAAATGGATACATTATGTAGGATTGAACAGAATCGTAGTTTCGTAATCTAAAGATGAAAGCGCAATAAACATGTGACATCGATCTGCAGACATTGGAGGCAGACATGGATGGGAACAACAGTGTTTTTGTTATTTCTCCTCCCAGAAGCATCATCATAATAAGGTCTTTAGAGGTCTGTGCTGAACAGATTTTCACTTGGCCCTTTGTGTCAAAGATCCTCACCTGGTCCTTGTAGTCGGGGCAGAAGGGAGCAAACCTTTCTGCCCCGACGATGGAGACAGCCTTCCTCTGTGACACATGCTCTTATTCACAGACCTCATTCATGTGCAAATCATCCTTGGACCCATTGTTCACATGCTGTGCACTCAAATATGCGCTAAAGTAGTGCTAAATTTAACGGTAGGTAGGGCTGAAAAAAAAAAAAAACCTGTGCTGTCACAACTATGACAGTGTCAGATTTAACATGTATTTGCGTTTGTTCAGAGTGTGGAAATTAAATTACATGCTCTTCGCTGGAAAAAAAAGCCAACATGAAGAAGTCTTTTTTAACAGCTTCATTATGAAATAAGATCAAACGGGAATACAAATCCACAAAAACAGGTAGTGTAGTGTGATTTAGCCAACTAAGGTTATGTTAATATCCCAATTAGTCTCACAGTTTGTGAGAAATCAATCAGAAAGATGAAATCTTTAAATTTCTATTGAGGTATTTTTCTTTGGGAAAAAAAATGAGAGCGGAAGCTTCTGATTTTTCAGTATCAGCTAAAGATATTTATACTTCAACTATTATAAGCACAATAATGAAAAATAACAAAATAATTTATAATCACTTATTTTTAATACTGACTGAGATCAGCTGACAAACATTTATCAAAGACACCAATAGTTTTACATGACAAACTACAGTTAAAAGTGGAACATCTTATGCCCAGAAAATTAAATACTCCAAATGTTATTAAATCCTAAGGATTGATCAGTCTCTCAAAAGTCTAACAAAATGGGTTTTGTATCTTAATTTAAATTCTAATTTTTAGGGTTAGGGGTTAGGGTTAAAAGAAAACTGCAACAGAAAACTCCGAAAAAGAAGTTTCAAAGCCACTGAGATCCATCAGATTAAGATTCAAAACCCAAGAACCAGATGAAAAATCTAGGCCTGAAATTAATTCTGATACTAGCAGGCTCTCAGTTCTGGAGCAGGTTGTTAGATGTCCTGTTGATTATAATCAACTGTGGGTTTTATTTCTAATTTTATTTTTGATATAATGCAAAAAATGAGTCAATTTTATATATATATTAAACACACACACATAGAACCCAGGTATACACACACACACACACACACACACACACACACACATATATATATATATATATATATATATATATATATATATATATATATATATATATATATATGTGTGTGTGTGTGTGTGTGTGTGTGTGTGTGTGTGTGTGTATATATATATATATATATATATATATATATATATATATATATATATATATATATATATATATATATATATATATGTGTGTGTGTGTGTGTGTGTGTGTGTGTGTGTGTGTTTAATACCGAAATAAATTAATAGATAAACTAAGTCATTGCACGTATTTTGCCTGAAACTATCTATGTGTTGCGGTGCTGAACTGGCGGTCAGTGAATCCACCTATTGAGCAGAGCAGAGAACTGTCCTCGGTGCTGAAACGTTCGAATACAACCTATTTTCTTTACGTCCTTCTCGACAACCTTGTGTGATAAAGTGGTTTCTTTGTATATTTATTCACTTTAGTATACTCACGAGATAAACTTGACATCTACAACCATACATTCCCAATAGCTGTAAAAAAAAAATGTTTAAAAATTAGTTGCTCAAATCCCCACTCTACTTTCTTATAAAGAACAGTTTTTAAGCATATACACATTATGACTGTGACGGTACATTAATCTGATGATTCAATAAAATACATGATATTCTGCTCACGATATGATATATATCACAAGATTCGGCAAATAATGCGATTTGATACATTCATTTCTGAAAGATTTTAGAGGGACAGAGTGATTTTGGTGACATTTTCTGACTGTTCCATATACTTGGATTGAATTAATTGATGGTGTAATACTGGTGTATTTTTTTATTTTTATTTTTGTTTAAATGTTAATTATGGGGCTTTGTGTGTTTGGTTATGCAGAAAAGGAACCTTTTTTGTCTTATTCACTTATGTAATGTAATTTATCCATTTCATTTCATTATTTAATTCATTGTAACTGGTTGTTTAATTACATGTCATTTTTAGTGTACATGTGCAACTGGGTAAGAAATGTCATGTGTGATAGTTGTCATTTAATTCATGTGGATTTGACATAAAACTTAAAGTAGGATTTAATGTATTGATACTCGCAGATGAAAAATTGATACTTTTGAGGAAAAAAAAATATTGATAAATATCGTACAACTGATAAAATTACACAGCCATAATATACATACAGGTTGTAGTTATTTAGTATGTAGTTTCTTATAACTGTATAGTATTATTTTTCTGGTCCTGTCAAGTTGCCCTTAGCACACAGTGTCTCATTTTTATTTTTTTTATATTTTTACCGTTATGTGAATCTACATGCTTCCATTTGCCTTTCACTTTGCTGCTGGTATACCTGAATTTCCCCACTGGTCAGGCAACACAATCATGGGGAAGAGTGCTTACTTGACAAATGTCCAGAAAACAGTCACTGACCCCATCCGCAAGGAGGGGCACAAAGATCGATGCAAGACAATGTGATTTTTCACAGTTTTGTATCCACGCATATTCATAGAAAGTCGAGAGGAAGTAAACTGCATGAAAGTTGCGTCAGCAACAGGGATAACACACAGCCTTGAGAGGACAGTACATGCCTAACCTTAAATCTAACCAAAGCTCAATTCACACTTTAACTCTAAACCCAACCCAAAAACAGCAGCTCCTCTTATAAGGCCCTGGCTTTGGCTCCCATACAGCGTTATTGATACTCATAACATAGCATTTGTTGGAAAATGTATCAAATACAAAACGCACAAACACACACCCTACTTGCGAAGGGTGTTGATGACTGTCATCAGTCTTTGACATGATTGTGTAGCCTATTGACCCATGATGAGACATCATTTGCAGGTGTTTTGAGACAAAGGTGATACATTTTTAATACAATGCATGTAAACATGTGGTTTCAACTGTAACTGAGTCAACATTAACATGTAGCTTTGTTGCTATAATTAACCTGGAATGATGGTATCAACTTAAGACATTCACAATGCAACTCTAAAAATTGGATATTTACTTGAATTACAAAGTCAGAAAGTGTTCTATGAGAATTATTGTATGCATTGGATTCTATAAATGGTAAAATGTTTCAATCTTTAAAATAACAATGCCCATTTTTAAACCTTCTGCAAACTTTAAAACAACCTATTGACGGATGTGCAGCAGAGCATGAAACATCATAAACAAAAGACTTGGATGCATAGCTTAAAGGAGCTTTCTAAACTGAACAAACTGTTTCTCTTCAAACATTCAAGGACATAAATCAGAATAGCTTAGGCAAACATTTTTACTAAACACAGTTGATCGGGGGTAAAGGATTGTTTAACTAGGTTTAATGATGTCTGATCTCTTAAAAAAAACAACGCACACACACAGGCTTGTATAATCAAACGCAAAAGCTTTTGTCTCTTTAACACACATACCAAAGAAGATGCAGAAGAGGCCGCATCAGAATGAATGAATATTTAATTGAGGTCTATTGAGGCAGAAGATCAAAATGACCTTGCTTTAAATGATTATTCAGAGCAAAGTAAGAGTAGGGTGGTGTGGAGAATGGAAGCCGCACACTGAAGAGCCATTTTGCAACGCTGCTCAACAATCAAACATGGAGATCTGGAGTACAGGACACAATTTCTCCAACTGCGGTGCACCATAATGCAGCCACAAGATATGTCGTATTTTGAATAATGGACTTGAGTGCAATCAGAAGTCTGAGCATCTCAACATATCACAGTATTTCTTCCTTTCATGCCGTAAACTTGTAGGTAAAATGAGGCTGAATAAACTGGAATGGGGAAGCCATTCTTTCCCATTTTCTACCCGCTGTTTGGTAGCAGGCTTTCGATGTTTGGTTCTTCTTTTAAATCAGCTTTGAAATGTTACTTGATTGTCAAGCAGGAATACAGCTGCTTCTGCAGGCATGTACATCTAATGAAACCACATTATATCAGACCTTGACCTACGTCAGTCAGGAGAGCTTTTCTGTGTATCACAAGTGCATCACTCCATTTACTGAAAGCCTTGTATTTACTCAACATGCAACTGATAGACGATATTGTAATGGTCAACTACTTTGATTGATGGCAACTATAAAGTGACATTGGAATTTGAAAAAGTGAGCTTCAGCTGTGAGTTTCTTCTCATCTACAACATTCTATGAAGGAATAAATATTCTATATAAGAGCTAAAGGGAAAAATAGTTGACTTACAGTGAAGCAGCCTCAAGAAGCACTTTTAGTTAGTTTTTCTTGTTCAAAATAACAATCGTGCCTTGTATTTTAATATTTTGAGTAGATGGCTACACAGTGAAGAAGATGCATATGACTGTTAAATATGAGAGCTGCATCTTGATGTGATTCATCCAGAGTTCCTTGTGAAAGCGTTTAACCCTCATTAGCTTTTTGACATTTTGTCAAACTACAACCACAAAATGTATTTAACTGGGACTTGTACTGTACCTTCACTGTTATGTGTACAGTAAATGTCTCACTGCCTTCTTGAATATACAACAAGAGAAAAAGTGTGGCATAACTGCAAGCCAATAAAGACGTGACCGGTTACCTAAACTCAGGAGCTCGAGAAGGAGAGAAATAATTAAAACAAAGAGCCAGAGGGCTGATTGTAACTCTGGTGGAACTGCAGAGATCCACATCTCAGGTGGAAGAACCTGTTGACAGGACAGCCATTCTATAGCAAAATTAAGTAACTATGTTATCTTCAGCATCATAGACGTATCGGACGCCTTGAAACTGGCCTCTGTGCTACTACCCTTTCCGACACTCCCCCTTCAACACATCACTGCCACAGTGCTTCCTGGTGCCTTTTCATGATTGTTCTTAGGAGTGCTGGACTTAGAAGTAATCCATATAAGCTCAGCAGACACAAAGACTGGAGACTGCAGTTCAAAGGAGGAGCTTTGATAAGGGAATGACATTATAGCATGATACAAGGCTGAAAAAAGTTGATTTTACATATAACAAGTAGGAAGAAGACAGAAGTGTACAACAGGCCATGCAGGGACAGAACAACAATGGAGAAGAAACTGATTTTTTTTTTTTTTCCACCAGAATGAAAAAAAGTGGTCGAAAACTAGCACTGCAACTAATTCTGAAACATGGTGGCAGCTTTATCATGAAGTGGACAAGCTTTTATTTAGCAGGGATGGAGAAGCTGGTGAGAGTTAATTGAAAGACGGATGAGCTAAATCTTGGGAGAAAACCTAAAGTTGCCAGAAACCTGAGACTGAGGTGGAGGTTCACATTCCAGCAGGTGAATGATTCCTAAACCTACAGCCAGAGCTACAATGGGCTGTTTTAGACTAAAGCATGTCACATGTTAAAATGGCCTAGTTAAAGTCCAAACCAAAATCAAACCGTGACAAAAGAATGCCTTTTACTGATGCTCTCTATTAAGTCAGAGCTTGATCTATTTAGCAAGAATGGACAACAATTACGACTAGATGTGGAAAGCTGGTAGAGACGAATCCAGGAAGACTTGTAACAGTAACAGGTGGATCTGTAAGATGTTAATCAATAACCAGAGTAAACATGTACACTGGACTTTTCAAGTTTTTATTTGTAAAAATAAAAAAAATATATATCCTTCCACTTTACATGTATGAAATAATAAGTGTTAATTCCATTAAATCACTCCCAAAATATATTGTTTGTAAAAAAGACTAAATGTATTTGGACACAATGAAAAGAAACTTTTACTAGCAAGATCAGCTTTTCATCACACTTACACAGGAAGCATTTATGTCAAATTGCAGAGTTCTAACCAAAAAATTAGATATGATGAGCTGACCACTTCTCATAATTGGCTTTAATCTGAAATGTAATGGAAATCGAGACGCTCATTCCAGACATGTTGAATTAATCTAGGAAATTGTTTCATTTAATAAAGACAAAAAATATTTCTACAACTCAAGAGTCCTCAGGGAAGCAGTTCTTTACTTTAATTATTTTTATAATGTGGTTGAAATCAAGTAAATAATGATCACATACATGAGTATTAACATAACCTATTAAGTAAAATAGATGGATCTGAATGAGAAGTAACAACAAAAAGTTCAAATGCTAAAAATGCAACTCGAAGGTAGAACCAGTAATAAGGAAATTATTCATTTAGCTGAATGAATGAGGAAAACATTTTAAATTTACATTCTTATTTTTATTTTAGATTTCAACTTATGTTTGTTGGTGTAGCTACACCATCAAACAGCTTCAGATTTACACAATATTGCCTTATTTTACTTTCCCTAGAGATACATATTCCTTTTATCAATGGTAATTTGGAGGCCTATGTGAAAGACATTGCCCCAAAGTGAGGAAATAACTGAAAAGGTCTTTTAACCTTTAACCTTTAAAAACAAAAAAGGTTTTTGGACCATTCTGCAAATATATTAGCATTTCTCTCTGAGGCAATAATTCAAATCCTAAAAAAACTAACATTTCAGTGAGGGATCAATCATAGTAGTGAATTTCCCTTGTTTCTGTTTACATATTTTAGCAAAGTCTCCAAAGATACGAATCACGAATCACATTTTTACATGCACACATTCCTCCCAATGTGTAGACACAGCTCTCATTCACTGTTTACTTTCCCAGAAACAGCTGATTAGGGGACTTCACTTACAAGAAAGATTGGCTCATTCAAAACATCTTTCCTTGCTCTCTCTCTCTTATTAGTTTCAATAAACATATGTAAAGTATCTGTAAAAAATATAGCTTTTGAAATTTTGGCACTCATAAAAATAAACAATTTTTATCAAAACATTTCTGCATTAAAAAACATAGCGTACCGTGCCAATCAGTTACTGTATGCTAATCATAGGCATGAATGTTGGATCTATTTGGCTTTTAAGGATGCTTTTCATTTTATTTTATTTTATTTTTTTCCTTTTTGGAACGATTACACATTTATGTAGCCTTCAACTTCAATGTCAGCCTTGGGGCAGAATTTCTCAAATCCACAGAGTCAAAATTGTATATGAATGCTTGAACATACCCTTCTCAAATTGCTAAAAAAACAAATAACTTTTTGTTCTCACCAATGAACTTGGCGACTGGACATTTAAACACTGTTCCTATTAAAAAGAACATAGCTTGGTTTAAAAGGCTTTTAGATTTAGTGCTTTGATATTTTTGATTGATTTGAAGTCAGGGTATTTTCAGTCTGCTTTAATCATTCCAACACCAGTTTGGGGGGGAAATCCTGTTTGTTTGGGATCACTGCACTGATACAACAACCAATTTTATCCAAGTTTTTCTATCCAGCAGCTGGCTTAAAAGCATTGTGATAACTTTTTTTTTCTTATATCTCATTTGATGGTGGCAGTTTGGGTTGTATGAATTAAACATGGACAGAATTGTTGCTTTAAAAAAGCAACATTAAGCTTCTCGTTTGGCCTCAACCTGAACAAGACTTAAATATATGAAGTATATGGCTTTAAAGTCAGGTCTGTGCCTGGACAGGAGGCAAATACTCAGAATGATCCCAGAATCTTTCTGATCACTGTGGAAAGTGCGTGCCTATGTAACTTGCCCAGAAGCATTTAAGAAAACGTGAGCGGGGTGTTTGCATATAGTCGAGCTTGTCCTTATGATTTTGACCCACGTTTAGGTAAAATTCCAAATAAACTCAAGCCTGTGCATCAAATTGATAGTTTTAAAATTAACTGAAGCAATATTACATTATATTATTGCACCTTATAAAGGGACAGGTCGAATCATTTAAGGTCCCACGTTAAAAGCATTAATGGCAACAATGACTGTATGTAAACCTCAGAGTGGCAATGTAGGTAAAAATGTCAATGAAAAACATGAGCTGCTTTGATAAAACCAAACAAGCATAAGAGACGAGCTCCATCCATTGACAACCTGAGTCTGAAATCCCATTTTTAACTGCAGCACGTACTTGCGCCAATAACAGAGTGAAAGAAATGATATGAATAGCATCCCAATTGTCTCAGTGGCACAGACTCAAAGAAGATCTTCATAAAAAAATATTCCTGTTAGTACACATTAGTACAATATAACTCCACTTTCACCATGAGCCATCAGTCGCACACAAGTATCTGTTGACATGCTCCTTAACTGGATATTATGTTAGGGAACCTTTTAGCAAACTGTAAATTGCTCTGCCCCATTCCCTTTCCTGTGCTGGGTCAGGGCCGACTGAAGCCATTATTGGTAATGAATGTGGAGTTCTACTTTGAAAGGTTCAGGCATATAAAGTCACCAAAAGCTGACTAATGGAATCCTGCTGACACTGTGTGCCAGGGGGCTTTTACCACATCTCAGCTTGGAAATTTTACACGGCAGAAATAATGAACTATAAATGTAAACCTTGGAATGTAGCCTCCCACACAGTTAATAATAGACACAGGGTGTTCAATGTGCGGGAAAATCCTAAATTACAGAAGACTATTTTGCAATATAAGCATAATTTCAGCTACTTATGAGTCATTAGCACACTAAAAGAGAGAGGTTTTAACCATATCTTTGTACTTTCAGTTCACAAATCTGTCCCGGCCCTAAGAAAATGTTTAGAGCATTTGTTGGGGTCTCTAAATGTTCTGAGTTTGCTAGCGCTGCTACACTTTGTGCCCTGAGAGATGAGCCTCTTCAGCGGGTTCACGGGTCACACCGGAGCGAGCAGAGTGGCCATTGTGCTTTGTCGTTTCACAGGTGACTCACATCACTACACTCCAGCTTGCAGCAAGTAGAGCACTCTGAGATGCTTGCAGCATTCGAAATGCAGGATTTTCAGCCCAGTGCAAACAAATCGCTTTAAAAGATCAGTTTAATCTATTTCGAGCTGTTATTATGAGCCGGGAGAGTTGTTCAGATAAAGAGACTGAAGCGGGGTTAACATCAGAGCGTTGGACAACTCTTCACATACTTTATCCAGCGTGAGAGCTGTCAACTTTATTATTTGTTTTTACAATATGCTGTGCATATGATTTAGAATGCAGACCAATAAAAGTATGGTCACGGGGTGAATAACTAAGAGCCGATCTGCCATGTGTCTCGCACGGAGCATTGCAGAAACATCAATGATAAAAGTCATGGGTGCCATCACTGCTTGCGCTGAAAGTCGGAGGACGTAGGGCCGCTTCAATCTCGAAGTCGCTGTCATCAGATTCCTGCCAAAAGTCTTTACAAAACACAAAATCACATGATTAAAGCAAAATCTCCTGCAAAAACAACAAAGTTAAAAAAGACAATATTAAGAGAGCGCTGTGTAACATTGCAAAAAAAATAAAATAAATAAAACCAGTTTCACTTTTAACACAAAGATAATAAAGAGCAAAGAAAGCTGCTTTTATTTATCATTTATTTTTACCAGTCTGCTAGACAAAAGAGCCAAAAATATTCTCCTCTATTAGTAGTAAATTATAAAACAATAAAAATGTTAGTATATTTATTAAAAAAAATAAATAAGAGGCAGAATCTTCCCCCAAACAGGTTGTTTTAGTTGTTTATCATCTGAATAAGTGGCTTCAAAAGAAGCTTTCAGCGGACTAGATTTGGCTTCAAGATCTTTTTTTTTTTTTTTCCTTCAAAAGACTCAGCTGCAATCACAGAAAATTTTAATCAAACGGTTGAGAGTTTTTGTGAAGCTCCAATTTTACAAGAATTTCCACTATGCTAACAGGCAATTTTTTTTATGGTGGTCTGTTTAGTGTAATTAACATATATTACATTAGACACCAGCGTCTACACTCACCTTTTGTTTGCAAAGCAGAATGAACCTTTGAACTTCCTTTCCTGGAAATACAGAGCTAGTTAGTAGACAGGTAAAAGTTTAATTTTTTATTTTTTTCTACACAAAAAATGCAAGTATAAAATTTACACCAAAATCAGTAATTGTGCACACAGTACATTAAAAACTAAGCTGAAAGTTTATACTTCAAATGTAAAACATGTAACATAAAAATCACTCAGAATCTTGGAGAATAAAGAGACACAAATCAATCAGTTGCACAAAATTGACACAACTCTGCCACACAGAAGTGAATAAGGTTTAGCTATACTCAGACACTGAAGCGGGAGGAAGTTTGTTGACGGCAAAAGACTTCCACAAGGCCCTCTTTATTCAAAAATAGCCCAAAGACCGGGTTGCCAGGTTCCCATAGCTCCGGTGATATCGCTATGTAAATGTGTGACCTCCGAAAAGGCTTTGATCTACCTCGATGCATATGCAATAAGGCCACCCCCTCCACTTTTAAAGGCGTCCTCTTTAATTTACATCATGACAGAGCCTATTCAAAGCCCCTACATCATATTCCCATCGTCTCCCAGGTTAGCGTACAGATCCACATGGCTTTTCCGTCATCTATTTCACACATAGATGAAATGTCTATCTTTTACTTTTTGAAGAAAGTAAGAAATAATGCCGTTTGTTTTGCTGCACTACGGAAAAAGAGCTGTGTTACGATTTCTTCCATCTGCATCACTACAGACCCATGACCTCTTTGATTGTTGTCCTCTCAATCACCCTCATCTCCTCCGCTAAATCTTGGCACATATGACTGAACGAGCATGAGGAGTAAATTACCTTGGCTCCATTCCAGTTGTTCATGCTTAAAACTATACATTGGTGCTTTGCAAGACTCGAGATTAAAGGAGAGAAAACGATGAACCTCCGTGGCCAAACTGGAAGATTGCTTTTGTGTTAGAAACTATATAACAATTACCCAAGTATAACCTGTAAATTCATATGAGTGTTTTCTAGTAAATGAATAGTTCATACATTTGTTCAGACAATACATTGAACCATACAAAAAATGTGAACGTTAAGAACAGATAATTAGCAAACTAGCAAATGCAATGGGTAAAATGTCCACATTGGGTTATTTCAGAAATTTTGAAAATCAGAAATGTGCAGCACAAATATTTGACAAACACTTACTACATAAAGTAGTATTAGTAGAATATTTGACATATTTTCTGTTTTGCTCTTGATAGATATTAGCTGATATTCAATGGTTTAGCTGGAGTATCTGCTCAGTTAGCCAATTTCCAGTCAGCTAGGTTGTAGACATGTCACTCGTACCTTGCTGTCGCAAGCAAACTAACACTATAAAGATTTTCATATTTTTGCAGCTGCAAATTTTTAAAAGCTTGATACTTGAACACACATGAATAGTCTTTCATTTGAGTAAATAAACCTGAAAATGGTTACGCAACAGGTTTTGCGTCTTTGCTACAGCATAAAGATAATGAGTTCCTGTAAAGTCAGAGAAACTCTCACAATAGTAGTGTTCATGTTTTTACGCTGAACAACAGATAAGTTCAAACAGTAACGCTTAACAAAAACACCAATGGAGGGATAGTCATTTAAAGCTGCGGTATAGAGGACCCAAAGCGGACCACGATGCAGCAAAAACACAGCAATAATCGGTGAAATTACTTCCTCTCCTCTGCCGCAGTAATAGCCGTTTCACAGAGCAAATTGCGCATTTCTTTTCTTGAACTTCCCCCCACAGAACGGGAACGGCCTATCAACAATTCCACTTCAGTGAGGCGCAGTATTGATTTTAAGACAGAATCATTACCACAATGAACCAAGCCTGGATCTGACCCCACGGACCTGAAAATTCAGTCTCCACAAACATTTATCACAGTTCATCTTTTCCCGAATTTCCCTTAAACGAGGCAATGATCTGAATATGTAAGAACTGGCTGGCATGTGTTTCACAGGCCAGAAAGACAGAGGTGGACATTATGTGTGAAATGATGCAAATTACAGTTGTTGTAATGTATTTCCCCCCTATTGTTGTATCTGTTCACTTTATGTGGGATTTGCAATTGTTTCATGTTTTTGTTTATCTCTGAATATAGCAGTTGTTCCCAATAATCTTTAAAACCAAACTGACCCCACAGACTTTGTTTTTTCTAATCTTGAGGAAACACATTTTTAGTTCTCACTTTGATTTAGGGTAATTGATGTTTTACTACTAGGCATGTGTCCATTACCATTACATGGTAAAGCAAGGTTTTAAAGTTAAAGTTTTTTTTGTCAATTTTATATCAAACCTTTCCAAACTTTCAAAGTCCCTTTTAAAGAGATGCAAGAGAATTTTGAGGGTTTTTTTCCAGCTGTATTTTTCAGAGTAAATCTGCATATTTGGCTGAAAGCTGCCGGTCAGCTGAAAATAATTGATCAATAAAATGAAAAAAACTGTACACATGTCCCTCAGAAACAAGAAGATAAATTCAGTTGGTTTGAGAAAAATCCCAGCATGAAAGGAAATTTGAAACTAAAGTAGGGTAAGCCATCCCTTTTATTAAGGCGGTGTTAAAAGTGTAGATCACTTAGACAATCAATTGCAAGCTGGCTACCGGAGCAGATAGCCTGAATAATTATCCAGCTTTTGTGTTATGTTTAATTTTGGAAAGTACCAAGATACCCTTAAAGCAGCTTACATTTACTAAAAGTTTTCTCAAATTCCACCACATTCTATTTGCCACTTTATAATATAGTCATTGAAAAGTTACAGCATAAAAATGAGCAAATTTTAATATCATGAAAGTATGAATTGCTTTTGGTGATCGCTATAAAGTAGTGTATGTTTTTGAGGTCAGAAATGCACTGACATATAGTTAACATACAAATATTTACATTAATAAACAGTCCTTGTCTCCTATTTCATGCACAATAATTGTTAGTGAAAGAAACAATACTACTTTAAGAATATCACAGCAACTTACAACTCACTAAAAGAACTCTGACCTATTTCTCAATTTGGGATCCATTTCTCATTTGATCTAGCATTTGCAAGCAGCATCTGCAGCCACTTAAAAAAGTACTCAATTATATTAATAATGACAAATTACAACAAAAGTGTTCAGACTAATGCACCTAACAGTATAATGCTTAAACAAATGCAACAGCAATTTGCGTATTAGGTGAGTTAATGCCTATACTCAAATACACAACCATAAAACCTTTAACTGCAAATCAAGCAAATTCATAACACCAGTGTCCAAGAGTCACACAGATGCATTTTCCATTTTATCCAGGAGTCTCACCAGGAAAAAGCAGGACTGTCAAGGAAAATAATGCTTACCAAGCATTTATCACTGCCTTGCCGACAGCTACAACCTGCTTTTATTTATCCTAGGCTTTTTTTTTTTTTAAGCCCCTGTCGCCCACGCACAAATGCTAATAGCACAATAGCACTTTTTGCTCGGCTGTGCTTGTCTAAAGGTAAAGGGAGACCCATCACCTCATCATTCCCATCAACTCCTACTCCCATCCCAGCTATGACCCTGCAAAAACATTGTTTAGGCTCCGCTTAGATGTGCTCTAACGGGCCTGAATGGTAGCAGGATGTAGCCCCTCCGTGGGGGCAAACAGTGAGAGGCGCCTGTGAGTGCAGCATGAGTGGGTGCTCTCCAACGTGTGAGTGCTCTCTGCTGGCAGCGAGCAAGTACTGCAGCTCAACGTGAGAGGTATCTGGGCCACTGATTTCAACACAACACGCTCTCCCAGTGACTGGTGGCGGTCTAGTGGAGACTGTCGGTGTAAAGGCTGGATGAAGGGCAGCGCATTCATGGCGCTTCTGTTGCTTTATAGCCCAGACAAGGGGTGGCAGAAATTGATTGGCTGTTTCTGCAGCTACACTTTAGAAAAGAGCATCTTTTATTACAGCCTATTACACCAGCCCTTTTATTATAGTATATTTTGTGCTTTTGGGGGCTTGTTTCTTCCAAGGTCTGAACTCACCGATATAAATATTCAGAAATATTCAAGAATAGAACATGTCAAAAAATAGAATTGCATGTTTTATAATCGCACAAGATGTTAAATCCTAAAAAGCAAGTGTAGTACAGTGACCTCCACTGGTCAGACTTTCTAAATGCTGCCTTTCTTCTTAGTTATTTTAGGGAGTAAGGGTTAATGGTTATCAGGTGTGAGTGATATCAGATTACTTTGAGGTCTGACCTGTCAATTCCAAATGTAACACCAATCCTGAAACTAATACATGTTTCGGATACATGCATTAGTCTAACAGGTTTTTTTTTCTTCTATTTTTACCAGATTATCTCCATTATTGTGAAAAAAAATATATATATTTTTTTGTTATGTGCTTAGAAAGTGCTTCAAGTGTTTAAAGTTCTTTCTTTATATATAATCAATGAAAATAAAATAAAAAATATATATTTTTAAGAGTCTAATCTGCTGATCAAAGAAAATAAGGAGAAAATTGGCTCATTATGATCTCAGTTCAGGTGATTGGTGCATCTCTAGGTTTCTCTTATTGCCTAAGCTGAAAGTGGCAAACCCAACAACGTTTGGTGTAAAAAGCAGAAAACAATTAGTAATTTCTTTATTTTTCTATGAAGTGTAATTCCACAATGACACATTCAGAGAAGAAAAGAAAAAATAATCCTTCTGATGTGCCACATTGCTTTTCTTCTTTTTTCTTTTTTGTTTAACTTAGCTCACTGTTGGATTTTGTAGCAGAAAGACCACTCCATCCCCACTCCTGTTCTCGTTTTTATTTTTCCTCCTTTTCCCTCCCCTCTCTCAGCTCACGTCCCCCTCCAGCCCTCCATCTGTCTTTTAGGTGAATCGTCAATGCTGCAAACGCAGCCCCCACCTCACGCGAGGCAGAGGGGAGGGGTCTAAAGGGAGACAGATAGAGCTTCTGATTTTGACACATAGTGATTTGAGGTCGAATGCTTGAGCACATCCTGTTGTCCAAACCAAAGCTGTAAACCACTAATGGTTGAGTCAAGGTTTTTGTCAAGCAGGCTCTAGGCACGGCACTTATTATCCCGTTGGACGGCTGCGCCCTTTTGTTTTGTCCGTCTGCACGTGCGTTGAGGATGTTTTCTTTTTTTTTTTTCCTGGGTGGAAAAGGGTGGGTGGGTTAAAATGGTAAGTTAAAAACCTGAACTGAAAAATAAGAAGGGAGTGGCGTCTAAAAATGCCTGCAGAAGAGAAAAGCAAGATTATTCCCTCCACAAGAGGAAGCAGCGGCATGCACTCGCATACAAAGGGGAACAAGTGGTCTTTACATGGAGTGCAGCTGCTTATTAAGACTCACTCCTTCGTGCATTATTCTTTTCATCCCCACTCAACCACAAAGTGATCTGACTGCAAAAGATTTACAATGGGGGAAAAAAAAATCTGTAATAAATGTTGCAGATCAGCCGCCTCCCTCCAAGTTATAACACAATAAACAGAACAGTCCATAAAAAGTATCAGACTGAAAAACGCTGTGTGGGAGAAAGCAAAGCAGAGGGGGGAAAAAAAAAAAAAAAAAAAAAGAATATGAAAGACTCCAAATCTCTCCAACTCCATAATGGAGAAATGAGCGCATATAAATGTGTTAAGAGTATCTCCTTGCATCTTGTATAGACTGCATGTTTTTAATCTGTAAAGCTTATTAAGGCCGAGTCATTACTATGCAAAGCAGCACCCAGAGCTTTTCTCTCGCTTTTCAGCCGGGAGCAGTGTTTGGCCAATAGCACTGGCCCCCCGCCTCTCATTCTGCATTCATAACATGCAACATTTGCACAATGTATCTCTCAAAGGCCCTGAATAGAAGGCCTTAATACTCATGTAAACAACTGCAAACCAATTACTTAATGAATCGAGCCCACACATAATGAGGAGCTTCACAAAGGGCTATAAATGCATTTTTGTACCAAAGCCTCTGCTTTAAACTACAATCCCTCTGCTGTAGTCCCAGGCTTAACAGGCAAATCATAATTATTGTCTAAGACAACAGAGACAGAGCCATTTTTGTATATTTCGAGTCCAGCTCCGTCCTCCTTTTGAAGTCACTCATCAGCTCGCTGACAAAATAAAGCAAATAATTAACAAGCGGGAGAGGAGAGGAGGGAGAGGAAAACACGGGATGACAGGGGAGGAAAAGGCAAAGAGGGATGAGGAAGGGGCAAGAAAGACGGAGAGAAGGAGAAAAGCTGCAGTGTTGTGCTTCTGTTGAAGTGCGAGGCTTCCAGACCACTTGTGGGAGCAATAAACTGCAAAAGTAGCTGCGGTAAGGAGAATGCTTAAATCAGAGCACAGCGGAAAAATTAGAGATATCTGTGTTACGACAAGGGGAAGATTAGGATGTCTCTCTTCCAACTGAGAGGAGATTACAATGTCAGGCATGCCTAACTACCCATTTGTCCTATTTTACTTACACACACACCTTATGTCTCACCATTGCATTCGGGATGTCCGCATTTTGCCCAGCAAATTTTGTTTAATCACACACTTTGTGGATTCCACATGCACATCCCTGACTGGGAGGCAGACACCACCTGAGAAGGGCTTTTTTTTTTTTTTTTTTGCCCAAAATTGGCTCATGTTTATTAAATACGTTGGTCAGTGGAGCTGGCAGGGGCAAGAGTGAGGAGGACCACAATAGAGCCAGGCCATTAGACCCTTCCATGGTCTAATAGGCAGACTGGAGCGCTTGTTTGACAGGGAGATACAGACTTCAGCCCTCGTGTCAGCGTGTTGCCCAGTAATCACATGAAATCAGAGAAGATTATTCCTCATAACGTTTACCCAGCCATTACTAAAGCCCAAATGGGTCTATGGTGAAGAGGCGCTCTGAGGACCTAAAAAGCGATTGCAGATTTGATGAAGTTGTGTTGATATTCAAATGCAACCGAGACGGTGTGAGCTTCTGCTGAGCCAGTTATCATTAGACGGTAAATAATGTTTGGAGGGTGACAAATGAGAGGACATTTGTCCTTATCGACTCTCGAGTCCCCTTCTTCTGAAACAGTTTTCGGTGATTCTGTTCTTGACATGATCTGTTTGCATTCTGACAACAAGGCTGGAAACAGTAGTATTACGGCTCCAATTTATTTTTCGTGGCAGCTGATTTGCTTTTGAATCCTGGAACCCTGGTTGAACCCGGCTAACAGTGAGTAAGAGGGGCTTTAGGGGCCTTTTGTCTTTGTAAGCGAGTTAATGGGTGGCGCCCCCTTGATCTTATGGAAATGAACAGGGAATTATGAGAGCCGCCATGCAAATGTACATCAACCACTTTGGTGTCTGGTGGCCCATTTCCTGTGGCCCGTTGAATAACAACAATGTTCTTACCGAGGGTAAGGGTCTTGATGTGAGGAGCGTTTGGCCCTCCCCAGGTCCTCTTCATGGCCATGATTTATTCCTTAAAAGAGCAAACAAGCCCAGATAAAACCATTTGATTCCTGATTGATCTCATCACAGACTAATTCACCGTCCATACTTGCATTCATACTTATAAGGAAGCTCAAAACTAGTCTTGGGCTCCTCTTAATATGCACAAATGAGGAAACAAAAGACATTGAGATTTTAAATGATCAAGTTGCAGTCGCTCACCCGAAAAGCTGCTTTCCTCCTCCTCCTCTTCAGAACTCGGCAGTCTTTTCTGCATGGCTGACTGTTTAAGTAACTGATATGCTTTTGTCTCTGCTCAGGGGGTCACACACACAGACACAAACACATACAAAGTCACGGTCACATATTTGCTTAAAAGGCCGGGTTTCTGACTTCCACAGGTTTTAGTGTTTGATGAGGCGACATGATGAATTTTGTTTTAGTTGTTTTTTTGGTTCACTGCTGATATGGGAGTGAGATACCCGTGACTGAAACAATATCTTGGGAAACAATATCTAAGGGGAAGAAATGGTGTTTTGTTGGGGGAGAGAAAAGAAAATACAAATTTGTCATAAATTTAAATGTATTTTAATTGGATTTTTAGATGATGGACCATCAAAAAGTAGAGCAGTATTGTGATTCCAGCCTCCCCTGTCACATGTGGATTAAATCCAAAGTTGTGTACCATCTGCATATCGGTTTATGACCGTTAAAATGCTGTGAGCTAGACTGGATGATGGAAACTGATAAGTGTAAAAGCACTTGGTGTCTTCAGAATGACTAGAATAGATCTAGAGAAGTTCATACCACTTACAGTTTAAATATTACTAATCATTCACTCAAGTGATTTGGTGTTTCTGACACTGGCTAGGAGAAAAAAAAACAAGCCAATTAACCACAGCAAACAAACAGAAAAGGTGCTCTGGTCAAATCAGGCCAAAATGTCTCAGTAGCAGCAGTATAATGCTATGTGGAGGCTTCTCTTCAGCAGGGACAGGGAAGTTGGTCAGACTTGGCGAGTCGGATTAAGATGAATATGGGGAAATCCTAAAAGCTGGAAAAGACTTGAAACTCTGCTTCGTGTGTGATTGCTTATGTCATCACTTTTAATTATTTTATTCTTTTAGTCTTATTTCATATCTTAGATGTACTGTTTATAAAAGCTCATCAAGGGACAAGTCCTGCAAATCAACTTACTCTATAAGCGCCATGACACAGGCATTGGAGCGCTGCTTTATTCAGTTTCTTTATTGTGCGTCTGTCCCTGTCAAATAAACTTAATTAGTAAATAAATAAAACTTGGTCGGAACTTTAATTTCCAACAGGACACCGACCCTCAACAAACAGCCGGAGCTGCAATGGAATGATTTAGATCAAAGCATATTGATGTGATTTTCAAATTTTAGTTTGTATAAAATTATGAAATCCATGTTTCGTAACTTCTTTACGACACAATTATGTAGAACATTTTGTTGGTGTATCACATAAAACTCCAGTAAAATATATTTCAGTTTGAGTGTCTAACATGTCAGAAAGTGAGAACTTTCTATACCAACCCTTTTTAAGAGGTGTCAATACTTTCTAAGACAATGTATAGTTGGGGTGATTACTGAAACAATATTCTTAAATAAAACAGAAGAAGGCCATGCAGGTGAAAATTATGTCCACATTTGAAATCAGGAAAAATAATATTGTGATCTCTTGTGGCCAAATCTATCAATACCTAACTAGTTTTAAAAGTAATTATTCAGTTTCTGACACTGAATAATACAAAATTTATTTATTTTGCTGAAAGTGTTGACATAGAATAGCAATCTCCCAGAGCTCTTTGCGCAGCCTCCGTTTTTACATCTACCCACTAAGGCTACTGGTACACATCGCTGAGCAATTACTCTCAGTTCCAAGGTCATGGTATTTGATTGCGACACTGATGTTGCTCAGAAAAGCAAAATCTTTTCCTTGCAAAATCTTAAGTAATGTTTTTTTTAAGCTGGTTATAGCTCTTTTGATTAGGTGTACAATTTCAAACTGGACTCATTTTGCAGGCTGTGCACCTTAGGGATGCGAAGACATGAAAAGCCCAGTTGGAAATCGGACAGCCACGGGTAATGTGGGAATGGCTTTACATTTCAGAGGTGAGCTGAGGGATGGGCACACCAACTGCTTCCAGGATGCCGTCACATCTAGTACTTTTTCAAGTCCAGCCCTGCCGGAGCATTGTTTAGAAGATAATGAGAACCGATGACAGATCTTCTGCACTGCCTACACTGGCGCCCTGACAATTAAAGCAAACTGCATTATGCCGGGCCAGCGAATTATAAGTCCTGCCAAAATTCATCGGACCAGGCTGGAAACACTGCTAGTGTTTTCTTGGGAGATAATTAGAGAGAACTAGCATGGCTCTTCAGGTGGGACTTTGACCCTGGATTCACCTTGATCATCCTGCCTCAGCCATTGTGTAAAGGAGCCCATTATTCACTACAGTGGGAAGAAAAACAAACCACAACATAAGGACAGTGTGAATGCTGAGGCACCAGCAATGCCTTTTTACCTCTAATAGGACCACTTTCCACCAGGCTTTTGTCCTGGCTGTCCTCTTCAGTGCTTTGTAGTTCTGTAAGAAAGGAAAGCACACACTGAGAAGCAACGCAAGGGAGAAAGTGAGTCTTGGGCAAAAATTGGTAAGGGGGTCCTTCTTTATATCTGAATGAAAGACTGCATAAAAACTGGCAAAGTAAATAACATGTTCTTTGCAAACATGCTTTCCACAGAAGAACATGCATGTTTGTCTGTATAAAAGAGTCAAAAAAACAAAAGTAAAATAGCAATGAATAGAGTTTACATCTATGAAGAAGATCAAAGAAACTGTCTATGGAACCTGAATTGAACGATTTCCAGCTTGTTTGGCCTTGACCAGTGGTTGGTTGGCTTTTTGTAAGCTCAAAAATCTAGTCCTTTTGGGTGATGCGTTCCATGTCATTCTAACCAAAGCATTCTTCAGTGTGGATGCTGTTACTCAGAGAACGGTACTTAACAGTCGCTCTTCGCTGCATCAGTGAAGAAAGCGGAAGCAGAGACTTATTTAAAAAGAAACTATTTCTATGACTTGTCAAAACATGCCTGAGGTTTGTTGAGGCTGTAATATGGCAATAGAGGGTAAGGCTTTCAGCAGATAACAGGAAGGCTGAAGAAAGTAGAACACTGCTCCATTTTATTTTAAGCTTTTAACCTCCATCTGTAAGGGAAAATCCTGGATTCCAAACATGATAGATACAGAAAAAGAGAAAAAAAGTATTTTAACAGTTAACAGGAAGGATGAACCAAGGACAGCAACATTGCTGTATTTGACCTTTTTAAGCTTCAGTCTCCATTGTCATGTAACGTACTGGGTTTGACAATGATTTTGAAAAAGCCTTTCAAAATCAGGCAGCAAAAGTAACACAGACTGTTAAGTATTAGCATAAATTGAAGTGAGCTTAAAACTCTGCAATAACCTAACCTTACTAAATGGTTAACTACCTGGTAAAATAAAATAATAAAATTAAGATTTATTGTGATAAGTAATGGTTTTTGTAAGTCAAGATGTGTACTTCTGCTGTCTAGTCAATTTTTCCACTTAATTTCAATAAATAATATTTTTGAAAATATGATTAAATTTTGTCTGTCGTCTACAGAATAAGTGCACTGAAGAAGACTATTAGATAATGTGACTATTTATTTACTGATTGTATGTGACATGTACTGCCAGAAAAACTTGGATCATTTTTTAAATAATTATATAATCTCTTTTTTATTGATCTCATAAAAATGACAAAATATAGTCAGAAAATCTTCAGTCTACATTGTCTATTTATAAATAAATGTTAAAGAAAATGCCCTCTACCACACCCAGTGGGACATCGCCTCTGCTTCTAATATTAATAACTGATGACCGCTTACTGTGGGAAGGTTGAAATAATTTTTTTTTCTTTACTTTTATTTATTAGTTTCTGGAGAGAAATTTGTGGAAAAGAAAACACCAACAGTTGACAGTGGCATAAGAAGCAGAGTTCAAATCTCGGTTCGATTGGTGCAACCTATAGATCTGATTACATGCAAGAACTTATTAAAATGAATTAAAAGCTCTGATTTTATTTTATTTTTTGTACTAAGTGTATCATTTTTTGCATACAACTGTATTAGAGCTCTCACTGTAAGCATGATGTGCGATATAAATATCTGCAGTTACCTTGGATGTGTTGTGTGTGTACCGATCGGGAGGGCTCCACGTCTGCGTCCGCCAAGGCGGAGGAATTATTGCACAAAGAAGAAGAGTCACTCTCATCCTCTGCTGAGGGGCCCTCCTCACTGGACCGGGAGAGAAGTGCCCTCAGCAACACTTTGGCCTGCGCACAGCACAAATTAAAACCACCTTCTTAATTGTTCTCATTTTGTGAAGGAAGCGTCAAATTGAACTTTGGCCATGGCTGCTCACGCCGAGGTGCAGCCATAATATGTGTTCATACACCAACATCCAATAACCTTAAAGTCCCCTCACTCGTTTAACAAAACAAAACAAAACAAAAAAAAGAGATTATTTCTCACGCCGTTGCGCCTGCTCTCCCCTTCAATCACTTTAGCTTTTCTCACTCCCTCTCTTCTCATCCATGAGATTAGAGAATTTTCTAAAGAATGCAATCACCCTGCCGTTAATGTGCAACACGTTTCAGATATATTTCCTCTTGGTTGAGAGGATCGAGACAAACTACTCTCCTTCCCGCCTCTTCAGCTCATTTTTATCTCTGTGGTGATGAGGATACACAATTAAGAGAAGCTGTTCAGGGAGATGCCACACACAGATTTCCTTTCTCCACACCCAAATCAAATCCTGCCATCATGATCTCTCTTTTGTGATCAAAGGCTGCCTCTCAGCCTTGGACAGCCATTTGGAACTTTAAATGAACGCTAATATGAAGGGGATGATCAGGAGGATTTTGACAGTGACAAAACTTAAGTGCATTGTAATTCGTTATCAGCAGGTCACAGAAAAGATCAACAATGCGAACGCTTTCATTTTTTTTTCAGAGGAGGAAACGATGCAAACACACGCCAATCTGACTTTCCCGCGAAAGAAACGGTCTTAATCCTTGTCCATAAAATCCCTTTTTTTTTAGTTAGATTTAGTTAAATGTACCGTGAGTTGAGGGCTTTCGCTCATCCACTGCATTTTAAATATCAATGAATGCAACTGTTAGCACTTGAATATTCAAAGGGCCACTTTGAGTGTGTGCATGCGAGCTGCATGCTCCCATTTGTTGGAGTAGCCAGGCTGCGTGGCAGGACGTGAATGGAAATGTCTGTCTGAGCCCATGTGCAGAGAGTGAGCGGTCGTACGGGAGGACAGAGGGACATAAAGAGAGAGATGGGGGGAGTGGAGGGCAGGAGGGAGGAATAGATGGAGCGAGACTCAAAGCAATAAAGGAAGAGAAAGATTTCACTCAGCCTCTTTCTGATGCACTTGGATACAATGATGTAGATGGCTGTACCCCTCTTTCTTTTGTGAGTTCATATTTTCAAGAGGCTCTACAGCCTTCCTCTTTGCCTCTTTCATTGAGTCGGGTGTACTGCAGCAACAAATTGAAGCCACAATAATCCCAGTAATATGAGTCAAAACAAATGAGCAAAACACAAGGGTCCATAGCTGGACAGTGATCGTAAACAATCTCTTGTTGATTATGAAAGTTTTCGCACCCCTTGAAACCTTTCCGTATTTGCGCAGCAAACTAATGAAAGAAGGTGCTCCACAGATGAGACCAAACATTAATATTTTGGTGGAAAAGCAAGAATGGAGGCAGCAACATCCCGTCACAGATGACATGTTTTATCATTTATATTTTTTTTAAAAGTGTCGTTTTTCTTTCCAGCTTACAACCTTGAACTACTTTACATTAGTCTATCACAAAAATCCATTCTAAAATACAATGAAACCAGTGGCTTTAGTGTGACAAAATGTGAAAGCATTGTATGAATACTTCTGCAACTTCAGTGTCAGGAAAATGTCAAACAAATAAAAAAGAAAAGAAAGTTTTTAAAAAGTAGATGTTTTTTTTTTTTTAAACTGATTCAGCTGATGAGTAAAACCTTAATTAAAAGCAAGTATTGTCTTAATAGTGAACCATTTGAGAGTGATTTGTAATTACTGCTGTGTGAAAAGGCCCTCCATTAAAGAATCTCATGAGCAGGAAAACCAAAACTTTCTTCCAAGGGCAAGCAAAACAAAAAAAGAAACAGAAGAATAATAACAAGCCATGTCCGCTTGTTAAAAATGGGTGGATGTGTTATTACTGCATGGCTCTCTGTGTGCCCTATGAGAGAGTATGTGTGTCTTTGACGCTACCTGCTGGCTGTAGTCGGCATCACGCTCCAGCAGAAGCGGCGTAAACAGTTGGACCAGGCGCTCAGTGCTGAGGACACGGCTCTCCTTGAGCACAAGGGCGTGCTTGAACCAGCGATCCCACAGCCGAGCCGCATTGGGAGGGAGGCTGGTGCTGTAGTTAAGGTGGGGGGTAGGGCAGCAAGAAAAATGAACAAAAAATGTGCCTTCTTTAGGAGAAAAATGTAAACAAAGATCATGAGCATAAGCGGTCATAAATGTGAGCAAGTTTGACTAGAGCAATTACATTTGATAGGTTAATATTTTTGAAGATGTTTTGTGGAAATGATTTTTTTTTTTCTGTAACATAACGTCTATAAACAATGTCAGAACTATAGATTATCGATTAATTTCCAGTTAAAACGGAATAGACACAGATACCGGTATGACCTCAGGCTGAAAAACAGGATAGTAGGTCGAGGTCAACCAATTGGCATCTCCAGAGGACGACGCTGCTGGATGTGTCTCTTAGAATTGGAGTATATAATAGAAAAGGTCTCAGTGAAATCAATAGGCTAGTGAAGCAGAACATAGATTTGGCTCAGAGTATAACTGCGCATTATCCAAAAGGACTGGAAGTCGCAGATAGGGCATTTTAATTTACTCATGACATTCACCCATGCCGTGTGAGGTGACACCAAAGATGACCTTTCGGGTTTGTGGACAAGGGAGACCGATCAAACTGTAACATGCGATATCTCAGAAACTGCCTTAGGGAGAAATAAAATAAAAGTAAAAAGAACATACAGCGAACTTTCAGTCTGCAAAGCAGATTTCACCTCTGCTGTGAGAGAATGCTTTTAGTAAAGAAAACTATTGAACTCCAGCTATTATAGCAATAATGATTTGGATGTCTGTTTTAAAGCTATTATAAACTGAAGAACCTTTGTCTATTTCATTTAAAAAAAAATAATAATAAATAAATAATCTTATTTATATAAATTAGTCAAAATTTTAGCTAGTAAGCCAAGAGATTGAAAACAGTTTTGCACAATTGTCATTGTAAATGCATAATTCAAACAATAACAAAAACCTATTGTTGAGACAAAATAATTCAGCACTACTGCAACAATTAACAAAATTCAAACAGAAATGCCTCTTATCACTTTTGAGGCACCATGATAGTAAAAAAACACCCACTGACGCTTACCTTATTTCATTAGGCTGATGCGCTCTCACCAGCTCCTCTGGTAGGACGCAGCCCTTCTCCGTGCTCCATGACAACCTCCGAAGCTCATGAAGGACGACAGTTCCACATGCTTCAAGGTCCTCGTCAATCAAGCCCGCGCCATCGTCACAAAGGCTGCCCGATATATAGAAAGCGGTCAGCTATTGCCATGGCGCCCTGAGGTGAGCCCCAGGCCAGCATTGCGGAGAACGCATCGAAGACAAACAAACATCCTAAACGAGCATAATCATAAACATCAGCGCAACTAAACATTATGAGGGTCGTGACACCAAACGGTCGCACAACAGACGGAGGTAAGTACACACTATGTAGTCAGACAGCCCTGTTCTGGTGCAACATTTATTCTTTTATGCTTTACGACAGGAGCAGCAATTATGGTAAATGATTCATGCTATGAAGTATAAAAACCTTATGAAAAAGAAGCTCTGTCTAATGAAACACATTCCCTGTCCTCTATCTCTATGACTCCCAATAACAATCGAGCCGGGGTGGTTACTATAACAATCCCATGCGTTTGAAAAACCCCTCAGAAATAAAGACGCACGCCTGATGGTGATGACACTTCATCTAATGTGAGAGCCCTCAGCAGAAGGATAATATGTTTTTCTCGTCTGCTCAAACTGCTCCACAGCTATTAAATAAATTTACATGGCTTTCCATTTAGACAGGGAGAGATAAGATTGTAAAGTTTGAAGAAAGACAGGAAGGATGTACCTGATAATCCTATTGAGTTGTCTCCCATCTATTGAGGAATCTCTGTACACGTGGCTCTGCTCGCCGTGGAGTCGCCCTTCGATGCTGTCTAGCAGATTAAAGAGTCCTTCCAGGGAGAGGCTAAAAAAAAAAAAAACATTGCAAATATTGTGATGAAAGGAAATAAAAAGCGGAGGTCATATAATCGATTTGGTTTGAAATTGTAAAAGGAAACAAAAAAAAATAAAAGGATGCCATTTGATCCAAAAATCTGACACATTTTTTTTTTTTTTTTCCAGGCAATTTCCTTGAGATACTCAAGGACCACCGGAGAATCCGGCCATCAAAACGTGACGGCAACAATGCAGGATTTCAACACTTCACTGTCTGTTGATGGTGCCACATGTAATAACAGGTTGCACAGAAAAGCTGTGACACCTGGCACTCAGAAAGGAGAACTTCTGTCTGCTGCTGTAGTAAAACGCAGGCTCAATCCTGTCCAGTTAAATTACTTATGCAGAAAATAAGTAACGTAGTATTAACCAGAGTGAATTTATAAACACAGTAAAAGCTCACAAAAATTTTTTATAAAAATCCTAAAAGAAAAATAGAGGGGAGTCTGGGTGATTTCTTTTGGTTGAAGATTTAAACTTTAATCTGGCCTAGTGAGGCTATGAAATGAGAAATGGATCCCTAATTCATGGGGATATGCAGAATTCATCTCTTTCTTGTGCATTAAGCTCTGGGTGGCCCTCATTGAATTCTCCCAGAAACCCCAACAGAGACATTCTGAGCCGCCATCCTTTAAAGAGAGGCCGGAGAGAGTTTATGACAGTCTGTAATAGGCTCTCGGGTTAAGGGTCAGCAGACAATTGCTCCCCCTTTTTTTCCGCAGATTGTTTCCTGGTAACATTCTGAAAGAATAAGCAAAACATGTGTCTTAGTGTGCCACAAGTTGTTCCACTTTATTATTATAGAAAACATCTCGGAAATTAGTGAATTTTCTGCAAATAGTCCACGTGTATATCTTTACTTTGTATGCTGCTGCTGTTCACAGGATGTTTTAACTAGGTGGAAGAGGTCAGCAGTAATACTGTACAACACACAGTTCTGACTTGGGTGATTTTTTACCACACAGAATTGGTCCCAAAATTGAGTGATTAGTGTCAGGAGGAAGCACACTGCTCGCACAGATGGCAAAAATAACTCAACCAAACTGACAAATACAGCCACAAATAGTCCCAACACAGCTGTGGCTTTAAATATTGTCCATGTTCCACAATAAGACGATAATTCAAGAGACAGACTCTGTTATTTATCTTCTTATTGTGTCCTGGTCTGACAGCTTATGCAAACAGTATGGGAGGTTCTGGTTGCTTTACTGTGTTGGGCAGATTTTATCAACAAATGAGAGCGAATGGGAAATCACATCTGTTACAGGGACAAGCAGGACTAGAGGGAGAGAAAATAGAAAATGGCCAGAGAATCAGAGAAACAACAATGCCAGTCACAACAAAAATAGCAAACAAATGAGAAAAGAAAAAAACAATATTAAGCATGGATCTGTTAGCAGTACCGAGGTACTGAAAGGTTTTTAAAAGTTCTGGTTTCAAAGTACCAAAAAGTTCCATTAGGTTACATTGAAAACACTGAAGTGTCCTGAATTTTCTCCAGTTGCATGAGAAAGACTTATAATTTTTTAGTCCCAGAATGACCTTTGTGGTGTTAAACCTAAATGTTTTTTTGTTTGTTTTATGATATAGGCAATATGGCTCACTACCCTGGGCGGCATAGTGTCTGGGGCGGCACAAGCACCCAACAAACAGCAAAAAAAATATGAATTTGCCTGGAAGATTTGAAAGAAAGATTCAACCAGGCTGACACTCATGGAAAATCACCACCAGTATCTAATAAGCAGACAGCAGTTTGCAGAGGGACAAAAAGGTTTAATGGAATGCAGTGCTTATTATACATTATATAGTATATATATGTATGTCTGAATATACACAGTACAATACATGCAGTATATTCCTTCCTTTACCTTGCATGCTCCTACAACGACATTGTAATTACATAGGAATTAATTATAACTAATTCTATACTGCTAACATGATGTACTGCTCTTTAATTTGGACTAAAGGCGCTTGGCAGTACCAAAAAGCCTCGAGCCATTGTGCAGTTAGGTGAAACTGTATTTGTGAGGCGGACACACTGGGGCCATTATGAGAAGAAACCCAGACAATATTTCAGTCTCTCTCAGTCTGTCCGTGCTGGAGGAAGAAAATATAATGGGATAATCTAATGAATTGCTTGGGACTGGGGTTTGAATAGAAGGAGAGATATAAACTCTAACCTTAAGGGAGAGGGAAAGAGAGGGAGACGATAGACGCAGGATGTTCTCTGAGCTTTACATCAAAGCCTCTGGTTCTCTCCTCAGACACAGAAGCTCTCTGTGTTAACAATGGTGGCAGCAGCCCCCACCGTCGTCTCTCCATTGCAGGCTAACTGCAACTCCTCTTAGGGTCACAGCATAAAAAGTATGCTAGACCACACATAAATGTGCCTGCTGCATCATTAGGGGGGGAAATATAATCTTTCAAACTCCTTTAGAAATACACAAAGGCTGTACCAACTTTTAAATAATGTGCTTCCAATTAGTGCTCAGAAAGGTTTGTGATATTTATAACAGGTACAGTAAGCAGAGTATAATCTATAATGTAGCATAAGGGGAGAGAGAAGAAAAAAAAAAACAAATATGTTTACAAATGCACAAAAATAAAGTGGTTTGTAAAATGCACAAAAGGGGCTGCTTATATGAAGAGGGGAAAAAGCAGAAGCACTGTGTGCAAAAACATTCACATGGGGTTTTCTGTGACTCCGACTCCATCCAAAGTGATCCTTCAACTCAGAAGCCATCATCACGCTAAGGATTTGTGGCTGTAAGTGCTGTCCACATGCCCACCCTCCAGAACACTCTATGGTGCCACAATTTCCTCCTCCAGTGGGGACTTCCTGAGGTCTCTCAAGCAGAAAATTGCTCTGTTAGAGCATTATCTTGGATTATGGCAATATTGTTGTGGACAGGTCCTGAGCTCTCCCCTCTATAAGATGCATCACTGCCACAACAGCCGCTGCTAATGCGAAGCTGCAGACAACACTGTGGCATGGACTGTGACTCCCTCAGCTCCTCTCTGTCAGCCCCAGATTTGATACTTGCAAAGAACTTCACCCACTATCACTAACTGCAATGTGGTTCAGGATGAGCGTGCAGAACATTCTTTTATGCAAGCTTAGCTTAGGTTTTTGGAAAAAGGTTCACTAAGTTGTGCCAATTCTAAAAGGACAATGTACTATAACAGAAGAAAACAGAAAAAATGTGCCGTTGTCAGTTGGTTTTGATTTATTTTGCTGGTTTGATGCAAATAATTATTTAAATAAGAAAAGAGGAGAGTGAATCCTTCCATAAACCAGTCTATGTGAAAATGTCTCTCATGACACAAAAAAGGCATAAAGCCACTGATTAGATTTTTTTGTTCTTTCCCATTTTTCTTTGTGTTTTTATCAAATTGTTCCAAGTGTTTTCTTGTTTACGTACACATTCCTATTTAATTTATTCCTGCTTCCATTTCGTGCCTGTAAACAAACAATTTTGTACCAGTTTTCATATTTTCTATATTTCTGTGTAGTTCAATATTTTTAGGAAATATAGAGGTATACTGCCTACAAAATCCCCTATTTAGGCTTGCTGACTTCTATAAAATATGACAGATTAATACTCCAGATAAGGCTGCACAACATATCATGAATATAGTATTACTGCATCTCTATAGTGAATTAATATATGTGTCAAAGTACCATAAGTTCACCCTTTGCATCTCAATAGGATAATTCAGAATGGAGTCTGTACAGAATGCAAACACTTGACACTGATTACAGTAATCAAGGGGTTAAAGGTCACAGGAAAAGTTGGAAGCATAAAAGAGAGAATTAAGGAAATGTGAATTTATCACATCACAAGGATTTTCTAACATAACACAGAACGTCTGATGATCAAACAAAAACTTTGACCTTCTACTAATAGATGTTGTTTAACAGAGTCACGTATCCAAATTTTATTTAAAAAAACTGTAAGATAAATTGGAAGCACTTTGTACAGAAGAGTGGGCCCAAATGATGAGAGAGATCAGAGAGATGATGTTTGTGTAAGGAATATGTAGGGACACCACTCAAATGGAAAATACTGAAAATAGAACAAAGTCTTAGGAGTTAAAGTCTAGAAGACAATCACTATCACTGTTCGCCATCCATCATGTCTTGGGGACCATCAAAAACATAAAGTTCAACCCCTTGTATTTAAACACAACTTGAATGCTATATTAAAAGTTTCTTGTCATGTAGTGTTCATGACTCGATGATTAGCTAAATTCACATCCCTCTTGTGATGTCATCAACCCAAACACAAATAAGGAAGAAATGCAGATTTCTTTCTTCAGTGCAAATCTTATATTTTGTAAAACCCTAAATAGTGGAAATCCATGCAACATTACCCAGAAGTACTTTAGCTGTCGGTGTAGCTTTACAGGTGAAAACAAAACAACATTGGATAGTCTCTTTAAAATTTCAGAAACCAAAACACTTCAAACATACTTTACCTTTTCAAAGTCACCCCCGGTGTTGAGGATTCACCGTTTAACCGCTCTGTGTTCTTAGACTCATCAGAGTGGGGGGATGAATCAGGACGATGCTGTTTGTGATCACCACTTCCTCTGCAAGAGGTATTTCTCTCTGATGCTGCCTCCACTGGTAAATCCTCCTCGAGCTCCGATTGTGTCAAAGAAATTGTCAGGTCACTGGAACTGCTCTCTGACAACTGCACATCTGAGCATGATTCTCCAACACTCTCACATTTTCCTGAATGTAAACAACCCAAACAGTATCACTTGTTTTTTTTTTTAAGAAAAATATAAAAAACTTCAAAGGGCAAAATAAAGTGCTAAAAACTGTTTCTGTGAAGGCAGATAAAAGCTACAACAAGGAAGTAAGGAAGAAATATCACTGCAAACCTGATGTCTCTTGAGCTCCTTTTCTGAAAGTGGTTTCAGGCTTCAAATGGCTAAGACCTCTCTCTTCATCTCCCATTATGAGAGGCTTGCGAGCCACCTCTTGGGAGTCAGTGGGTTCTGCAGCGGGATTCTTAGCCATCGCAGGGTTACCGTTGCCGGGAAATGGATTCTTCTCAGACCTCGTCAAGGTCACCAGAGGTGAAGCTTCTCGTTCATCATCACTTGCAGAAGCCACACAACCAGCTGCCGCTGTTGAGGCGCGAGCAGATGGGAGCAGCCCCGACACTCTTTCATGTTTGTCACTCAAATTACAGCCGTCAGGGGAATCGTTTGAGCTTGAAATGTCATCTGATAAATGCGCTCGCTTACTGGCGGCATCCTCTCCGCCAACTCTGAAGTCCTTCAAAAGGCCACTCGGTAGACGTTCGCACGGCTGAACGCTGCGATTGGGCGATCGCTGCACTGCTTGGTGTGAGTGTACACTTGTGGTGCCAGCTTCGGCATCATAGCCCCTGGATGTCTGGCGGTCCATAAAAATTTTCACTTGCTTAAAGTTCTTGCTGTTGTCCCACTGTCGCCTTTGCACAGCTTTAATCTGCATTCAGGAAAAGCAGAAAAACATTCATCTGGAGTTTTATTTCTGAAAAGGAAAGTGTTATTTAACACATTTAGAAGTGTTTTGGTAAGCTATAATCAAAAGTTAAATTGTTTAAACAATTCAAATAACAAATCCCATACAGTATACAGATTCATATCTGGCAGGACAATATATTTCAACTGCAGTAGAGTAAAAATCTAAAAGGTCAACAATATATTTAGTCTGTTGGATGAACATAAACTCTCCAAAATCCCCAAAGTGAATGTATTTGATTTTAGACGCTGAGTTGTGGGAACATTGTAATGAAGAAAAAGCAAGACATTAAAACCTTCATCTCAAAATTTGGCATGAATATTACAAAACATGTTTTTTTATATCATAAGACCTACTAAAAAAAAAAACGATGTCGGCTATTTGAGCCATAAGTCCAGGTACTGTAAAGTATATAGAATCAATACTTTGGTTTGGGTTTCCTTTGTATTAATAACTGTTTGGCACTGGAGGAGATCAGAAAGTGGCATTTATGCTGGTATTTTTGGCACAGCATTGGAGAATGTGGCAGCATTAATTCCAGCTCAACTATAAATTAGCTTCTCAACCCTCCACTTTCCATGCAAACTCTTGGGTATTGCTTCAAAATTTTAACTAGGCAGCTTGTTTTTCCCCTTCCACTAAACTTTCCAAGAATAATCCTTGCACACAGCAGTCTGAACAGCCAGATTTTTAGCAATGACGTTTCATGCCTCATCCATGAAAGATGCCAATGACTGTCTGCTGGATAACTATCAAGCCAGGAGTCTTCCGAGTGATTGTGTATTACAATTATAACCACAATTATCAAAATTACGTTTATTATTGGTGCTATGTAATATTAAAGTTTTCCAAAACACAGAATTTTCCATTACTTGTCAGCCATAATAATGGAAAATGAAAAGGTTTCAAATTCCACACTCTGTGTAATTAATCTCTATATGATTTAAGTAGATTTGCAACTCACATAAACACAATTTAAAATAATACCATTATTTATTGAGATTCACTTGCTACATGTCGCCAGCCTGATTCATAAGAAATGTAGTTTATTTGGGCAAAGGTTAGAGTTTTATTCTTACTATTTTTACACTAATGTGTCAGGATCAATGCTTTAACTTTTAATCTTGTGAAAAATCCTTTAGACAAGTTTTGATTCATGTCTGCAATGTCACCAAGAGGGAAGAGAGAGAGAGAGAGAAAAGAGCAAAAAAAAAAAAAGCCTCCCTCCAAACATAACAACAAAAAGCGTAGCTTCTGTTTCTTTTCTGATAAGAGTCTTAAATACCAAACAGTTAGCTGCTTAATAACATTCACTGTAACCCATGCAGCCTGCCCAGCAGATCCACAAAGTAGGTAAAAAAAGAGGAAAAGTTAATTTCTTGGCTGAGTGATTCCATCGGTAGCTGCAGGGCAAAGTAGAAAGTGTTTCACTAAAGTAGCAATTGATTCTTCTATCAATCTGCGGCACGCGTGTGCTCTTCCAAGGAATGTATTAAATATGAAAATCATATCCCGTTATCATCTGTCTCCAGCTTTCAGCCCGGTAAGCTTTCCTTAATGAATGCTGCAGCCTGAGGGACATGCACACTGCCAGCCAATGGCTTGTATGCATAATGGAGTGACGGTACCATTTTGCTCATTACAATATCGACAGGCTGAGGGAGTGGGGGTGGGGGGGGCTGCACACAGTTACAAGTGACTGCTCTAGACAGCATGCTCCAAGTTATTGTGAGATGTCTTAGACATTTCATCTAAAAGAGCTTTAACTGCTTTAAGTGAAGGGAGAAAGCAGCTATGGGCTTGAACTACACTGCTTGTGCAGATTCCCCAGCAAGGATTAGACACCTGTGCTATTACAGATACACAGTTTAAACGTAGACTCCTCTACAGATTTACCAGGCATAATGTCTGCTTTCTTCTGTTCTCCTAAATCTGAAAACAGAGCCCCGATAGAGCTGTCTGTAATTTGCATAAAACTTGTAAACATTTTTTAAATACGAGCATCGAGCACGAGCTAAAAAGAACCAACAAAATAAGCACAAAATATAAAGCAGCAGCACAAAAGCAACAAAATGTAGCATACACAAGAAGCTTGACGGTCTTATCCCAAAAAAAATTCATAGCACCAAAATATGAACAGTTTTTACCTTTGCTGCTTCCAGCTCCTCTGTCTTGCTGCTCGCTTCAGTGAATCTGGAAATCTTTTCCAAGAAGTCAGCCTGTATAAAAAAAAATGTATTAAATAACCAGATACAATATAGAAAAATAAACATATTCACATTGCATTAGAAAAGGAATACCTCCAATAACAGTGCTCAATATTATATGACTACAAAGAACCTAAAGTGGCAACCTTGGAGCAGCAGGCTATCAGTCAAAGCGAGTTTACTCAAGTGAGCATGCCTGGTGTAGAATAAGATACTCTCCTTAACGTTTATCTGACTGACTGCCTTAATCTAAACTCACACAGTAATTGTATTTCAATCGAACAATAAATCTTGGTTTAGCTCAAACATACACTTTTTTTTAACATGTTTCTTTATTTTAAAAAGAAAAAAACCTTCCCCAATTAGTGTAGGAATATTTCTTTTTTCAGGTGTCATAATCGTGGTAATAAAACCATTAATGCAAGAGCGATGCTAAAAATCGCCAAAACAAAAACAAACATATAGGGCTCAAAATCATTCAGAGGAAATAAACCAACTGCTTGAGGGGAGAGAATGACTAAACCTCTGGAGCACTTCAGAGTCTCTATATTGGGCAATTAACTCAGTGAGTCATAATTAGCCAATTTTGTTAATTTGATATTAAGCTGTCAAGCACTGTCATTGAGTTTTAAGTGATAATCTGACTGGCTCATTGTTTTGTCCCTTTTTCATTTGCTTGTGGTGATAAATTGCACTGTTTGAGTGTTTACTTCTCACATCAAGCCACTGCGAGCAATTTCAATGGGCTACTTGTCTACTATGCATTTTCTAAGTAGTAAATGTACAATGTGGCAATTAAGCTAATGTGTGCAAAATGTGTTTGAAGTAATATTTTTCTTTAAGTCATTTGTTTACTGCTTGAGGTGTTTTTTAATCAGATTATGAATAAAATATTTGCTCGGGTTGGGGATTTTGCAGTCTGTTGATAGTGCTTTTATCAAGGGAAAATCTACATAAGCAATCTGAAACTGTGTTAATAAATACATAGCAGTGTCAGTGAATGTAGTACCTTTTGTTGTTGCAGGGGCCCATGGTCAGAACTGTACTCCTTCATGCTAATTTCCATGCACTCCACATCTCTCTTAAGCTGAAGGTTTCTCATTTTCGCTCGTGCTTCCCTGCCACAGATTTCTTTGAGATAGCTGCGCAGTTTGGAACACTTTATCTGCAAGCTGAAGGCAATGGAGAAGTGTTATTCAAGGGAAATATTATCTGAGAGCATTGTCAAAAACTAAGAGGTAGACCTCTCATAAGAAAAGGTTAAGCACAATATGATTTAAATTTGAAGCTTGCTCAGAAGCCTCATATCAACATGAGCTTTGCTGTTTTGACTTGAAATGTGAATATGAATGAGACTGAAAACACCCTGCTAAGGTTCAGACACCATTTATAATACTCTTGCTAAGTTGTCGCTGTCATTGGAATCCCCTCCTTGTGGTTTTGGTCGTTTTGTACGTAACTTTGTCAGGTACAAAATGGAGCTATTCCAATGACATGTCGTCCAGATGCAAATATTCATAAAGAACAACCTTATATTAGGTACCTTTTGCCTCACACTAACAATGACCTCTTTCTTTGCTTAAATGCCGTTGTTAAAAAAATAATGATTCATAACACGAAGGTAAAACTGTTTCTCACCAAAGGCAAAGACTTAAGCATTTTAAAATTATTTTTAGAACAATAAGAATAAAATCTTTAGAAATCAATTTATACTATTGTTTGATACTTTACTGAACGGCTGTTTTCGTTGCAATGTAGAGATTTCCTCTGGAGAGTGAATAATAATACCATACAGCACACATGTGCAAGCAAATGTGAAAAAAGTAAAAATAAACAAAATAATAAAAAAGCAAAAATGAGAAGTTCAAATGTCCACATATTCTTATTTTTGTCAGCTGGTGAAACTTACATTCTTGCATCTGATCTGGAGTAAGCAAACAGCTCCCTCTCCAGCTCCAGTCTGCACTTCTCACTGCATAAAGACATGAAACAAGTAAACAAAAGGTATCATTCTGGTCAATTGCCCCTTAGTGAAATAATGACCCCCTCTCATACCCACCCAATTCCATGTTGTCGCCTCTTTACATTCATATTGCGTCTGCAAACAAACCTTTTCCGTCCATATAACTACTTAACCATTGCATATAATTTTGTTTTTTTCTTTTGTAGGAGGTACACTTGCATAAAAAACTTAAATGTCATGTGTATTGTACTTTAAACTTTTCACACCTGCCCATTTGCTTTGTACGAATACGGTATAGTAAGTCCGAAACGTCCGGTGGTAAATAGCTCCATTTTGTACCTGACAAAGTTACGTACAAAACGACCAAAACGACAAGGAGGCGATTCCAGCACCCTCAAAGACCTAAATAGCTTAGCACATAAAAGGTATTTCTAGACTAATTATTAAGAGCATTAACGCTATTATTTACAAGCATGCAGTCTCATAAAAAAACACAATAGCTCAATCAATAAACGGAGATTAACTTTGACAAGTATTCAAGTATGAACACAAGAGCAGCTCCTAGATTTACCTCCGTTAGCTTAAGTTAGCCTCAGAGATAATTAGCCGCTCAAATTCGCCGCATAGCTAGCCCGAGTCGCGCGGCATAAGGACACCACCAGGCGGCAGAGATTACAACTCGAGCCCCTAGTCTACCTCGGCCCGACGCTCCTGGTAAGAAAGAACAGAGAGAAAGCGTACCTTTTATGCATGTTTTGCTGAATAGACGCTATCTTTGCATAGTAGCGGTCCTCGCTGTAAGTCGACCCCGCCATTTTCACCGGCTTTGGAGCCGCGGCAGAGCCGAGACCAGCAAGGGTAGGCACAAGGAGGAGGCAGAGAGAAAGGCGGTTGTGTTTACGGTGGTTACCATGAGAACGACTTCCCAGAAACCTTTGCTGGTAAACACAAAATGCACATGGTCTATTTTTTTTTCGAATCAACTCTTTATGCTAGAAACGAAGTGTCTTCTTTTGAGAAATGCATATGCAAGTGCCTAAATGCCATTTCTGATTATCAAGGATTATAACCTGACTTTCTTAAATATCATCCATCAAAAGCCGTTGTCTTTTGTTTGATAAGCGTTCCCTTCTCTGTCAGAAAAAGACTGATGTCTCGTTTTCACAGATAATGGCAGTTTCCTATTATCTTTAGACAGCATCTTGGATCACAGTTTATCACTGACATTTCTCAAAATGTCATGTTTTACCATGTTGATCTTGATGAAGCAAACTTGTTAAAATAAGATAGCACAGCATGTTAAAAACTTGTTACTATTATCATTATACCCTCTCTCCATTATTAAATTATGACTTTTCCTTTTTCCTCATAAGTGCCTTTTAGAATTTACAGACACATAGCCTCAATGATGTGCCAAGAGAAACAAGTACACAAATACACACACACCTTGAAAAGGCATTTTAACATTTTGACAGGTTACCATAAACGTAAGCATATTTTATTGCATATGTGGTAAACCAACAGAATTGTGTTGCCTTACTGTGAAGTAGGGCTGAAACGATTCCTCGAATGATTCGAGTACCTCGATTACTAAAATTCCTCGAGGAAAATTTACCTGCCTCGAAGCTTCGTTAATTTATGTTTTATTAGTTAGCGCACCGTGTTCCGGCCGGGACTTCATTTGCGTTGCGCGGAGCTCTCACTTCCGCCTCTGAGTTGTTGACAAAAGCTAAGTCTCAGCGGCATAAAGTCCAATCTTCAAGATTGGCCCGTGGGGATTTTATGGATTGATGATAATGCCCGACTTTTTATCGTTTTTGGGGAACCAATAAGCATCCTTAAAATGACTGGGGGAATGCCTGGAGTACGGCAGCATTTCTCCTCCGGGGCTGCTGGTTGAAAGCGAACGGCGGGAAGAGCGCTGAGGTGAGCGGATAGACTGAACAGGGCGGGCGGCTGAGTAGCTGATGCTTACCGTGTAAATGTAGCTTTACCGACGAACCGCACAATAAATTTCATATCCCGGTCTAAAGAAACGGGTGGCGGAGCGCATCGTACATGGCTGGTAGATGAGTTTCTGAGTGTGACCAGTGAAGGTGTCGTAAATATCCCGTATTGCTTCCCCCCGTGTTCGTCCCCCGGTCTAACGGTTCGTCAGTCCGCTGGTCTATTTCCTCCCCTCCACCCCATCTTACGTTCGTTCATTCGCCCTCTCCTCCCACTCCAGGCGGCATTTCCCGTATTTTCAAACCCAAAGCGTGACAGGTTAGGTGGCAAGGTGAGTTTAATTAATCTATTAAACTCACTGAAGATGAATACATAAACTAAAAGCTGGATTGTAGACATTTTTTATAAGCATATTTGTGAGCCTGCCTCTTTGTTATTACATTCAATATAATTTCAGATTTTTCTATAACTTTTCTTCTGGTTAACTTAGAAAGTGAGCTATTATTGTTACAGGTTAGTTTTCTAAACTACAAAAAAGCAACTGTTAGGGATGCTCAAATATGAAAAATTGGACTGATATTGATATCTGATAGTAACACCGGTATTATGCCAGATTTACCAATATTTCATTTTATAATTTTTTTTATCCGATTACTCGATTAATCGTAAGAATAATCGATAGATTACTCGATTACTAAAATATTCGTTTACAACAGCCCTACTGTGAAGTAAGATTCAAATCAAAGCCCAATATTGTTCTAAAACTGTTCACAGATAACAATCTGAAAAGTCTGGCATTGATTTGTATTTTGACCCCACACATAGATGCTTTGTCGAGCCAACATTCCGCACAATTATCAATGGACATCCTTGGGGTGTCTCTCCACTGATTTTAGACATGTTGAGACTGAAATGTCTCACAATTTATTTTAGTGAAATTGCTCGAGCTCAGTCAGATTAAACGAAGAGCATTTGTCTTTAAATTTTGCAAGAGATTCCCAATTTGATATTGGTCAACTTTGACTGAATTGTTCTAACACATAAATGTGCTAAGGTATACAATCCCATTGCAGCTTTGGTTGTGTGTTTTAGTTTGTCATCCTGGTTGAAGGTGTATCTCTCCCCACTCTCAGGTATTTTGTAGCTTCTTATTAGTTTTCTGCCAGGATTGCCCTGAATTTAACTTAATCTATCTTCCTATCATCCTGGCCCGGCCAGCTTCCTTGTTCCTGCTGAAGAAAAGTATTAGATGATTGGTTCAGACTGACATGCACTGCAGTGTTGTTTTTTCAAACCATGTACTTTAGTTTGAGAGGAGGCCTTATTTAGATCTAATTTTGGTTGCAGAGGTTTAATTTTGGTCACAGGTAGCCAGAGCTCATTTTTCCATGGGGTTTTTTGCGTGACTTGTGGCAAACTGGACTTCTGGTGTAAATACTTATGCACAGCACTAAATTTACAGACTGTCTAAATAGTGGACAAGAATGCCCAGTCAATAGCACTCTTCTCTCCTTTGCTTCACAGAAAAACTGCTTTGTGTCATGCATTGCTTCAGTTTATCACACTGTCTGTTCCACTGCTTCTTTCCACAAAGACAAATGCTAAAACCTTACAGCGCCGCACATGCATCAGTGATTTGTAAGCTTAATTTCTACCTTTCCATTACAAATTAGTTTTAAAATGTTGTCTGTACATTGGTGGTTTATTGGTCAATACATTAGTTGAGGTGTATAAAAACTGAGTATAATCAGTTACTATATATATATATATATATATATATATATATATATATATATATATATATATATATATATATATATATATATATATATAAATAGTGTATTTGTTCTCTGTCATTTGTATTTTGAATAATCCTCTTTTGAAACATAGATAATGACCATGACTATCATTTATAAGTATTGCCCAAAACCTTTGAAGTGTGTTCATTTGAACACTATATGTCAGAGATTTGGATTCCAGCCCCTCAAATGCACATTGCAATCAACCAATTTCCCCCAATTCCAGACCCATCAAATTGCTCTTTAGCGGTTGAACAGGAGAGTTTTGTTGTCCTTTTCTAATGCTAATCTGCCCTATTCAGCATCTCTCTATGAGGCTATTTGTTGTGAAATAAATCCCCCTGTTTGCCTCCTGCATGTATAATTGATATTGTTGCTAGGTTTTTTTGTTTGTGCCACAGAGAGCTGAAAGGCAGTGCTTTAGAGGTGATGAAGAAAATGAGACTTGCCTCATTGCTGCTCCAGCTGAGCCCGTCCAAGGTTGTTGGCTGTGCGATTAACCATTGTTTGAAGTCATAACATGTATTGGTGATGATTTTCTTTACTGTAGTATTATTCAAAGTACAGACAATATTAACAGGGACTGTTTTAAACTTAATGTCCTTCCCCTAATTTCCACAATGGCATGTTAGAAAGAGGTTTGTTGGACAATTGGGGAGATGTGCACACACAGTACACACAGGATCAGTTTTATTATTCATAATAAGTATTATATAATATGACATATGATATTATATTATATATATATATATATATATATATATATATATATATATATATATATATATATATATATATATATATATATATATTAGAGGTGTGCCGATCGATCGGCCATCGAACATAATCGGCCGATTTCCGTGAAAAAGTGTATGATCGGTGATCGCCGATCACGGTCTCTTGTTGCCGATGAAACAAACCGATCACCTGCATCTTATTTCACAGCCTGCCTGTGCAGCTGGTCTCCTCTTTTCTTCACAGCAACAAATCCTAAGCGATGTCGTGTGGAACTATAACGCACTGAGTGAATGGGGAAGTTTGCGTGTTGCGGCGGAAAATTGAAGCACGTCAAAATGCATCAACCCGACGAATCTAATATGGCATAAAAACAAAGCCATACTTGACGGAGTTTGGCTACATCGAGGCTCACTGCAGTAAAAAAAAAAAAAAAGGCATATGGAGCGATCAGACAGCAGGTAAAGCAGCGCACAGCTACAAACACTCACCCGGATTAGCATCACGGTCAGAAAGCTAAACAAAAATTATTTAAGTCTTCGAGCTGCGGTGTAAAACGCTGGTTCTGCTCTCGCTGTTGAACCGCTGCTACGCTACAGGTAGTAATATTTCACAGACGGAGCGCCGCTTCTGCTCCACCTGGTAGTGACTCTCACACCGAACCTCTGCTTAAAGCTGCAGGATCTAACTTAAAAAAATAAAGTTTACATACGTATTAAAACTTTCGCTGACCTAACATGAGACAGATAATCTCTGAAAAAAATAATCGATCTCCTCCCTGTTCTGCATAATTACTCCGCTCAGTCAGAAACAGCCAATCAGAACTAGCAGTAATCAGCTAGCCGCCATGCTATCAGGAAGTTTTCATTCAGTAACTCTGGATTGTTTATTGTAATGGAACCTGTATTTGCCTTTGAATGTAAAGTTTTATACTTGAATTTTTTGGCAATGTTGAGAGGATATATTTTGACTCTTTGCATTATTTAGCCTCTTCAGAGCCTGCATATGTTTTCAGTCTGTTATAGATAGTATTATTGATAGCAGTACAATTTGCACAATGCCTGTTTTGATTTTTTTCTTGAAAAAAGTTATTAAAAACAAACTTTTGTCTATATTAATTTGAATTCATGGTTCCTTTTTCCACATAATGTAACTGGTAGTGCTTATGATTAAAATAATAATTATGTGATCAGTATCGGTGATCGGCCCTCATGGGTGATCGGAATCGGAATCGGCAGGAAAAAACCTGATCGGCACATCTCTAATATATATATATATATATATATATATATATATATATATATATATATATATATATATATATATATATATATATATAGTAATAAACCATTTGAAAATGTTTATTTGTTGCTTGTTTATTAAATACATTTTCTTCTAATTACAAAACAAATCGAAATACTGCAAATATAACACTATTTTGCAGTGATTATCTTAGTGTATTTTTAGCAGGAATCTTTCACTTTTTTTTTTTTTTCTTTTCTGCTGCTCCTGCAGCAACATGCAATGGGTATAGCCATTGATACGCCCCAACAGAGGTCACAATTTGCATAAGAATTAACAGCTAGTAAATTAAATTGACATGCAGTGCACATCTCCATTGAATCCTTCAGACCTTTGTTCGTCTGCTTGGTCGAGCTCATGTTCAATTCGTAGCCTAGTCGGAAACATCTGTGCAGTTAATAATTTGATAAACAGCTTACACAAATGCTAAATTATTTCCCCATTCTCCTCCCCTTTTTACTCCATCCTCCCTTGTGCAGGACTTGGAACAGTTGGCTCACCTCTCTGTGCTGTTGGGTTTATCTGTCTTTTGTTGCTCTTCCACTGCTCTGGTCTCCGTGATTTCAAAGGGGAACAACGTTTGGGATAAATGCTAAATACCATTTCCTTTATTAAGCAGAGAAACGTGGAGATTTTATTTCTTGTGCATTCATATCTCTGTCTAGTTAGCATTTACAAAAATGTAAGAAAGGGGGAAAAAAAGAACAACTGTGACATTTTCTCATTTTACCATCCACAATACCCACTGACTGCCCCAGAACTCAGGTGACTCATTGTGTTATTGCAATTTAAGGTCTGACATAATTTTTTTCTTTCTTTTTCCCAGAGAACATTTTGCATCAAAGTGCAAAAGCTTTCAAGTTTCATGTGTTAATTCAATGATCACTTGTATCTGTAATTGGCTGATAACTCCAGTGAAAGAGATTTCACCAGGCTTTTATGATTGTTTCGGAAAGTAGGCACTTATACAGCTGCCGGCAGCGCTATAGTTTGATTTTCAAAAATTTGTATTAAAGAGATTCAATGTGTGCCGACAATGGTATTAGATACATCAGTTTAAAACCAGGTCACATTTAATTTTATAATACATAAAAAGCAATATCACTTAGATCTTTACAAAGCCAGTGAATGCACATGGTTCGGTGTGTGCATCTTCTGTGACAGAATACATTTTTGTCGATGAAAGGACAGCAATTAACTAAGTGCTATCAAGTGGATAAAAAGTTGCAAGAAGTCCCCTTTATAATTTCATAGAACAGAAAGTTGAGCAAATAGAAAGGCCTGAAGTGGAACTAGTATTCAGTGGCTCTCTTTTCGGTTGAGATTCAAGAAGAAAACAGAAAGTGAGCTAGGCTGTGTTAAGACAGCCAGAGATAAATTGTTTTACTGCCTTTGTCCTTTATTAGTTGGAAGAAAGAAGATCCGATTCATGCCAATGTTGCACTTGTTGGTAATTTGAATAAACATCAGGGCAGTCTCGAGTGCTGTCTGAGAGCACAATATGTCAGTGTGGTTTCAAACAAAGACTCTCAGGTCTAATGACAATGGCTTGTTGTTACACACGTCTTGTGATGCAGAGTGGATTCGTTCTCTGTTTTGTTCATTTTTTTAAATTCTTTACTTTGAACACTGGCCTCTTGTGTGACTTGTCAACTTTTTTGACCTGCTTGTAATTCATGGGCTGATCTTGTTCACTTCTGAGTTTGACTGACAGCTAATTTGCGGGATGGCGTGCGTTTTGACAGATTAGATTCCCAACAGCGGTGTTTTGGGTCAAGATATTTGACATTAAGGCCTTGGTGTTTAACGGTTGGTAGCACTGATCTATGACCCTGATAAGACTGAGCCACTCTAAGTCTTTCAGAAGTTTTAAGGAAGTCGACGGAATAATTCAGGATTATTAAAGTGAGGTTTCATTAAAATTTATAAGCAATTAATATGCTATGTTATTGGTTCTGGAGGCTCAAGCAAAATGCAAGGCAAGTTTATGAATATTGGACCATATCTACACCAAATAACCCAAAAGGTTTTACAGGAAATCAAGTAAACTAATTAAAGCTTTCCTTTAAAATACAGCTCAATATTTTAAACTCTAAGAGCATTGCACAAAAAGAAACTGATGCTAAAATACCAATTTAATTTTCATTCTTGCATTTCAGTCACTATGAAAGAGCAAATTGTTCATTAGTGAGACTGTTAAAAAGCTGGAGGAAACAGCTAAAAGCTGATTCAAGTGAAGAAAATAAAATACAAACTTCTCGCATCTTATTTTTGAAAAATTGACTTTTATTTTGGAGATAGTAACTATTGCTTGTTTGTTTGGGTTGCCACATTAGCAGCCACTATATGCGCTCCATTGTTGACTCATTTTAATGAGTTTTCCAGTTACTCTGATCTAAAAAGCTTAACTTGTTCTATGCTCAACATGTTTCACATGTTAAAATAATTGTTGCCACCGATAATCAACGACGTTTATGAATACAACTGTCCCATGGAAACATAATAATAATTTAAAAGTTCATAACATCATTTGTATCAGCATATGCTGTTTTTAGAAATAAACTGTTGATATTTTATGATGGTAAAATTCTCCTTTGGACTTGGCACTCAGGTGACTAGCCAATACCCTCTAGGACCAACGGATTTAGATTTACATCAAATGAAGACACTATCAAAGTAATCTACTGAATGTTACATAAACTACTTCTAACATTTTATTATAAGACCCTTAGTTCAAAAATCCAACAACACCCCATCATCAATGAAAGTGTGGGCAAAAGTTTTAGTTTGACTCCTTAGTTGCTGTTAAGACCCGGATCTTCCAGATTGGTCGAGCTAAGAAAAGCTGACTCAATAATTGAGCACCTCTTCCTACAACCAAAGTGCCAATCTAGATGTGGATGGCCCATTTGACCCAGTGCTCAAAAAAGAGGCCCAGAAGGCATGACTCACATCCACAGTAACACATTAGGAAATGCTTTACTTGTTTGTGTGAGGAGCATCCTTTCCTGTCTGCTCCACGGGTCATGCTCAGTTGACACTCAGTTGTCATTGTGCTTATGTGGGTTTAGTCTTTCAGGTCAAATCATCCTTCAATTTGAAGTAAAATAGAGGATAGCGGGGGGCAAGGATCAACTCAGGCCCCATCCCTCTCTTCCGCATTAAGCCATCATCATGTTGTAAGGTGAGCTCCTGTAATGAACCCTGTCACTGCTGCCACTGCACCAATATACCCACAACAGCGCATGCATATTGATTGCAAATCGTGAGTGAGAGAACATGTGTGCCTGTAATGTATTTGTGCATGCTCACGCAAGCTCACCTTTTTCTGGCAAGAAGCAAGGGAATCGTCTTACTCTCTTGCTGATTAGAAAGCTCATGCATAGGAAATCACGACAGAGACACTGCTCCCCATCTGCCCGCAGTGCAGGTGAAAACAATTTACACATCACCAGGCTAATGGATACATTCATAGGGAGCACACAGAGTGGGAAAGAGGGATTGAGCGGGCAGAGGGAGAGAATTACAGCGAGCGAAAGTGTCTGGTTGTAATGGGTCCAGGCCAAGGCAGGCCAGTGGCCCTGCTCATGCGGCCAAGCCAGATAGCAGCCTATCAGATAACACATAATCACCAGGGTCAGGGACTAATGAATGCGGTCATGGCCTGCCAGAAAAGGCTTTTGCCCGCACTAAAGACACTTGTAAACAATTCGACTGGGTGAAACATGGCAATAATATGTTGATTCAGGAGGTAATGAGGTTCTCCCCGAATCAATACCCCCAGCTAACCTCGCTCCCAGGTGGGCCAGTGAAGAGCAGCCATCCCGGTTGGTTAGCATGCACCTATGCCGATGACCTTTCCGTGGCAGTAAGGACATGAGGCAGTCTGAAGAGGACTGTTCTCGTATTGCACAAGGCGCTGAGTGTCAGAACTTTCATTCGCAGCAAGCAAATGAACAGGCAGGCGCCGCATGCTAATGAGCGGCAGGCTATTTTCCACCTTTTTTATCTGCACATTATGCTCTTGACTTTGGAGAAGGTGGGAATTAGGTTGGACCTCAGTGTCAGGCTGCCTGATGGCTCCGCTCAGGAAAAACTGGTAATTGAAGCCGATGGCTGCCGCGGAGGAGGTCTGAATTTGGAAATAAACAGTTTCAAGCACTGCACGTCATTTCTAGAGAGATGACAGGGGGAATAGAAATGAGCTGTCTGGATCTAATGTGATTTTGTAGCAGAGAAAAAAAAGAGGCCATCTTACAGATAACAATTGCACTAATTAGGACTTCAGTGCCACCATAATGACAAGCGACCAAGTTGCTCAGTTCAGAGAGGACAATTAAGAAGATGCTGGCACAGAGACAAACCAAATAAACAAGGCCACATATGGCACTGAATTTAGCACATTGTCAAGCTCAACACTGTCACACATGTACATTTAATAACTTTTAAGGGAATTAAAACACATGCAGCATTATTTTTATCCTCGTAGTGTAATTAGTATAGGGACATATTTTGTTATTGTTTAATTTTGCAATAACAAAGTACTTAAATCATACCTCTTTAGTAAGTTGTTCTTGTGTGATTCTGTGCTATGGGTGTGATACACAATCAATCAATCAATCAATCAATCAATCAATCAATCAATCAATCAATGTACCCAGAACCCTGGTTTTTGCAATTTTGAAAATATTATGTTACTGTTCCTTTATATGTATTATTTATTTTTATATAAAACATTATTTTTATGGCGGTTTTTATGGCGGTCAGAGAGAATAGGCTGCTATAAACGTCCTCCAAAGAGTGACTGGTCTGACCCCTGGTCTAACCCCTAGAGATAGGGCACCATCTGAGGGAAGCTTGGAATAGAGTCACTGCTCCTCCACATCAAAAGGTATTGGTTAATTTGGCTCCAGTCTAGAATTCTAGTGCGGTACTAAGTTTTGTCTTTAATACTCATCATCACACAGTGTAACTCCAGATACTAAAATGTTGGGCAAGCATATATGGTACAACTGGATCGATTTGATTCTTAATTATCAATAAGGACTTTTTTTTATGGAAAATTTAACTTCAAATGAGCTTTAATTACTTCTACGTGTCGAGTTTCACAAGATACAGGGCTTGACCCTATTTTATTTGGGCTTAATGTGCTTAATTTGATTCCCTATATCATCTTTTGGTGAGCTCTCTTGTAATCACATTGGGGGTGATATTAAGTAATTGTATTATTTTTAAGCCTCTGTATATCTATAAAGTTTCAGTCCTCCAGGATGTAGGAAATGTGTAAAAATTCTTGTTATCTGATGATTTCCTCTGCGGTTGACTTTCTACATACATTCAAACTACCATCAAATACCAGGAGCTGGACTTTGATGGTATATATCAATTAAACAAGATGTAAAAAAATATTGCTTGTTCTCATTTTATCAGTTTTGAAATGCTGGTTAAATGAGTGCCATGACACCTAATGTTCAGATGGTATTCAACCCATAGTAAAACTTCTTTGTCTCGCCTACAGCTCTTCCAAAATGTGGTTGCTAAGAATGGATCCTTCCCATGTCACGCCATTGCTGCTTGATCTATCCTGCTTCTTTGTTCTGTACAGTTTAAGGTTTTGGTTTGAACCTTTAAAGCTCTACACGGCAACACATTTTTAATGTTCTCCAGACTTACGTCAGCACCAGCGAGGCCTCTGAAGTTGACTGATTAGAGCTTCTTATCTGTCTCCAGCTCTTAAAAATCAAGGTAAGCGAGTCTAGGCAATTGAAGCCATCTTTCCAGACCACTTTCATCTACTTTTTTGGACCCAATTGAGACATTCTGGAAACACTTATTTGTTTAGAATTTTATTTTGGGTAAATCCAATCATCTAACATTACATGATTGTACTTTAGGTTTTTAATATTTACTTACTTAGTACCTGCTCATGCATATGTTCTGCATGGGGTCTCACTTGGGAGTCAATACCTCTCCCTGTTTCAATTTCTAAAGAATTATTAGCAATACTTGTTCTCAAAAGTTATTTGAAGTTCCTAAGCTCACATACCGCTGCATCTCCTCTTTTTTACCCCCCCAAAATAAAAGCCTTGCATTACCAAAATATAACCAGTAAACATTTCTAAGCAGGATTTCATGATTTGAATGAAAACTCTCTGTTTCAAATCTTTCAGTATGGCTGTTTCATTGATCTCTCTTGCTGAATTAGATTGGATTTTGTTTATCTACCTTCTGATCACAGAAGATGATAATCCGTGATGCTTTTTAATGTGGCATGTCAAAAAAAAGAAGAAAAAAAAGAAGGCGGCCTTGCATGGTCGCAGCGCGCAACCTTCATGTAGCGGGCAACGCCACAGGGGTTTCTTAGACTCCGATAGCCTACACGCTCATGAATAAAACAAGGGGTTTAGGGGGCTTCCTGTGCAGCTAATTCACAGTGCCGAGCTTCCAATCTGTTTTTATGGTACTTGGGCGGAACAGTTTTTCTTCCCCTGCTTCAGGGCTGCATACAGCACGGAGAGCAGATTTTCGGGAGCTCAAACAGGGATGGTAATTTACCATAATCAGTCACTGTGTGCTGGTGAGTTTAGTACAAGATGAAACACATGATACTTTGCACTGTTTCTTCAATTTTATGCAAATAAACAAAGCACCATTATTCGTGAATCTGCCCTTTGTTTCTGGCATGAAAATTTCTGTTGGAATGTAACTGCCTGCACAAATTTAAAGGAGTATTTAGCAATTTTATTTATAGCCTAAGCTTTTATGCTGTTTTCATATGAGTTGCGGATTTGTCATTTGTCTCCTTGTGCTGAGATCTTAATAAAAAATTAAAAAAACAACTTGTTAAAATTACAGCTAATACACTCCCACTGCAATTAGCAACAATGCTTGGTTCACTTCCTTCTGAGTCCTGTTTGCAGACTCATTACCAAGCCCTGCTGGTTTCTCCTTCACTGAGAGGAAGTTAAACAAAGCGCCACTCACACACAGCCTCTCCGCAGTGGCAACATGCTCCAGACCCATCGTCAAACGCTGAGAAGTGAAGGGTCTGCGAAAACAAACCTCTATGACACCCTTCACTCTTTCTTCTGCTCGAACGCACCCTGTCAATGTCCAAACTGATCGCTCGCACCAGCTAGTAATAACTGAGGAAGCAAACCGTCAAGGCAATTCAGGCAGCAAAACCTCTTCATGTTAAATCATTCTGATAAATGACGTTCTGCCCTGTTTTTTTTCCCCCTACTTCAGTTTGATGTAAACTCTAATTGCAGCTTTCTCTTCATTACAACAAACAATAACCTGTCAACCTTAAATGCTTTAGACGAACCATCAAGTATCAAGTAACTAAAGACATGCAGGAGAAGATGAAAGCGCAAGGCGATGTATATGTTGATGTACTCTGAACACACACATACTGTACACACAACCAACACATCAGGGAAAGGGGACCTAATTAAATACAGACAGTGGCTGTGTGCACTGGCATACAGCGGAGCACGGCCTCAAGCTGCCACAGCAACAGTTCATCTCGGCCAATTAGATGTTGCATCAAAGCCAGAGCAGCCGAATAGCAGTGGGTTCATAGATGATATTATTGTGTGCGTGGTCACCAATCAACGATGTCCCCCGCTGGGATGTGCCGCTGTCGAAGCTGCAGAGAGAGTCACCTGACGACAGCTAGTGCCGCAGAGGCCTCCCCGCCTGCTGTGTGATCTGCTCCTAATGTGGACATTGCAGAGCCACGAACCTCAAGGATTGGAGTGATGTGATGTTAAAAAAAGATATTTCTGATCTCCTAGCAAGTTTTCTATTCATTCGTCCTCTCTCTGCCAGAGGTTGCATGTCTTTGATCCTCACAGTGTGATGTAACCAAACTAATGATCAAAGAAACTACTTCTACACACACACACAAAAAAAAAAAAATCCTTAATACAAAGTAGCTTTTGTTTGTATGGGTCAAAGGAAGACATGCAGCTATTACCTTCCTGCTACAAGGCTTTTCTTCCACATTTTCTGATTTAGCTGTAGAAAAGATATTCAAATTAGTTCTCTTGACGGGTTAAATTAAAACTGCCCGACAAATTTAGGAAAGTGTAATTGTTATTATAGTGTTGGTTTGTGTTGCAGTCTTTGCTCTAAAATAAAATGTATGGCAAAAGTTGTTCCATTTCATAGCGGTGGGATGCATTATTTAGACATTAACCAAGAGAAACAGAGCACCTGATAGGTGCAAAACTTATGAGTAAACTTAGGCTGACTGAAACTGTGAAGTGGGGGAAGGAGTCAACCTAGGATGGCTTTCCCAGAATTCGGAGGGGGTCAGAGCTGGAGTACTGCCACTCTCCCTCTCAGCAGCTAAGCCACAACTCCCTCATTATACCTGAGAAGTCCCAACATGGTGCACTGGGACGTGTGGAACAGGCCCGACCTCCTGCACCATGCAACGTGAGGTGGGGCTAACATAATGAGAGCGAAAAACAACAACAAAAAAAGTTTAAACAATAAGCAATAGTAATTACACAATGCAGAAGGTACATGTAGGACAGTTTTTATTTTTATGAGCACTCAATACTACTTAGTGTGAAATTGCAAAGCAGTGCAATCTCCTCCATGTTTTACAAATATTCAGCACAAACTATTTGTTTGTCGTGTTGCGTCAGATTTGAAAAATTTTCATTTTTGCCAACAGCTTTCAACTAGTTGTAGTTTTTACTTGTTTAGGAATACATATGTAATGCAATCTGCTCTAGTCTTGGTGAATGCAACGCTCTTTGCTTTTTAATTTCCATTAACATAAATATGAGTGGGTTTTCCACCTAATATATGCATGCTGCTGCATGACAGGTGGAGAGAGAGATGAGGTTTGCAGGGTAAAGCTGCTAGAAAGCAGATCTACCTTCATGTCCAGGCTCAGAATTAAAATAACACTAAAACTCAAATTTTCACACACTGCAAAAAACTTTGCCAGTAAAATTCTTGCTATGTGACAAAGTGCTTGTCATGTTGCGCTTGACAAATAGACATTTTTTTTGAGCACACCCATTAACCAATCACACCATTACACATCTTCATTCACATTTATTAATTTATTCCTTCTCCAATCAAATAAAATCAGAGATTATGTAATGTCTTGGTCAAACAGGTTGATTAATGTCCAGGCATTAAAAAGGTTATGGTTCTGAGTAAATTATTATTGCATGACAAGCCTACTTTGTTGTAAACATGTTATTTAATTTTGTGAGCAGGAGAAGCAGTTAAAAAGCATAATGACTTCTACTTGGCTACTACAATCTATTTATTTATTTTTTTCTGTATTGATTAAATGCTGCATGACTAACCGTTTCTGAAATAATGTTTTATCATTTGCATTCAATTTTCAGTCGGGAGTAAAAATGTTCACGACCTGAGTGTAAAAAAAAAATGTTCCCTGAGCTCAAAGTTCCAAGTGGGAAACCAGTGGCAAAGTTGGAGTTCATACAAAGCCTAAATCCAAAGTACAGTAAAACCGCTGAGCTTTTAAACCGCTGTGATGAATGCAGTGATAAATGTTTTCTGATAGTTTGTGTCTCATTAAATCTGTTTAACACATAGGACATCACAAACTGTGTTGCTTGTTAGTTCCTTCAAAGTTTCAATACATCAAAAAGCAAAGAAATTCTCTGTTACTTGGATTACTAACAGTAGTTCGCTTGTTTCTGGACATCAGTGTTGTGGTACTCGAAGTTGGTCTTGGTCTTAAGACCGGTCTTAAGACCATTTTTTGATGGTCTCGGTCTCGTCTCGGACTCGACCGCATTTGGTCTCGGTCTTGTCTCGGTCTCGGGCGCTGAGGACTCGGCATTTTATTTCAAGACCAGTCAAGACCGTAACTGTGAAAATATCACTAAACGTACAGCATTCTGTCCACTTTGTTAACATCTTTGTTTTCAGTGGATGCAAAACGCACCGATTAAAATCCAAGCAACCACGTGTTTCTGTTACTCCCCCCTCCCCTCCCCACCTTTTACTCTCTCTCCCCCTCCCCTCCCCACCTTTCACTCGTGCGCGGCGCTCCAGGACACGCGCAGTGGTTTCCTCTCAGCGGCAGAAAATGTTTGTCTAATCGTCAGTAATATAATAGCTCTGCATAAATAGTAAGAAATCTGATGGCCACAGCTAACTCAGCAGCGCTTCGCTTTCACAGACGGTGGGGACAACGTCTAACTTTTTTCGTCACTTAGAAAAGTAGCTCAAAGAAGGTAAGCTCCGTTGACGTGATGTTAGCAAAGCTAGCTGTATAGAGACACATAAGCATTGTGATGAAAAATGTTATCACTCACTGTGCTGAATTATTGTGCGGAGGTGTTGACTGACTTGTCGCATATATGGGACAACGCTATGTCCAAAAGTCTGTAATATAGTGAGGTGACATTCAGAAACAGTCGATTCTTCTCCACGGCTCTTTACTTATTAGATTGGACTGGAGTGTCACTCACTGAGAGCCGTTGTTCTATCAGATAGCCATACGCTGTCAAGATAGCATACATGCATTAAGCATTAAGAAATCCAACCATCAGAGGAGTTGTCAGTTCACCATACGCAGCAAGTTATGATGAACATAAGTCATTAAATTGTTTTCAATGATAACTATATAGACATACATGTGTTGTCATGGTTTTAAAGTGTATTTAAAGCAGGTCTGGCTGCAGCTGGAGTCAGCTACAACACACGCCCGTGTAAAACTCACTTAACCGCTAAGTCAGGATGCCATACAACTGTTAATAACAAAGTGTATGACGACCTACGTCATGATTCTATGTTGATTAAATAAAATCTTATGGTAATGACGTGTCTGACAGATATAGCCGGTGTTCTATCACATAGCCATACGCTGTCAGAATAGCATACATGCAGTGAGTACCATGCCAGCGCATGCGCATTAAGTCCGACCGTCAGTGTAGTTGTCAGTATACGCAACAAGTTATGACGAAAATAAGTAATTAAATTGTTTCTAATATGACATAATGTGATAACTAGATGGATATACATGCGTTGTCGTGGTTTCAAAATGTGTTTAAAGCAGGTCTGGCTGCAGCTGGATGCCATACAACTGTTAATAACCAAGTGTATGATGATCTACGTCATTATTCTATGTTGCTGATTAAATAAAATCATATGGTAATGACAGCGTATGCATGTCTGAGCTAAGCGTACGACTATCTAACAACGTATGCTGATCTGACAAAACACCGCGAGTTCGTGCTAAGCGTATGACGATCTGACCTGACAGAACACCCGTTCTTTGTTCTGTGTACACTGCATCATTATTTTATTTAATCATGTACATTGATATTTAAATTAACAAATAACTAAAACACAAGAACGAAAGAGCACGCAGAGCATGCACATTGCTCTTTGATTGTTTTTGTTCAAAGTGGCAGCTGTAATGTCTGCCATGGTGTCAGACTATCTGGCTTCATGTACTGGGATAGAGAGTGAAAACAGTCACTATGAGCGCCTTCTGTTTGGTTACTTCTTGCTTGTTGCTCCTTGGTCAGTGTTCATGGTTGAGCGTTATTTACCGTCAGGGCATTGCCTCAATTGCTATGTTTAATGGTGCAGACAGTGGTGGTTTCTTATATGAGCAATATGGGCAAATGCCCAGGGCGTTATGTTTTTAGGGATGGCACGAGACCATCACACTTTTTAGCACATAAATGGAATATTTAATATTGGTAAAATGTATTAAGTATTTAATATCTAGGTGTTTTATGGTAATATGGATCTTTCAGATTATTTTGAGAAGCAATTTCGATCATATTTTACATTTTATTGTGTCATGTAGCGCGGGCCGCTGGTCTTGGTCTTGACTCGGTCTCGACTCCCCTCGGTCTTGGTCTTGACTTGGTCTCGGACCCCAAAAGTCTTGGTCTTGTCTCGGTCTCAATACACTCTGGTCTTGGTCTTGTCTTGGTCTCGGGTTAGGTGGTCTTGAACACAACACTGCTGGACATAGAGATTAACGTATCTCCAATCTCAATGATTTGCAGACATGTTACTGGAGCCTATCTTGGGAAAGTTACAGTGTCCGTTTTTGTGGCCAATAAAGCTTTGATCTGAAGAGGAATTACTTGATGATCCAGCTTCAAGCTAACTTTAAATTATTTTCCCAATGTGGTGTCCTCAAGACTTTTATATAAACTACTGTATACTTACCAAGTACTCATGTTTCCAAATAGGACCATTCTGAGAGTAGTTTTAAAACAGAAACAAACCATGCAACTCCCCCCCCCCCCCGGATATTGTGTTGTTTTCAATTGGAAAATACATTTTTCCAATTGGGAAAGTTGAAGATTTCTTGTCAGTCCCAAATTTATAAATCCAATGTGATTTCTTCATATTTAAAAATAAGCAATAGCTGCAACATTAAACTGCTTATTTGATCTTCTCACAGTTTGTGCCTCATTAAATCTTTTTGAACAACATGTCATGGTGGACATGCTGTTGTAGTTCTGGAAAACATAAAAATACAAAAAAAATACACATTTGTTACTGGACTCAGCAGTTAGTTCATAGGATACCATCAGTTTTTTGAGTTGTAGCTGGAAGTTTGTTAAATTGCATATTCCCCTTATTTTTGGTGTCCGTGCTTCTCTTTGATAACACTTAAGGCTACAAAGTGCCACTTGTGGTACTTGCGTAAATAACAATAAAATAAAACAAAATGTTAACGTTGTATGGTATTTCAAATTGAATCTTTGAGGAAACAGCATGTTCTGCACGATACTCTTAAGAATGAACTACAGAACAAACAGAGCCATCTAGTGACCACATGCCAGACCCTCTTAGTATCATGACTGTACTTATTCCACTGGATCACCAACAGATGCAGTGACAGATGGACATTGTGACAAATTCCAGTAATTTTTTTTCCTGAAAATATTAACAACATTCAAGAGTTTATTGTAGAAAATTAATTTACTCTCAAATATCCTGGCTACTCTGGTTAAAGTGACTTTAACTTATGGTGTTTTTTTTTTGTTTTTTTTTTTTTTTATAGATTCAGGTTAAAGAGAGAAAACAACAACTTTTCTTTACATATGTATATTTCCTACTAAGGAGAGCTGCATCTGTCATTGTGATGTGCTTTTCTCAAATGTTGGGTAAGGGTGCCCCCATCTGGCCATCAGCTCACTAGAGTGTTTGCCTATTTTGTAAATCAGTTACCTTGCTCCTTTGGTTTCTCCTACTCCATCACTTACTCTTGCACTCATTTCTATGAGTAGACATAATTAATAGATAGAATAGGTTGTGCATGTAGATGTGCTTTCCTAATTTCAATGTGCATTTCAAAGTAGAATTAAACATAAAACACAAAATAGTTGTAAGCATTTTTTTCTTTTGGCGTACTTTTTTGACGTTTAGCATCCGGTCTCTTCAGCAACTGTTGATTTGGGGGGTGGAGGGGCAGTCTCCGCGTGTTCGGTGAAATAACCGCTGCAGTGTAATTTGCAAGCATTGCCCCGAGGAGCCGATTTTCTTCTGTGTGGTCACCACTGTTCATCAGTATGGAAGTCTATGAGGTGAGAAGAAATTGTAATGACGGACACTGAGCAGCGAGAATCAGCGACTCAATAAGGCCCCCCCCTCTCCCCACAACCTCAGCCCCCTAATTGCTTAGCAACAGTCTTCCAGGGTCTCTCATTTGAGATCAAGAGTTTAGTGGACTGAAGACTCCGCTTTGGAGAAATAGAGCTTGTGCCATTCGATAAGACGGCGAAGAAATGGGCTCTATCTTCTACTTCCTCTGAGCCCTCCCCACCCATTCCTCCAGCGCCCCCATCCCCTCCCTCTCCTCTCCTTCTGTTTCTTCCTCTGTCTCTCTTCCACCATTTCTCCCCACCCTTTCCTGCCAGGATGATTATGTTACCTTTCAACTGCATGATGTATTCAGTTCACTAGATTATTTTCTGTCATCTCAGTTAATTGAATTCTGTCCATCACATATAGATGTTTTCACATTTGCATAAAGGTTAGAGTGGTGAAGAGTGTCAAACTTCAATTTAGACAATGTCACTCAAATAAATATACTGGCCTCTTTCTCCGTCCCCCCCCCCTGCTTCCTCTTTTCCCAGCTCTCTGGAGGTGGTATTTATAGATTCTCTGTGAATTTAAATGGATCTGTACTACTAGAACATCCTGGCTCTCATATACATGTAAATATGAATATGAAAATGACCGGATGTCTCTCTGATATGAGGTGTGAGACCGCGCAAAGTTGCAATAATCTGCACGTGTCCACATGGTCGCCCTTCATGGCAGGTTTGTAACACAGCATGCAGGCATCACCGTTCTCCACAGAAGCTCCCCGTAAAGCACTTCCTCCTACTCCTCTACTCGTTGTCAAGTGCCTCTAACGTTCAGCCTACAAATGTTGCACGAAAACATTGAACCTTGCGGGGAGGGGTAAGAAAAGGACCCCAAAGTGGTATAATGTAATTTAGAATCTTGAAACATAAAAAATTAAAAAAAAAAAAAGACATGCATATAAATCCTCACTAACACACATTCTGGTTACACATGCTCGGTCCTCCCTTTGGGATTTTAACCCTTTAGATTCTACTACAAGAAATAATTGTATAATTTTACTTTTTAGCTGTTTACTGGATAGTTTTAACAAAAAAAATTCTAACATCCTTTGGTTTTCTCAAGTCTTTTCTTGCATATAATAAAAGACAACACACATAAACAGCAGTTTGCATTTTTGTATAGAAAATGTAAGTTATATTTATTAATATCTGTATTATTTTTAGGAAAATACTTGTATCAAAATAGCAACATTTGCCAATAAGGGATTAATTGTTTTTATGATGTAGCTAATACAAAATCTGTGTTTTTGGATTGATTAAACTTGTGACAACAAACGCGTAATGTATCAATCGTGCTACAAAAAAAAAAAGAAAAACAGGTGACGCTTCAAAGATTGTTTTTATTTTGTTAAAAACATCCAAACTGAGTTCAATTAAAAAAAGCTACATTTTTGGTCAGTTATTTCTTGTATCAAGCTTAAATAATAATAAGCCCTTTTTTCTTATTGCTTTATTTTTATTTTTTTGAAGATTAAAATGTTTGAGCATCATCTTTTTTCTCTCTTAAAGAGTAATTTGCATGAGTACTTGCATCAAAATTCTTTGTTTGGCAGGTGTGTCAGGTGTTCTTATAAGGGACCATTTTTTCCTAATAAAGCCAAATATATCAAATATGATACAAAAGAGAGAAAGCAAGGCGATGTTTGGTGAGCATTCAAAGATAAGATACTTTTTTTAAGAATCTATATCCAATGAATTTTGATGGTTACTTTATTTTATTGTATTTATTTACTTACTTTTCAAATTTGTAAAGCATTATTTTAGTTATGGTAATTGCATGACTGCAAAATTGCAATGTATCACATAATAAAAAAGGAAAAGCAAGCTAATGATAAAATATAAGATTAAATAAAACGGTAAAAGTTTTAAAAACAAGGATTCTGTTGACAGTTAGTTCCTGTGTTAGACTTTTTAGTGTTAAACAACATTCCACATTTCTGTGGATAATTTATTATTTTCAGTAAAGAACTGAAGGTCTAAAGATTACTTGAATCAAAAATTATACTTCCGGTATTAATGAAAAAAAAAATTTGCCTCGTCATTAAATCTACATTTAATAAACCGCAAGAAATATTGCATTGTTTTTGTTTGTTTTAATTTGACTTGTGCGCCTTTATCACCAATTTCCATCTTAAATTCTTTCAAAAATAAACATCCATTAGGTTTACGTAGCAGGTTTATGTAGCACCACCGGTGTGCGGTGACAACATGCAGCGGGAGCTAAAATGAGTCCGTGTCAGTTAGTCAATAAATGGGAGAGCGGAGACGACGGACAGATTAGAGTGCTTATCTCTTTTCATCAGCTCTGAATGCCAGCTGAATTGAAGGTCAATATCTGAGGATTCTCCAAGCCAAGCAGGTGTCTGGAGAGTATGGATTGGCCAGCGCTCGCAGCGCCTCTCTCCGTCTTTGTGGGCAGGCTGGGGCCAATTTCAAATATGTCACAGCTGCATTTGAGCCAACAGTTACCTGGACAAAACCACCATACATTACACTGCATTCCTCTTTAAAACACCCCCCCCCCCACCACCACCACCGCTCTCCTCTGCATTCTCCCCCCGCTTCCCGTCGCCGTCTGTGTCGCCGCCGCCGGTCGAGATATGTCACACCGTGGGCTTTGTCGCGCCTTGTGACACGTGGTGTGAGTTATCAGCGGGAGGAAGCGTTTGCTAAGAGACAAGCGTTAGCAGGTTATTATTTGTAAAAACATAAAAGACAATTGTGCGTCTGCCGGTATTTACGAGATTTGCAATCTTTTTTTTTTTTTTTTTTTTTTTTTTTTTCAGGAGAAGCCCGTGTTTTTTGATTGGAAATTAGGAAACACAAACATGAGGTGGGGTAGTGGGGGTGGGGGGGATAAGGTGAAAGAACGAGTCGTTTCAATAAGCCATCTGTTTACAGCTATTTTCAAGGTTGTTCATTATTGATTACATCTCTATTTTTCCTTTCAGAGAGGCAGTCAGAAAACACTGCTGATAAAGAACTATTTTAAACTTACTCAGACGGTGTTCAACTCTATCTTGTTTCTTTTTACCCCCCCCCCCCACACACACACACACACACACCTCCCCCGTTTTTTGCTGTGAATGCGGACAAGCTCTCGCTAGAAATGGATGGTGAAAGCTGGCAGGCCGTGAAGGGGGCAGACGCCTCTCTGGTCTTGCCTCCACCTCCCGTGTTTGGGTTTGAGTTTAGCACTCTGTTCAAACTCCATAAAAGCGGTAGATAAACACCGGCACTCGTGCGGTGCAGTACGGGGATGTATGCAGGATGCAGCCGAGGTTGTTTATGAGGCTGCTGGAGATGGTGCTTGTGCATTGAAAGGTCTTGTCCAGCGTGTCAGAGGGCCCTTTCGGCTACTCTCTTCTCAGACAAAGCTCCGGTGAAGGGGCTCACTCCAGCAGGACATAGCTGCTGGGGGGGTGGGGGGGGTAGAGAGAGAGAGAGGGAGAGCAGCTGCAGCACTCCAGCCCTTCTTGCCTGCAGGAGGAGACTATCTCAGCCACATAGACTCCTCCCCGGGCTGCCCAATACCCTCCATCCAGCAACACCTACGAGAAAACGACAGATTTGACCTTATCTTAGCATGTGCTTGGCTGCCTGTCAGCCAGGAAACGGCTTCGCTCACAAAATGGGCGGCAATTACAAACTGACACCAGGTACCTGGACTTTAAAACGAATATAGCAGACTGAGCACATTTTACCTGGCAGTCATCTGGCAAAATGAATATAATTATCAAATTTTGAAAGAGAACAGGATTTACTTAGACTTGAGCTGCGCAAGAAATTCATATACATTTGCAAGACTGCATAAAGCATAATCTCCTGCTGAGCATCGCAGGGAAAGGGATGGTTGGCTTTATTTTTGCATGCATCTCTAATGTTATTGTGGCCATTTTCATTCAAGCAGGCAAAATTGTGAGCTCACCCTCGGCTTTTATTTACATGGTAGTCTTTCGTCAGCTCGACGGGAGAGCCTAGCCTGCTGTAGATAGGTCCTTTCAGATGCTTACAAAGGCCGCTTCAGAGGCTTTTTGTTGCAGTAACTGCCTCTTTCTTCCTCACATTCCAAATATCTTTGGTTCGAACCTGGTGGCCTTGATAAACAAGGTTCTATGGAATCAATCAACTGCTTCTCTCAGAAGATCTTAACATGGTTTAATGTTGGCCTTGCCACATTGTCCTTTTTAGATATAAACCTCATCCAACTTATGCCTGAGATCCAACTTTCTTTTTCTGAGGGGTCTTTTTGTGTAGAGTGGATTTCAGAGAGGCCTCAGCGTGGGGAAAAAAAAACACAAGCAGAGAGAGAGACTGGCAAGGCTGAGGCCCATTGTTCTCACTAATAATGAATGACAGCATACCTCAAGTATTTTTTTTGTGACTCACTCATTCAGCACAGTCAAAGACACATCTTTAAATCAGCCATATTTAGTTTTTGTTCAGCTTTTACACACAAGCAATATAAGTGCTTTATGAGTACATTGCTATTATATAAAGTTCATGTATTATTTTTCCCCACCTTTTATGTATTTAAAATATCTCAGAAATGTAATATTACAGTTGCATGCACAGTCCAGCCTTTTAAAGATTTTTTTTTTTTTTTTTTTGTGCAGAAGCAGAAAGTATATCTACTGAGACAGCATGTCGTCTATAGTAGACATTTGTAAAAGTTCTTTGGGGTGTAAATTTAGGAGCAGTTCTTTTTACAGATATCAGTTCCCACCTTCAGAAGGGCACTTTCCAGGAAGAAGAAAATTAGGAGTAGAGCCATTTTTTATCTTGAAATTTTAATTTAGCATGTATTTTACAGGCACATGGTGCAATTTTAGAGCAAAATCAAAACTGTGTTACCTTCAGTTGTTATAAAAACACTTAAGATTTCAAACTGAACTTGGAAGAAATTTGACTTTTCAATTTGTTGCCTTGAACTTGTCCTCCGCCTGTTACGAAGCTCTTGCTCTTTCTGACACTCCACCTTTAGCACATCATCACTACAGTGCTTTTCCATTATGCTGCTCGGAGCAGTTCTTAGGAGCATTGGACTGAGAAGTAGTTTGTGTGACTCGCAGTTCCACATTTACCACAACCTCAGCTGACCAAAGTGCTTCACAACGTCACAGATCAATAAATGACAACAAAATAAATAAAATTAAGTTTGATAAAAATAGTAAAAACAAAAAGAAAATTGGCAATAAAGTACCAAATGTAGTATGAATAAACTTAATTTCAGTTGCTGTCATTTCCCAAAAACTCAAATCACTTACATACTAATTTGTCCTTGTTTTTAAGGAGGTGTTTGCTAACTGCTGCTGCCACTAGTCTGTAGGAACTGAATGGGAAAGCTGTGGCTGAGACAGAACCTCAGCTTGGAGACTGCTGAGTGGTAAAACTGAGTGGTAAAAAAAAAAAATCTGAGTGATAAAACTGCGCTCGATGAAACCAAACGTTTTGAACACGTGAATGGGAGATTTCTCAAACATGCATGAAGGAAAAAAGCAGCATTTCAGGTACGTTTTTGATGAGGGAATAACATTACAAAATGATATAAAGCTAAAAAAAGTTGATATTACATAACACACCCACTTTAAAATAAAAGTAATACATGCACTGTCAAAGAATTTCAGAATAAAAATGATATACCAAGCCACTATAGTCATGAAGCTTTAGGTTCAAGTCCTGTAAGATATTTGACAATGCTTAGCATGATACTTCCACCGCCATATTTTGCTGTGTTTTTTTTTTTAAGTTTTAAACCCTCACCCTGAATCCTCCAAGTTTTCTTCCTGCTATTGTGACAAAATATTTTAATCCTTGTTTTGGTCTGATCTTAAAGCTTTCTCCAGAAAGCATTTGATTTCTCTATAAGAACGGCTGCAAATCTTACTTCTTTCATTGTCAAAAATTACTCAATCCATGGTAATGGCTGGCTTCCCTGTGGACAGGGACACCTCTGTTCCTGCAGAGCAAAGGCATGATGCATTCAAATAACTTGTATAATATACAATTACTGGAAGAGATATTCTCAGCAGGTCTTCAGAAGTGACTCCAAAGACTTTTCCAACCTATTTAAATCTAGAGTTCCTCTTAGATGTTCATAGAGTTTCTTGGACTTTATTGTTGAATATTCGTCAATCCGAGGATTCCTGTCTAACAGAGTTGGTCTAAATTAGGATCTCCAAGTTATTAGTACTTAGTCTGACCATTTTAAACACACTTACTGAAATATTTAGATACATTTATACATATGTTGGAGCCACTTTATATTATTTTAAAACCTGTATGGGTTTGGAAAAAAAAAGCAATGCATTCAAATTTGGGAACTAGATTGTCTTTAAATACAATTGAAGCTATTTTGTCTTATGAAAAACTAAAGAATTTCAATTTAAAAACATCTACCCAAAGCTGTTGCTATTTCTATTGCTATTGAAAGATTCTCATTATGATTCAGTTTCTCATCTTTAGTGGAATGTTGTGGACAGACACATTATACGCATCTTAGAAAATATCTTTTAAAATAATTAAAAGAAAAGTGTGGCATTCTGCACTTCCAAAAAATTGGGGGAGGTAGTTAGGAATATGAAATCATTGCTCGATGGAAACAAACATATTAAAAACTACAACAGTAATTTCCCTTTTTCCCATCTTTATTTTATTTATTTTGTCAGCCAGGGACATTAGTCATGACACAGACAGCTATTCATGGTGGACATATGTGCAAGGCACCATCAGCCTCTCCCAGCTTCAGTAAAACAGCAACATCTGCCTTCGGTTTTTATAGCCTGCAACATATGCCCCTTCATTGGTGACAAAGCTGGCTGAGGCTCTCATGCTGTTCCTGTCCCCTAGTCCAAACATACATCTTTAGATACCTGTCACCCTTTATTATTCCATCCTCTGTTGCTGCCGATAAGGGAAGTTAAAGTTTAATGAAATGCAGGCAGGCTGCAGAGGCCCTGCTTTTATAATTTGTCACCGGCTGTGTGCTGGGAGACCACTACTATGTAAACATGGAGGTAGTGGTCACGGCCATTACTTCTAAATGACTGAGCGTGGACCAAGTGGCAGAGATGTCACTCCGAACCAGCCATTCCGCCCCCCCTCCCCCCTCTCCTGTTCCCGTAAACCTAGCCGGAGAGATCAAAATCTGTAAAACAGAAGCTCTAATAAAGCCTGCGGTAATATTGTCACAGCAAATTACCTACAGAAGCCGTATCCAAATGTAGTCATTTCCCGTCTGCAGTTTCACATAAATTTCATAGCCAGCATGTTTATCGGGCACTGTTGTCTGTATTCTCAAATGTGTTAGCTGTAGGTGGGATGACTAACCTGAAACGATGCAACTGCAGCACTCTCATCGACTCCAGCCAGTTTCCAACACCCGCAATTTGAGCTATAACTAACAATTCTGTCCCCATTTCTAGAATTATTGCCAAAGCACTAATTACGCTTTATCTTTCTATTAAATCTGAATGATTAATGAAGAACTGGATGCACGCTGTGACATTGCTCAGCTGAATGTGCCTTGTGAGTTTTCCACAATTTTAAGTCCATTTAACCTCAAACTAGCTCCACAGAGTGATGCAGATTTCCATTTCTTAAAAATGTTCCATGTTTGTTTACATCAGAACCAAACACATTATTTTATCCTAAAAATATATCAGGTGGAAAGCTGAAGGAAAACTTCTTTTTTTTTTAACATTTCTATTAGTTAAATTGGAAGAGTTCCTTGCATATGTACTAAGCCCCTTTTACTTTTATTTCTTTAAATAAAAATATGTTCCCTTCTAAAGTCACCTAATTAGCATCAAAATAAATACAGCTGTTATGTGAAGATTTCAGAAGTTTATTAGAGAACATTAGTTGAATAAACAGCATTGTGAAGACAAAGTAACCCACCTGACTAGTTGGGAATGAAATTGTAAAAAAGCTCAAAGCAGGGTTAGGTTATAAAAGAGACAATGTCAAACATTGAGCAGTCTTTCATTTTCTATGCAATTCACAAACCCATTCAATCTGATTGGACTTGTGCAACTTTGCAAAGCACAGGAGAATGCGGTCAAGCTGTATGCATTAAAAACTCATAGAGACATGCTAAAAAAGACATGCATTTGTAATTACAGTGAAATGTGATTTCGCGAAGTTTTGACTCTGGGATGCTAAGTTCCACATGCCAGGTACATTTCACAGATTTCCATTTGTAAAAAACCAAATCATATGTACTCTGTGCTGCTCCTTCAAAGGTAAAGAAATCCCCCCCCCCCCAAAAAAAAATACATTGAAGTTTGTGGTGTCAACAGGAAAAATAAAAAAGGAGCAAAAGATAAACACTTTGAAAGAAAAACAAAAAAAAAGCAGAAAAGATGAAAGCAGGTGCAGTTACATCCAAAATAATTTGTACTCTGTAAACCTTCATTTAAAATTGAAAATAGTAATGCTAGACTTAATCGTATATTGGCGATGAGGATGAATTTTATTCTTGTTTGAATCTTTATTGCTTACATGTCTTTTGTCCCAAATAGGACGGAGCAAGCGGCTCATTTCGCCACTCCAGTTTCGAGCTCCGTTTTGGCCTGGACCACACATAAGACTCACACACTCACTCCAGCGGCCATTGATGTCTTAATGCAGCGAGGATCTAATTTAGTCGATCCCCCTGACATTTATCCTTAAGGTAAACTCTAGCCCTCCTCGCTCAGTCCCAGTGGCGCCTGTGCTAACAAAACGGAGCTGGGATATGCTGGAGCACCCGCTTCACACCTCAAAGTGCCCTCAGGGACACTCAGAGTCTCCTCTCGGGTTTTCTGGAGATGATGTTATTTCTTGGACCCTTTGTGATCGGGCTCAGGAAGTTAACTGAGAGTATACCCTTGATGAAAAGAATGAAATGAGAGAGAGAGACAGAGAGGGAAGTGTGTAATTATTTATTCTCCACTGCAGCCATTTTCACGTGGATCATAAAGTGACTGGCAGCGCTCCACCATAACATACATTCTCACCTATGGCAAGGCAGATGAACAATGGTGTAGAACAGACACGCGCAAATACTCTCGGCAGTGGGTTGTTTGTGTGCGAGTTTACTGGCTGGTTGAGGTTATTATCAGTAGCTCTGTGACAAGGGAGGGAGGTGGTGGATGTCGGCCGGTTGGGGACAGAGGGACAGGAGTGATAACAGATTGAGCGACACTGATAAACCCTCCTCTAATGGTTCTGCCTGTTACTCTCTCCCCCACCCCCCATCTTCTTTCTCTCTTTTTTTTTTTTTTACTTGACGCCATCCATTTAGTGGACTCTTTTACTGGTGGCGGATTAGAAACCCGGATAAGGAGAAGTAAACACTGGCAGCTTTTCTGAGTAAGCAACAGAGACAGGGAAACAGGAAGATAGAGAGAATGAGGGAGAGAGTTGGCCATGAGGAGAATGAAGGACAGAGAGGTAGAGTGGGGAAGGGAGCAGGAGAGGATATTCAAGGAGTGGCACTTACCCGTAGCCATCCATCGTCTCTCCTTGCACACACACACACACACACACACACCTCAATCCCCTTATAGAGACCCCTGTTTTATTTTTACCTTCTGGGCCCTTGACAATGCCGTAACTGCTTACGGAGTGCCGGAGCTGTACTTTGATACCCGAAAGTAGATGATGGGTTCAAGTGGCAGGTTGCAGGAGGTGTCAAACACGGGGCCTAATTCTGTGTGGTTAACGGCTAGGCATGACACATGCAGGACCGTGTAAACACGGATTAGGTTGATGTCTCAATCCCACGATGGCAGACTGACAGACAGGCTGCTGACAGCAGCAGCGACACCCTCTTCAAGTTCAACGGGGTACACAGTACATGCACACTGTCCCTTATTCCAGCACAAGGACATCTCACAACTCCTTTCAACGGCGTCTGTATTTATTGCTGCTGCAAACCAAATCTCTGGACTTTAACTATCTTTGTCATTTAAATTGCTTTTATTTAAGTTATTCCTCATGATAACAAATGAAGCACCTAATTCAGCTGAAGACAAAAAAAAAAAAAATGTGATGTAATATATCACAAATGTATCATAATCACAATATTAATAACATAGAAGGCAGTTTGTTATGTAAAAACTTTTGGCTGATACATTCCAAGTATTGTGTAGGTGCACATTTTGCATGCTAGTGACATATTCAGCCTTTTGGATGGTGTCACAATGCACCAAATGTCCCTGCCTGACACAGATCACGGTGTCCTAGATGCTAAAAGTCACAAGAGAGTGTTAGAAGCTTCCACGAGAAACTCAGAAAATAGGAATACAGATTTATTGGAACTATTCTTCTCTGCAATGTTAATATTTATTTAACAGTCATTGGGTGATTTTTTTTTTTTCCAGTGGTGTTCATTTGTAATAAGCAGTCCAGCAAAAAGTAAGTTGGAAGGGTGAGCACTTTTAGAAATCAAGACAATAATTTGATCATTCTTGCTTGAATAACAAATTTCTATGACCTTTGAGGACAAAAGCAAAAGTACTAAGAGCAGATAGCAACGCAAACATTTTTAGGTGCCTTTTACATTTTCTCTATTATTTGCGTTCAGGTAGAGTTTATTTTTCTTGTTTTGAAAACAGAGTGTTACATTTGAATCTAGTGTTTTGCTTGCCTTTATGTTGAACAAAGCAAGAAAGAAGAACTCTCATTCTTCTTTCTTAATATGAATATCAACTCAGCATAATTTGGAAATATCTGCATGGGGTGGGGACAAAAACTAGCAGAGCTTTTCCTAATTTTGTTCTTTGAGTCATAACTATAGCGCATTAATTAGTAAAACTACAAACCTACTGAAACATCTGCAAAAAATATGCCATAAATGTACTGACAATGAGTTGCTGTCAGTCCTAATTAAGATAATTCTTAAAGTGTTTTATTGCACTTGATTTTATTTTTGAGGTATTGGAGGGGGGTGAATATAAACACACACCACATTTTTCCAATTTCTTCTTGTAAAAAAATATCTGAAAATCATTTTCCTTGTGAATCACCATGTATTTATATTGTCCTTTCTTGAGACGATACATGTCACTTCGACTCACTGGACTCAACCCAAAACTGCCAACCGTTCAACAGGGAAAAGCCTCAAAATGAACAGGGATAATGTAACTGTGCAAAATAAAAAGCAATTTACTATTTTCAGCTTTGAAGCCTCTAGTAGTGCAATTCTGTACAGCAAAAAATGGGAAATTGCTCACTTAGTAATTTGTCCATTTGATTATGACTGCTGAGTAGGTGCAATTAAAATAGTGTAATTACATCTACTGTATTGGCTTCATGCTCAGCTAGAGAGAATTGTCTGACAACAGTATAAGTGTAGAGAGACAGACTGCAGTAAATTATTTAAAAAGTTCCAGCTACAAAAATGAGGCGTGACAACAGGATTTACCAAATTTCGCTGGGAAGTTCAAGCTATACACAGCATTGGGATTTGCTAGTGGGGTCAAACCACTGGCTTACCGCCAGAATGTGTCTTTTCAGATTGTGCAAATTGAAAGCAATAAAGCACCACTCCTTACAGATGTAAAAAAAAAAAAAAAAAAGATATATATCACTATTATTAATGTTCTGCCACAATGTCAAAGACGAAATAACACAAACTCTCACGTGCAGGCGGTAATTATGTTGAGTAGTATCCTAGCTGACAGCGTCGTCTTTCTCCACAAGCAAGAAAACGTCACACTTCTAAGGGCCGGTGAGCGGCTTCTCTCAGCCTCACGCTCTGATGTCAAGTGCTGCAAACAATATGCACTCACAGCAAGCACCGCTCGACTCTGGAGACGGCATGCTTCAGTGATCGTTCCTTTGCCACAACTATTTGTGATTGACAAAAAAAAAAAAAAAAAGCTTGCATTGCTCACCAGTGACGCTACCTCACAATCTAGTAACTCGGCAAAGTATATCTCGGCGCACAAGCAAACAAACAGGCAGCAAATAACTGTCTGCCTCTGGTCCCCGCAGGCCGTCAATCAGATGAACAAGTGTATACTACGCTGCGTTAGGGAGCTCAGAGCTGAACTAATCCAGTAAATACGACAAAAGCACTGACCACAGAAAGGAGAAAAAAGGAGAGAGAAAAAAAAATCCTGTCTGACGATCCAGCCTCAAACCACAGGAGAAAACCAGGGAACGGGGAAATCTAATGACTCCAAAGCAGGCATGAAGTGTGAAATCTTACTCCGACCGAGCAACAGCTGAGCCCAAAAGTGAGACACAGTTATAGTTACATTTGCTGCTGTGACTGATACTCATCTTTATTGAATCAGCGAGTAGAGTTATTATCTAGTTAACAAAAATACTGGCCAATATTATGGAAAGCCACATTGAAAAGAATGCCACTTAAATTCCCTAATAGCCAAATGAATATTGGGCTTTGAAATCTTGCAATAGGATGTCTCTCCATCATGGCACTCATCATACCAGTGCATTACACTGAACAAAAGAGCTAAAGCCTAATTATTGAAGGATCCACACAAACTAGTGAGCTAGCTAAATATTGTCAACTCTAGCCAAATTCCCAATCTGCCTCTATTAATTAAGCCATTTAATCATCCACCAGACTAATTGCATAATTAAATCACTGCCTCCTGGGTGCTACTGATGTGCAGTGAGTAATCTGGCACAAAAATACCACTCATCAACAATGTGGGCTGGGTGATAATGGTAATGGATGGCTCGGACCACAGCAACTGAGTAAGGACACTTGCTTTACAAACACACAATAGGCTGTAGCATTTTTTTTTCATAACACAAACTGGAATGAGAGGAAGAATATTCTTGCAAAAACATAATAGTAAATTAGCTTACCAAGATTTTTTGAGGTGGGAGAAAGAGTGGGGAAGATATGGGATCTAAAAAAAAAACAACAAAAAAAAAACATACATAATAGCCGTATATACTGTACAAATCTAAGAAACTGGTGGCTGTTCTTCCGTTATGGAGAATGGACAGGCAGACAGAGATAGACAAACAGATAGATACCTTTTTTGACACTGCCCTCAGTGTAAAACAACAAATAAAATTAAAAAAAACAAATAAAATGCATTTATTAAGCTGTTTTTCCATGTGGCTCTTTCACCCCAGGATACATTCGCACCCTGGGCAATGAGCCGTATTACTTGTGGTAAAAAACATGTATCGGACTAACTAAATCTTTTAAGTATGTGTGTGGAGAAAAAAAATGCAAATAGTAAGGTAAAGTACAGCTGAAAACTGCACAACAAAGATCCAAGGAAATCGTCAAAATAAATAAATAAATACATAAATAAATAAATAAAAAGCCGCTGTCCACCACTGTAGCTCTCAGTTGTGGCCAGTGCATATGACTGAGACCAGCATAAGCACCTTCTATGCTGGCATTGTTGGAGCTGCTTGTATCAGCACAAGACTCAGCAGCTCCAGCCAAGTGTTTAAATTCATGGAGAGCCTCGAGAAGAAATTAGTATGTAATGGCCACACTCTGCAAGAAGAAAGACCCATTATGCCTTTCCACCGACTGTACTTGGCTTTCATTTGTGAGCTAAATGGATGCGCGTGAAGGTGAGAGTTCAGTAGCCATTCAAGTATTTGGCTTTAACTGGCTCCAGCACTCCTGCTTTAATTCAAGCAGAAGGACAAGTATGAATAATCGCTCTGGATAAGACTCATCGCAACCAGCAGCACGAGTCCCCACCACCACCAACAACCCATCACCCCGTCCTCCCTCCCCCTCGCCCCCAAATATGGCTGCTGCAGCTTAATGACAACACACCATTTACATCATGCCTTTTAATTTGCAATTTGCCAGCTTTTGTTGCTGCTATCTGATTTCGGTTTGTTAGCTGCACACTGTTATTTTGATGCAAATTTCCTCCCAGCTCATCTCAACTGGTTCTAATTTCAGATTTGTTTATCGGAGCCGGAGAAAATAGCTGGGGAGCAATGGGTAGCTCTAATCAATGCAAAAATGCAGCACAAAATATCTAATGATTACAGATCTATGAAGGCTGCCAGACTGTGCAGAGAGTTGAAGCTGCATGTTGTAGTAGCCCATGCGGGGTGTTACAGACAAAGAGACCACACCCAGCTGATAAGGTGGGAATAAGTTGTAAATAAAAGAGGAGAAATTTCCCTTATTGGACCCTTAGAAAAAAAGTCACTCCTTTTTTTTTTTTTTTTTTTCAGCACACAGAAGTGTGCAACCAAACCTGCTAATACAAGGCCCCAAGGGTGTTAGTCTCATCTAATATATGCACAAGCTAATTTATTACACCAGGACTAATTTCCATTGCTTGTGCTTGGAGTTGCCTTGCTAATTATGGAATGTTTTTTTTCCTTTAACATTTTTTTCTCCTGGATTCATAATTGCACATCCACATTCAGGAGCAGCATCTTTGCAAATTAGATGAGGCCTTGCCATTTGGCATCCACAGCCCCCCCCCCACACACCCAGGTGAGGCAACAGCCCACACAGGGCACCAGCGAGGCTCCATTTCCCTCCAAAAAACACCCACCCTCCCAATCAGCGACGCTTGGATCTTTGATGGGCTCTGCCCCCAGAACGTCTATGACCATCTCAGAAAAATCAGATAGGCTAGTGTGTAATTAGACTTGGGACTTTAATTAGGAAAAGTTAACTGTTAGATGAAAGCTGTCACATCTGTGATGCGTACTGCTGGTTCAGTGGATGGATCCCAGGGGGGTCTGCATCAAAAGGCTCTTCCCTGCTGAGAAGGCCCACTCTAGCATGTTCTCATGCGCCAAATCAGGCCCTCTGAGTGGCCGCCGATGTGAGGGGATGGAAAAACAGAGGCACAGGCACAAGTTAACTGCAAAGGGGAGATGGAGAAGAAGTTGGGGGGAAAAAAAAGAAGAAAAAAGGGAGGGGAGGGGAAAAAAAAGAGAAGGGAGAGAGAAAAAAGGGAAAATATCACCGAGCTGCTCGGATGCTTTTTCGTGTGTCTCGTTAAATGGAGAACACGGCACAGACACAAAGGGATCTGAGGGAAAACAATGTCGCCTAACAAGACATCACTGGCTCATCATTAGCAATTTGTTGTGGGCATAATTTTCCCCTGCCCCTTGCATAATAGGTGCCCTGGGATATCGTGGATGCCTTTGTGCGCCCTCATTTGGCTATTTATTTACTTGGCTCGTGTCACAAAAGAGATCTGGCCACCTCAAGCGGGTGCCAAGATAACGGCGTTATGGCTCCACATCATAGCCCTATTAAGATGGAGCTGCTTTAATTGACTCCCTGAGCTCATTGCCTGACCTGAAGTCTTCGCTGATCCCACCCAACCAATAAGAGGCTTTGTCTCACAGGGCAAAAGCGTGGAGCTGTGCGAGGTGTTTGTGCGTCGTCTTTCGGTTGATGTCAAATTGTCTCGTCATCGGGCGGTGCTTCCTCGTTCCCGCTTGGTTTTGATTCTGCTGCGTGCTCTGAAAAATACAGCTGCAGACTGCAGAGCCAGTACTAAATACGGTGAAATGGCTTGACGGATATCACGGCCATCAATCACTGAGAGAGGGGAGAGTGAGAGGAAGCCTTATAATTTCATTGTGTGCCCTTTTCCTGTTTACTCATCCCCACAGATGGTACTGCCAGCGCTCCACAGAGAAGCTCTCACACCGTCGCTGCATTGCCCTCGCTTTCTGGGGCCCTTTGTGACAGCATCGAGCTGTCATTTACATTCGGCAGACACGTACGCTGGAGATGGATGGACGGATAGTCGAGCCGTGGCAACAACGCAGCTATTTGGAAAAACAAAAAGCAGGCTTTTTTTTTTCTGGAAATGGAAGGAAATTAATGATGCCAGCGTGGCCCAGCTCTGACAGATTGCGACGAGTATAATGATGTGCATAGACTATCTAAGCACCCCCTTGCTTCCTGTCACTTGCCCCTTTCCCCACCCATCGTTCTTGCTGAATGACAGCATTCACATTAGTGTGACTGTAATGCGATTGTATCTGTTGTTCAGGAAATGAAAATCAAGTATTTGACCTTTGTATCTTACAAGTGGCTTAGTGTTATGCTGTGGTGGCCTTCAAACTGCATTAGCATCCTTTCAAGCCACACTGTCCTCTTATAAAGACTTTATATAAGGCTTTCATATGGGAATTTGCATGATTTTCTTCCTTGCTTGTTCTCACACTTTTTCCATTCCACAAAGTCCGTTTAATGTACAAATGCATGCAGAAGTCCCGTTCATGCGTCTTGGACTTAAAGCCAGGCCAAATGAGGAGACAGTGAAATCGATTTGCGCGTTGCGTTTCACACTCTTTCATCAGGCCCGACCCTTGTGGCTGGAACGTTCATGATTTCAAAAGCACTTAACATACGCCAGCCCCTTTGTTCGAGAAGCAAACTACTTCTGAGGAGACATCAATGCAAATAAAACCAACTAGCAGAGCGAAGGGAAACTCGAGCTGAAGAACAACCAAATTACCCGTAGTTAATACGTCTTCATTACAATTTCCTCTCCCTCCTCTCTCTCTCTCTCTCTCTCTCTCTCTCTCCCTGCGCTCTCTCCCCGGCATACCAAAGATTCTCAGCGCTAATGATTTTTGGGGTATTAAAGAGGCACCCACTGCTGTCACTCTGGATATGAAACAAGAAAACAGATTATTGTCGAGATCACCCACTGTGAAAACCCAAATGATACTTAAAATATAATGATGTTCTTAAGCATACTCATTAACGCCGCTGTGCAGGCAAAGAACAATACCCCTCCGTGCAAAAGAGAAGAAGGAGAAAAAAAACAAACCCAAACAGATTTAAAATGAGAGCATGAAGCAGAGAATCAAACGGTTTGGAAAAACACTGGGACTGGAAACAAAGCAGCCGTGCATTGATAATTTGTTCCCAAACTCAAGGATTCATCTGCACGTGCAGTGGCTTAAAGTTACAGAACATTTGGCCGAGGGTAATGATGTAAACTCTTTCACACATAATAGGAAATATAATCACTTGCATGCCGACACAAATGTTGCCTATATCTGCATCACCCATGTGGCGTTGAAGCTTGCACGTCTAATCGTGATTATTATTCACACAGATACTGTTTATTATTATGCATCTGTTTCCTTGCTAAAATAATTGGCAGCATATGGACAAAAAGGAGAAGTTTACTTGAAGCCCACTGTTACTATTTTTTGTGCGTAATTAAAAATGGAACGTTTAAGTTTCACAGCTTGCACAAACCTATTCCAACCAGCTGCCAATAAATAACTGAGGCCCCGTTTCCACTGCATAGGGGAACGATTCAAATGCTGGCCTCTGAACAGACAGTAAAGGAAGTCCAATGCTCCATAACTCAACCCTTGTCATGGCACACTTTACTGAATAGGACAACTAGGGACACAGTAGGATTGTTCGCTTCTCACCAAGCCAGAACGATTCTTTGTCAGCGAGGCATAAATAACATAGTGTTGATTGTTCTGTCAAAGTTAATCTGACAGCTTGGGGAAGCAGTCATTTATCTAATGACAGAGTTTCTATGACGACAATCGATCCTTCCGCAGCCTTCGCTGTGTGTGTGGGTTTGTGCATGTTTGAGAGGGTGGGGTGGGGGGGGCGCTAAACATTTGCCACAGGCTGTTTTTTAGTTGAACACATAGAAACATTCAAGGATAAGGGGACTGGGAGGCTTTGTCGCAGTGTGCAGCTTTTGTTTTTTAAAGGTAAGACATTCTGAAGATACCAAATAGTTCTAGTGGCGCTTCTTTTGTCATACACAGATTCGGTGAAATGCTTATGTTTTTTTGTTTTTTTACCCCCAACATCACAACATCAATACCTAAGATTCTTTTTAATTACGTCATGACACCAGAGAATGCATACCTTCCACTGGTGATGTTTACCTCTTATGTTGTGATGCAATTTATCCTCCAGCACACGAATGGCTGGATGCTCTCCAGTAAACAATAATTGCTTTAGTCCAGGTTCAAACATTTAGCCCGGAGTTTCTCTGTCAAATATCATCATTCCTACCATCTTTTCTCACATTTTAAAGCTGGTGGATGTTTACAGTGGCCCTGAAAAACACCAAGAAATGAACCATAGAAGCTGCAAAAAAAAAAAAAAAAAAAAGCACTGGAAAATATGTTTCACATTTAATGGAGGTTTAATAAGAAATTAAGGAGGTAGTGTTCAGCAGTTCACATTGCACACCTGTGGACCTCTAAATAACTCTTTGCCAAATAGGTTTCTTACTGCATCTGAGAGGTTGCCAGTATCTGATCTAGTTATAATGTGTTGAAATTGGTTTATACTTTTAAATTTTGACAAAGACAAAAAAATAAAAATAAAGATTGCTTTTCATATAATTCAACTATTTTAGCGACGCAACCATCAGACTTTTCCCGATTGATGCTCATGTCTGTCATCCATTGTTATCCTGCTGGAAGGTGAACCTCCACCCCAGTCTTTTTTGCATCTTCTAAAAGGTCTTGTTACAGGATTGTAATTTATCCCCAAATATTTTTTTATCAACTTTGACCATCATTGTTATGCCACCAAATAACCACTATAACCACAGCATGATGCTGCCACCAACATACTTCCTGATGTCAGTGGTGAGTTCTGGGTGTTGGTATTAAGCTCCACATAACATTTTGCAAAATGCTAATTTCTGGAAAAATGCACCTTCTTGCACATATTCAAATGGGGCATATTCTGGCTACCTTTCAACAAATTAATCTTGGGCCACATTTGTGAAGTTCTCAGCCATTAGATGTCTTGTTAATTGATACTCCCACCTGAGCCACAGAGCTATGTAACTACTCCTGGATTTCCTTGAGCATCTTGAATGCTTCTGTTATTAATGATCCCTTACCCAATCTGTCATTTTTAGTGGATGGCAAATTTTGGATGGGATTCAGGTTTTTCTTGAAAAAGAGATTCATAATCTCAGCGGTGACTTCCTTGTTAAATAAAGGTTAAATAGAAGAAATTGCAGTACTCTGTTCTTTTTCAGACAATGAATGAACAGTGAGACATTCAGAACTTAGGACAGTTCTACAACTTGGTTCTTCTATAAACTTTATAATTGACTCATTCAGTGTTTAGGATGCTTTTTGTTCTCTAATGTTCTCTAATAAATGTCTTAGGTTTTTACAAAACAGCTGCATTTATGTAAAATTAAACAACACATATATGAATTTTATTTGCTAAGTATTTCATTCGTTGCAACAGTTCATTGCGCTGGATTTTGTTTAGTAATACAAGAGTGAATGGGGATGAATCCATATACATACTTTGCTTTTTCAGATTTTAACTTGTGAAAAGATTTTTAAGCCATGTATTTTTGTCCTTCAACTTGATCCATGTAATTATTAGGCTTTACTTTGTGTTGCACTATAAAAAAAATCCAGCATAATTTTCAGACAAAAAAAAGAAAATGTGGTATTTTCCTGAGAAATTTGGAAAATTTATTCCACCTAAAAAATAACCAAAAAAAATTAATATATATTTTTCATTTTGTAAAGTCTTAAGTTGTTTTGTAAATAGCTAATTTAGACCATTTTCAAAAGCAGATAAATGAACACATTTTCTTAAAGAGCATTAAATGGCTGCATCATCTGAGCTTCTTGATACTTTTAGCAAGCTCTTTCTCTAAGCCATTATTCATGCCGTATCAATTTAAATTCAAAATCCCCTCCACGCGCGGAGCTAGCTCCTTGTCTGTATGAAATAAGAAAATTAAAGACTTGCCATCTATGTCTGCCTTAGCTAATGTCCAAGGGCCCCGACACCTTGACAGGATGTCTGAAATCGCCTACGTGCTAGAAAATTAGGGAAAAACCTGAGACAGAAGCTTGACAAATATCATGCGTAATATTAAAATGACCCCTATTGTTATTACGAGCAGAGAGATTAAATTCAACTCATCAGACGGAAGTATGACAGGTGCCTCAATAGCCTGATGCCAAGCGGCAAGCCTCGGAGATTAGTAGGGCACTGATATCATTATTTCCGCCTATCAGGGATTCAGCAGGGAGGCAATTGTAATTTCTAGGCTTATTAGTCCGCTCTCGGTGAAGAGAAGGCACGGTGATAAAGCTGACTGTGACAGCGGCGCGTTTCACTCGCAAGTGTTGCCACTGTGACACTGACCAAATGCCAGTATGCCCCGTAATCCTACCTAATGGAGGTTAACGCACAATACAGAAAAGGTCCTCACCGACGATCACAACAATCCACACATTTGCATTTTTAAGTTATAAGAGCGGTCACAGAGAAAATAAAAAATTAGAGAGGCGTTAATGTGTGGAAATGAGGAGGTGGGATAAGAGCGCCCGCACACACACACACAAACACGCACACACACGCGTATATTTTAAAGCTGCGTGAAGAAGTAGCACAGCAGTCTTGAGGGTGGCAGGCAGGCACACCCTCTCTCAGCAATTTCAGACATCTGCCTCTCCTTGGGCAGCCTGTCCCAGCTCCATGCCCTGGAGAGAGCCCCGTTCCCAGCACACTAAAGCCCAGAAGTGTTTGTCGAGCCTAATAAATATTGCACAGCGCTTCCTCTTAATCTCATTAATGTTTGTGCATGTCTGTTGGTGTCGGTAGATATAAACAAGGGATGAACATTAAGCCCTTACAAAAAAAAAAAAAGAAAAGGAAAAGACAGCCGTCATCAACTCCACAATATCCTTCATGGATATACAACTCCTGTCACCTTTCCTCTAAGCCAAAGAGACAGGGAGCGCGAATCATTCGGGCATTACTATCTGCTCACCAACACCACAGTTTGTCCTCAGCTCCATTTGTCTCTGTAAATGCAGGCACGGGGAACTGTCATATTTGGGCCAGATGAAGATATCTGGCTCTGTTTGGCAACACATCTCCTTAATTATGCCTAATTTGTAGACCAAATAGCCGCTTATCACTCCTACTGTCTGTGACAGCTTAATAATCTGTAACCCCAGTGTGGGTGTGAGAGAAGGGAGAGCTGGCGGAGCGTGACCGAGACCTTAATATGATTTGTGTGTTTTAGTGTCATGGTTTAACAGTTTTATAAGCCAGCCTGGTGATAAGTATCATGTTATTAGGGAGTTACATATTTGCCTTTATTTTTCTCAAAGGGGAGGCGCATTGTGACCAATTGCATTACAACGATGACAATAATCAGGGTCTCCCTGGAGGACAGCAAAGATAATTTGCATGGCAGCGGCTGACAGCTCCATATTAAACTTGTGTACATAGAAGACTTCCCGTACATCCTAGAGAAAGAGCACTGGTAGAAAATTAGACTATATCTAAAAGACTTTAAGAGCTTCCCAGAAACTGCTTAATGGTCAGTATTTTGAACATAACATCACTTTTACTGGTGTCAGATGGTCTCGAAATAGATTTAAGGGATATTTTTTATTTTTTTTTTCTTAAGTGATGTTCTGTGAAGTTCCCTTGAGTATTTGTTGCAAAGATAGAGAAACTATTGAGTGTGTAGAAAAGTCGATAACTCCTCAGAGGGATGATAGGCTCAAAGCTAGTCATGCAGGAGCTCCCAGGTATAATCAGTTTTAGCTATATAAAACATCTCATACAGACGAATGCCACAATAACAGAAATTAAATGTCTATTATTTCACAAGAAATAATTGTTGTTTCTTTGCTGATGAACCTAATGTTACAACACCGAGTCACTTTGGCTGAGGCCACTAACTGTCCACCCAATCATCTGACTGCAAGCACACAGGGATAATTTCCAAACAGCTGCAAGGTCTTGAAGAGCACAGAAATGCACCAACTTTGATACAGTTTCACAAATGACAACCAGCTACAAATGTTTTCTCAGTTTTTGTTGAACTTAAACTGTATTTACAAGTTGCAACTGATGACAACTAGCAGACTCAGCCAAAAAAAAAAAACTTTGAATAGTAAGAGTAAATTTCACAATTTAACTTACAATTGCAATACCACTATTGCATTTATACCACTAAAATAGCTAAAATAGGCTTAAAGAAGGTCAGTCTGATTAGGTGTTAGTCTTTGAGAATGTTATAAAATCTTAACCATCCTTTTAATTCTGGCCAAGACAACCGAAAACCAGATGAAGTAGACCAACTATTGTTCTCAAATAATTTTACCTAGCCTAACTAAAGGCCTTACTGCTGTATTTTTATCATTTTGTTTTAAATTGCTAAAATTAGCTCAAATGGAGGTTGGCTGATGAGCTGTTTTATTGCACATATTTTTTAAAGTTTTTGCAATTTCGTATTTAGTGGCGCAACACAAGCATGGCTGAAGTTCAATGGGTTTTTGCCAGGATAGCTAGCCTGCAGCCTTGCTTTACGGATTTGTTGTTGCAAACTGTGCTACTTTTATTTTTATACTATGACTTTCTAAGTTTTTGCATAACCAGAAATATTTTGAAACAGCTAAATCTGAACTTGATATAAGCGTAGGACCCTTTTTTTAGCCAGCTGACAGGCAGTGAGTGTGTGGCAGCAGTTGGAGGAGGGGCGAGTGTGTTTCTCTGCTCCCCGGAATCTCAGAAAATATTATTTGCAGTGGAAGTGGCGCAATTAAATGTTTTAGCAGTTTTTAAATCACAACTTTCTAAAACCTTGGTAGTGGTAAACAGCCTGTGACTCCTTCTGTTACCTTCCTTCATTCTCAGATATTTTTGTCATGTCCATTTTTTCTCTGTGTCTGTAACATAAGGAGGAAGTATGGGAATGGAAGTTGAGGTGGGCGAAAGGGCCCTGATGGCCCTACAATGAAATCTGCCTCAGCTTGCCTCTACCAGCTGCAATTATCATTAAGCCTCCAATGGAACGGGTCCACTCCAGAGACACCTAAAAGCCACCATGGACCCACACATAATATTGTATTAAATGAGACCAAAAAAATCAATACACAATGCAAATGAAAAGCATGGGAGTAGGATCCACTCAGTATGCATATTTCCTGTCAAGTACACTTTCTGACCCGCTGAGCGCCGTTCTCAGTACTTTTGAAAATTACTGATGATCTGCTGTTATGAGCCCCTATCTGTCTGCGTTGCACTATTTGTGATACGCTTGTCTGGCGGTTCGTGCTGGAAAACCGTCTCGCTGCCTGGCAATATTAAAAGAGTTTGTCCGTTAACTGGGGAGAATGTGCCGCTTATGTCCTTTTTTGTACACCGTAAATGGAAATGTTGATAAATACAGCCTCCCGTGAAGCACTTGTTTTGTGGCGCCTGTGCGCGATGCACAACAACAAGAGACCTAATTATGAGAAAGATGAGCCTGGGTAAGGAGCAGGGTGAGCAGCTACTTATTTTGCTGCCTCTCTTTCTATTGTGCTCAGACATTACTCCTCCGATGTAAACTTTTCTGTGTGTCTGTGTGTGTTTTCTTGTGCATGAACGGGGAGTCTGCATCAGTGGAGGTTGCAGGGAGTGCATTGAGAAGAAATGAGGGCAACAGAAAACTCTGAATGCATATGTACGTTTAGTGCACACAGATTAGTGCTTATCATACACCTGTAGCCAGGAGGCCACATCCAGTATATCTGTGTTGTCCCTACAAGCGCACCTCCCCTCGGTTCAATCTGCAGCCTTAACTGGTGGAACTACTACTCCTTTCATAAAATGTACCAGAGGTGGTATATCAGAGGTCCTTTACACAAAAAATGCACAGTGTCAAAAATTATGTAGTGTTTATGTGACCTAATTGAATAGTTTCGTTTCTAGACCCTACACATCCTGGACGTACAGAGCACTAATTGGTACGATGAGCAAAGTAGAACTGAAATCCAATTCCTTGTTTGAGTGCACAATCAAACTGATTCTGATTCTGGTAATCCATTCTTGTGACTGGGATTGGCCATGAAAAATAAGAAACTGACATGAATATTGCAATATACTTTACTGTCCAGTTTAAACACCTTGCTTGTTATTTACTTGCCTGTTGTTTATTTATTTCAGTCAGCCTATTGATGTTCCCACTGCTTCATGTCTGCAGCCGCAAGCATTACAAGTAAATCTGAGGATCTCTATTACGCAGCTCTTTCATCATCACATAACGGAGATAAGCTGTTACCTAATTAGCGATCAACTAAAATGCTTGTAAACTGAGACTTTAGGATACCAGTCCCACTCATTGATGTGGTCCCACACTATGTAATTTTCCCCTTTCCTGCTTTTCTTGGTCACACTTTCTCAATTTTTTTTTTCCAACTGACTATCAGCAGTGGAGAACATTTTGTTGAATTTGTTTTAGGTCAATGGTTATGACGCGAACTCATTATAGGAAAGGTCAGAGCCATACGCAAACGAATTCTAGGCTGCCACAAGCGTGGCCTGTCTCAGAGAAGGATACTTAAAGGACCTCATCCTGGAAAGAGCGAAGGGCAGACCTCACAAGAGGTTCACAGGAGCACAGTGTCTGTCTCTACCAGTCAGCCAATCGCCTGTCTCACTTCACTGATTATGTACACTTCCCACACTGCGCTGGAGAACCTCCACTGGGAAGGGAGCAAAGAAGCAGGGTTTTCTGCACCGTCTAAATAATGATGTCTGCGCAATGAGCAGGGGTGCACACTATTCCCCTTGGAGTTTTGGTTCATGGCCCGGCGCATCTTTGTTAAAGGCTTCTGCCTCTAATGATCCATGTCAAACACTGCCCCGCTGTAATGGCATATCTCACTTCATCACTTAGACCCCACAGTGACAATTATAATCACATACATAGCTTTTCCTACTGGATAAGACCACTATTATGACAAAGTGATGCTGTGATGAGCAAAGTGGAGGTGGATGAGACAAGGAGGATAAGTGTACGAGCAGACAGCACACTACTGAGATAACTGAAGTAATCAATGTTCCTTACACAGAGTTTAATTTTTCATCCGAGTCATTATTCACTCGTTGTATGGCTACTCTAAGAGTCATATCCCATCCTGTTTGGCTATACAACACACCCTGCCTGCATGGGCGCTGTCATCCCCTTCTTGTTTTCAGACAATGGTGGGTTTTAAGCTGCCACACTAGATGTGTAAAACTCCTCTCTTTCTGAGGCGTCTAGGGCGAGGACCACCAACATACTTGGCCTCTTTGCTCCACGATGCACCCAAAACAAAAGTGCATTGAGAGCTTCTCAGTTTTTGTTCCTTGACCTCGAGGTAGCAACACCCACAAGACACTGGACGGATTTCCTGTGCAGCACTATGCTGTACATTTATTACTATTTTCTTCCAGAGCCCTGCCCTCTAACCTCGGAGATGGATGTTGGCTAAATTAGTTTCCCTTTGAGTGTAGTTATCTTTGATTTAGATGCCTTTTTGCCTGCTCTTTTTGTCATATAAGAACTGAGATGCCATCAGAGACTGAGCACAAGCCCAAAAGTGGTCACAGTATTGTACCAGCTGATTTACGTAGGGGTGAGTCCGCCTCCCAGTTCTAGAGTGCGATAAAGCAATTACAAACATTCTGTCCTACTATGTAGCCATCAAAAATGCTCTGGGACATCCATTGTGATAGTGTAACACAGATGAGTCCTTGCCATTAATGTACACTGGACAGGTCGCTCTGCAATGCATCAAATATAAACAGGCAACTCGACCTGAAATAAGTTTCTTCAGCAACAATTATGCCTGAAAGTAGAGCAGAACTCATAAGACACCATACACCAACAATGTCAAGAGTAGAAGTGAAGTTGTCTGAAACTTTAGCTATTTCAAATGGCACACCTGTTAAATTGCTTACAGACACAAGTGGCAATTTAGACAATCATATGGCAGCAAATCAATGCCTTCTGCCATCTACAGATGATTAACTCAGCGTTGTAAGTTCACTGAGCATCAGAATGTGAATGAAAGGGGATTTAAGTGGCTTTGAACATGGCAGGGATGTTGCTGCCAGATAATCTGAGTATTTCAGAAACTGATGATCTACTTAGATCTGAATACAGAACCAACTCTCTGGTTTATAGCAAATGGTCTTAAAAAAAGTGAGCAGTGATATGTTGAGTAGAGGAAAATATCTTGTTGCCATCATACCTTCTATAAAGGTACAATACATTGAACCTTGAAGCAGATGGGCTTTGTCATTACAGGACCACACTTATTATTACTCTTGTCAACCAACAGCAGAAAATAATTTACACAGGTTTAATAAAAACAACAATATCACAATGATTAATTGGAAAAACTCTGCATGGTCTTAGGATTCTTGATTTTTGCTGTTACGTTCCAGTGATATAGTCTATATTTGGCTTAAAGCAAGAATATATGGTGCCTACCTGCCTGGCATCAATATTCTAAGCTGGTGGTGGTGATAATATATTGATGTGAGGAATGTTTTCTTTGTTTGTCCCACTAACCGTAACCGAGCATCACTTAAAAGCCACACCTTATTCAGTATTGTTGCTGACCACATGCATAATTTTATGACTGCAGGGTACCCATCTTTCAATGGCTGCCTCAAGAAGGATAATGCACCCTTTCTCAAGGATCAACAGTACTTGATTAAATTGGATTCTCAAACATTACCTTGAGCTCACTGGACTCTAATAGCATCCAGAGTCACCATAACCCAATCCAACAGAGCAACTTTGGGAAATGATGTAACAGTGGATTTGCACCATCGATGTGTACCCTACAAATCTGCAGCAACATTTTGATGCTATCCTCCCGACAAGGACCAAAATCTCTGAATAATGTTTCTGACATGTTTTTAAGTGTTGAACATCTAACCACAACTCAGACGGTGCAACTAATTAAGTGGCTGGTGATTGCAAAATTCATCTTCGCATCTCCTTCAGTTCTAAACATTGGCTTGATTTTTGAAAAAGCTTACATGTGTGCTGGATATCATGTCCGTGATTGATAATGTATGTCAAAGGCAGATCGTCTTTGCAGGTTTCGGACTTAACTGTTTTGTGAAAGAGGCTATAGAGAGTAGCTGTTGGTGGTCTAATATTTTGAAACAGAGTTTGCACAAGTAGGGTTTTTTGTGTGCTTTGCTTAGCGTTTACATTGTTCACATGATTTTTCACTATAAAAACAGAAGCTGAAAGGAAGCTTTTTAGGTTAGCATCTTTTTGCTGCAACAATTTTATCTCACTTTAGTTCGAAGACACATTTTCTTTCCTCAACCCCAGCCTTGCCTGTCCTGGAGCAGATTTGGCTTTTGTTGGCTGGTGTTAATAGGATTAAAATGGGTTACGAGCTCAATCACAGAGAGCTTCAAACCATCCCTAAATGTAAGTATCTCATGGGGGTGGAGGGGTATTGTGATTTTGCCTTTCTCCCCTCTGGCAGCCCTCCTGGATCGGGGTAGAAGCCCTGGCCTGGTGGGGGTGGCGAAGGCTTGGCCTCCAGGAAAATCCGTAGGATTATGTCAGCACTCATTACAATGTACACAAAGACCACAGGATCAGTAGGAGCACAAACGGAGCAGTTAAGTCAAATAGGGTGGGCCAGGGGATTCTCCGCTTCCACTGTGACATTGATTAGCCTTTGTGCTCTGGGACTAGTTGCATTAAGGATACAGCCACTGGGTTGCTGATTGGCAACAACTAAACTGAGCACCACACCAGGCCTTTTCAAACTCGAATCTCTATTTGGAGGTGTGGTCTTAGGTTTCAGCTACAATTTGACCTGCTAAGATTAACTGTAGCATGCGGGGCAATGGTAGATTTTGTAAAGCATTCACAAATAGATCAAATCAATTCAACTTGACAGCGCAGATTTTTTGGGGGCATGATGCATTGTGCCCGACACTCCTGTGCAATTAGACAGTGGGTGAGAATGGTTCAGAATCTATTGTGATAATTTGAAGCCACATCATTCTTGAATACCAACGATAATGACTATATCCAGTGAAGTTGGATCCATTATGCAGGCTGAAGTGTCCAGGACCATATTCACACAGACCTGAGATTCACAGACACACACATATGCGTATGTTACAATTTGCACAATGCTTGAGCAAAAACGGGAACATAGATGATTAAAGTAAACATTTTAGAAATGGAATAAACAGGCAGGCAGTATTCATATTCTGTGTGTTCGCCATTAAAACACCACTGACAAGTCCTGGGTGGGGCATGTGCATATAAGTGTCACCCTCCAAGGTTGGAAACACAAGGGGCTGCCCAACGATTGATGTGCTCATTTAAATGGGCTCTCAGGGGCCGTGTTCCACCCTACATTCACATTTTCACGGGAGATGATAGCGTACTCATCCACTCACAGACACATTCACACTTAAAGACAGAATTGCGCTGTGCTCATACATGCATGGAGGCACGCTTTATGATACAGCATGCAAATGCTTTTGTCATCAATGTTCACACTTAGTTCAGGCAGAGCAGACTGGCATCTATGCACTAGTGCAGAGATGCAAATAGCATTTCTGAATCTACCAAGTACAAGATTCATTTGACTTATCAGCAAATATGTAATGGTTAGAGTATGTATTTATCATGTCTAAATTTTTCTCAGAAAAATGGGGCTATTAGTAATCAAAGAATTACTTATCTAATTCTTATTTATGTGCAATAAACCATTCTTAATACACATATATATGATTATGTGCAATAAATTGAACAGCACATGGAGCCAGTTTTGAGCACATAACAAACAGTATCTGCAAAATGGCACAGAAAGCCGAGAAAATAGTTGAAATCTGTCGATACGTATAGTGTCTTTAAAAAAAATATTCACCTGCTTGGATCTTTTAAGTTTTTCTTTGCTTCTACAAATCAATCACAATCAATAAAATGTTTCTGTTTTTACCAAAAAAAAGCACAAAAATCTTTTCAAATGTTAAAGTGAAATCTGATTTCTACAGAATAATGACTACTACAAGATATTCAACACAAAATAGTCAATTACATGACTATTCACCCTATTTAAAGTAACGTATCTAATTTAACAGAGGTCCAGCCAATTGGTGCTAACAGTCTCACATTAAGTGGAATGGAGATTGCCTGAGTGCAGTGACTGTGTCTCGGGTGATTGTTGTATTAAGGTACCTGTGTCTGCAAGAGTTTACTAGAAGGCCTGTGGCAGACTCCATGGTCCAATGGAAAATAGTCCTTTGGTCCAAAGAAAAGGAAGGTTTTTTGCCCATTTTGATGAAAGCCAAAAGATAGGGTAGGTGTTCCAAGGTGGTGGATGCTTTTTATAGGCACTGTATTAAGCAGCCTAATAAAAAGGAAACCAGCACATCTGTATTCTGAGTTGTTTTTTTTATTATCTCTGACTTCTCAAACCATGGTTGGTTGCGGCAGATGGCTTTAGGTTCTGCTGGAAGGTTGCATTAATATCAAAACAGCAGTATGGCCACGCTTACCATCAGTGGCGATTTGAAGGTATTTTGCTTCCATTTCCACTGCGTCAGGTTTGAAAACAATGCAATTGGTCAACACATGGAGTTCACAGTGACTGCAGTTAAAGTAGCTTCTCTGTCAGAACGGTTGAGGTCCTCTAAGAATGCTACAGCTGTATGAGTTTTCCCTCCATACATATCTGTTTATTCATTTCCCCAGATTAGATCATAAAATCGTGAAATTACTCTAAAATTGCTTTTTCGAGAATGTGCAGAGCATATATATCTATATGTATTTTGCCCACCATCCTCTCCTGTCAGCGTATTCATAAATGTTGCTGGAAATTTTCTTATTTTAGCAATCCTCCAGATAGCCAAAGCCCATTTCCATAGCTTTAAATAATGTCAATCTGGGCAAACCCTGGATTGAAGCCCCTGAGCCGGAAGGCACAATTTCTCCTTTGCCTACAGTCTGATAATTTTCAGAGCTATTGGCAACTTGGGAATTTTGCAGCCTTATCACTTGGGCTCAGCGAAGTTCACTGCCACTAATCGGCAGAGGGATCACTCATTCAAGTATTGCACGATCATGTTTTTTTTTTTTTTTTTTTTTTTTTGCAGGGCAGTGACAGCTGTCTGCACCGGAGCATTAGCAATGCAGATGAATCAGCCTAATAGGTTAATGCGTAGCACAAGAAAATTAGGTTTAATCCCCAAGCGAAATAATCTAACATTTTCAAATTCCTTGATGTGGGAATAGGGACATTGCCTGTGACTCAATTAGGTGCAATGCGGATCAAAGCAAATTTACCTAGAGCATGTGCCCTACATCCCTGGTATGTGTGCAAGTGAGTGCGGATGTGACAGTGAGGGATATGGCAGCGTGCCTGTCCTCGTAATGCTGCAGGCAAACCCTGGGCGGTAATAACATCATCATGACAGGACCTCTGCCTGCTTATTTATTCCCTTTACTTACCTCACTGCTCAAATAATGTCAATGGACATGGACATACACACGCTGAGACGCACGCGCACGCGTCTGCGTATGGAAAATGAGTAGTCTCAGCCGCGGTACCTGCAGAGAAGTGATAACTGAGATGGTGTGAGCAGCCTCCGTTGCAGTGGCTGTGTTTTCAGCCTAATTGGAACTAAGTACCAGACACATGTGGGAGCAAATATATGTGGCGATTCATATGCATGCGGTCAGGTTGGGATGCATTTCTTATTCCGAGTGAAATTGACTGTGAGTTGGCTGAATCTAATCCAAATCCTGCATCATGCTGCAAGATATATATTAATAAACTGTAAATTTGTAGACCTCGTACATTTCACTGGTAGGAATAAGGCTCTTGTAGGTTTGCGTGTGTGTGTGAGTGTATGCGGGTCATTAGCAGGGTGCAGCTGGCCATTAGGGTCCTAGGGTGGGTGTTGTTTTGCTCTTCTCCTAACCGTAGTCTTGTCAGTTATTCTCTAATGTTTTACTCTGACCACCGGCACTTTGTTAGAGGACAAAAACATTTCCTCATTGCCTCCGCGCCCAAGTGTGTGTGAGTGAGGTCGAGACTGATTTCTTAAAGCAGGTAGCGGGTAATGAAAGACACACTCTAAGCCACCACGAATTGGCAATTGAGAGACAAGAGAAGACTTCAGAAATAAGCACTGTTTGGGGATGGAAAGCGTCAAAACGAACCAATTACTATCCCCAGACAGTTACGCATGGGGGGAAAAAAATAACGCACTGAAATCAATGAGGGGACCAACGGAACAATCAGCTGCAACTAGCTATCAACAATGGAGTGGAATATGCAAAAATGCCAATTAAATGTGTTAGCATACACACACTTTTTTTTTCTGTATGATATCCCAACATCTGTGGCATTAGCCGTGGCTCTCTTTATGTAAAACAGAGATGGGGAAATGAATACGCAATCTACTACTGGGTTTTCATCATTAGTGCGCTCCAACTCGCGGCGACGGCTGCCTTCCAAGCCGCCTGAGTGGGGAGCGAGAGGAACATTTGTGTGCCCTCGCTTGCCAAATTAATTCTTGTCTTGACATCTTAATTCTCAGTTCTTGTGTGTGGTCAAATCAGCCTACTATAGAAAAGCAATCAAGCAATTATTCCCAAATTATATTTGCCCAACACACACTGATTGGTTATTCTTTTCTTATTGAGTAAGCTCATTAATTCTGAGCAGCTTGCTTGTTATGCCTCTGCCATTACTCCTTTCCCCTCTCATCCCCTCTCTCTCTTGCTCTCTCTCTCCCTCTCTCGCTGTCTCTCGCACCCCCTGCTCCTCATCATGCACACTCACTCCCAGCTCTCACTCCCACTCCCCCACACCCCTCCAACTCCCCACTCACTCTCCTCTTTCCTTCTCTCCCCAGCAGATGCACCCTATCTTCCAGCCCCAGCCTGCTGATGTTTTGGAGATGACATACACTACAAAAGCCCCATGATCTGTGGCATTGTCTAGTCGGCCAATTACTATTCCCATCACTGATTAACTTTGATGTGGAACCTAATGAGATAAGGCGGCTTATCAAGGCGGCCGCTGATAGTGGTCTCATTTATTCCTGCGCCTGGCACCCAAGCTGAGGGACAAAAACTAATGAGGAGGAGTTTGTCTGCAAGCTCCGGTCTTAAGCGAAGTGCAAAATTGTTCATCTGCAGTTCATCAGCTCCCGCCCGAAATGGCCCCGGCGTCGCCAGCGTGCAGCTTCGAGACACTCCACATAACAGCACTGTGGTCTCACTGTGGAACAAGAGCCACCAAGTTTTCTCTCTGCTTCTGACACTCTCACTCCCTCTCCTCCTCTTTCCAGTGTGTTTCTCTTAACAGCTTCTTTCCTCTTCTCCAGGCTCTAATGGTGCAGCTAATTGCTCAGGTTGTTTAGTTGTGAGGAATGCAGGAGTGTCTGTACAAAGCCATTCTCTCTCCCTGATCTCCAAGAGGTGAAACCTTAATTTTCCACTTCTGCCTTCTGTGTGTATTTTGATTGTTTCATCCATTTCCCCCCCTTCACACTAAAAACAAAAGCAAAAAACAGCATAGATGTTAAGATACAATTTTAAATATTTTTTGAAGATTGCAATGACATTCAAAAATAGTATGTTTGAATTGTATTTCAAATAAATTTAATGTGAACAACAATACACAATTCCTTGTAAAACTGACCACCCCAAGGCACTCCTGGTACTTGAAAATTGTTCTCATGAACAATGACATTACACTGTAATTAAATATTCATTTTAAATAATTAATTTGCTGCAAACCAGCAGGACATTCTTATTCTGAGATAAAACAGTATGTTTGTATTTATCCAATAAAACTTGTTTAATAATTTGCATGCATTTCATTCCGTACTTATAAATTCATGTCTATGATGTATAATATGAAGTGTAAAAAAATTCAAGTTTAAATTAAGACATTTGAAGAAATTCAATTCCAACCAGACAATGAAATGTACTTCATTAACAGTATTTGTTAAATCCTAACTATGAGTAAAGATCAGAGGACGTAAAGTAGATTCTCCCATAAAAATAGTAACTGGTTCAGGAAGAAGGAACAAAACACTGAAATAAAAGAAGGAATCAGTAGATAATGCACCAGTCAAGCAGTGAGAGTTTTAAACCAGTGATTTGCAGGGGGGGAAAAAAATAGAAAAATATGAATATTATTTTTTTTCTTTTTTTAATAAGTCTATCAATGCTAAAAACTCCTCCTACTATTTCTACTCTTTAAATTCTGCAACCCCCAAAAATGTGTTTTAAAGAATTCTTTTTCTATTTTTTTTTTTTTTTTTTTAGTTGTCGAAAATGTTCTAAAGGTCAAAACAATATGCTTTCATTCATGCACAATCATGCAATTTCCTACTTTTTTGGTCGATTCTGAACAAAAAAATTCTTTAGAACCTGCAACATTTTTGCCTTTTTTTCTTTATTCCTTCTAGTCCTTAAAATGCAAAAAAAAAAAAAAAAATCTAAACCAGTTAAATCATGTCAAAGAAAACTAGACAGTACCTTTATAGCTGACATAAAGTTGTTGTGTCTATTTTTAAAAGATTGCACACAAACTTTTTTCCCAGAAACCACAACTAAGATGTCCTTGTTCCTTCACACAAATGACTCAGTGATGGCTCTGTCGCTGCACTACCTGAAGCTGGGTTCAAACCTAAATTCTTGCTTCAACAACAAAGCTCTCTCAACCATGACATTTCCTAACTTTTAGTATGCTGATGTATTTCGTTCACAATGCAACTGGCGTACCGTAGCTCCCTGATTGTTCTGTGCCCGACACAATATGATGACTGAGAATAGCTAATAGTTGGCAAAGGCTACGTCTTACTTAATTTTAACCAAAATGAGGTTTGAACTTCTCACCAAGAGGAATTAATGTGATAAGAATTTAATCGGTGCTACTGAACATTGTATTATAATTGTATTGTATTTATTTATTGTGCTAATGTTAATTTTTTAACATGTAAATAACTATAACTATTTTCCTACAAAGTACTTCTTAGTGCAACACGGGGTCAATCTGTTGGGGGACTAAAAATATTACCCCGACTTGAATTAAATTGTGAATTCTTCTGCACGGACTGTGCGGAGAGAGGCAGGAAGAGTGTGCCTTTTGATTTGGAGTATAAAAGTAAATAATATTTGTACATCTAACACATACTCGAAGTGAATGAGCAGCCCCTGAATGTGTTTCTATGAGCAAGTGGAGAGCTCTACAGACTTTAAAGCCGGAGCCCAATTAAGCCTCGCCTCATCGGGAGAGGGAGAGGAGCTGAAAGCTGAATACATAAGATAATGCAGCCGCACTAAAGCAGTCGGCTCGCTCAGTGTAAAATTAGACAGGGAAGGGAAAATCTTGATAAAGGGCGAAGAAGAAAAAGACAGACAGTAGGGGGAATAAGAGGAAAAGAAGTTCCTTTGGGCCAATTTCCTTTGAAACTGTTTAACCAAATACAGCTATTCATATTCAACACAATTAATAGTGTCTCTTTCTTGTTCAGACGGCACATCATAACGGGCAAGAGGGAAAGAGAGAGAAGAGGATTCCTTTCTCCTTCCAAATTGTAGCCAATTTAAGGACAAAGCGTTACCCTTTTAGTTTCCCAGAATGGGAGTCGCACTCGTAAAGAAAGACTGACAGTCGACATCCAAATCTCATTCAAGGACGCAGTCTCCAAATGCTAATCATAATCTGCAGATGTTGGCCACTGATACATCCATTTATTTATTTATTTATTTTCGAAAGCGTGTCTGCGCCCATTTGGGCAGCCTGTGAAATTTGAAACAAAGAGGGAAAATCCCTTCTTTTTGAGGGATGCTGAACAAGCCGCTGCTTGGACATCTGCACCATTCTCACATTGGTTGCCTAAAACCAGTCAATGCACACACACACATGGGTGCACACAATGCTCGTGCACCGAGGGGAATAAACACAGACGAGCTCACATGCACGCCCTCTCTCTTTTACTTTTTGCTCTCCTGTTCTGTCTGGGTTGTTTTAGAAAACCTCAGATGTGTCATCAGACATTGGTTTCCATCTGAACAGGAAGGGAAAAAAAAAAAAAGAAATACTTGACAGAGAGGTATATAAAAAGAGGGCACTCTGAATTTTTTGACATTCTTTGCACAGCTGCTTCAGAATGAGTAGGATGGAGAGGCAAGGAAAAGCAACTCCAAGATGCGTTTTTTTGTTTACTTGCTGCCTTTTCTCCCTGTCCTCTTTCAGGGAGATGGAGGCTAGCACGAGGCCACAACTCACTCATCCTTGTATAGAGCGACTCAGTGCAGGGCCGTGAAAAAAAAAAAGGGAAAAAGAAAGAAATAGGCATGGCTAAATGAATTGTGGGATCTGTTCTATTCATACAACCTCAAAAAGGATAACCCCGTTTTTCCATTTAGACACCAAATGCAAGGTGAAACTCTTCTCGGCTAGTCAGGTGACATTAAATATGCCGCATCATTTAATAAGTAAATAGATACCGGTGGAACTGTGGGACCATATTAGATTTATTCAAATGTCTTTATTTATGAGAAAAAACCCTTTAATTTCAAGGCTGTGAGTCAGACTTTAATGTGAAATTTATTAAACTCGAACCTACAGAACGACATACCTTGGTCAGTTTTTAGGTTTACTTTACAATATCGTTACAAATCTACCATTCTAAAAAACAAGCTTCTTTTCGCACGTGCCTTTTGTGACACCACATGAGGCAAAAGACAAATAATCAAAGCTCTTCTGAGTAATTAAAAAAATAATTATAATAATAAACAAGTTCCCCTTAAAATGTGTTTACTTCTATTTTTTTTTTGTATGGCTGCTTCAGATTGTTTGTTATGTGAGAAACAAAGCACGTAACTGGCTTCAAAAGTTTTTTGTCTGCCATAGTGCTTACCAACGCCTCCATATAAGCCTGATTCTTCTGATTCTCTTGTGATCTCAAATGATCGTAAAGCACAATGAAGCATGTTTTTCTTCAAATTATAATAAATCCTCCAAAAGAAATGCACAATTCATTACAAAGGTGATGTTTTATTGCCAGAGGGATACATGTGGATAGAATCTTTAAATTGTCTTAGCTATATATTCTCCAGAGTGAAAAAAAAAAAAAAACTACAATTAAACATTTGTACCTTTCTCGTACACCACTTTATTCTTAATTGTTATTAATTAATGAAACGCAGGAACGACACTGTCCATTCTGGCTCAGTTAGAAATCAATGCTTGACAACAAAAGCCATCGATTGAGGTGGCACTAGAGAGGTGAGTATTCTGTTGCCGTTTGTAATATTCATGGAGGCTTGGAGCTGCTCTAAAGATTGACATTTCCAGAGCCGCTGTTGGCTCTGGGTTCTCTTTGTTGATTTTATTCTGCCTCTTCCCCAATAAACAGTCCTCGGGGCTGATAACGTGCCAGGTTCTGTGTGAAACAATCAGTACTCGTGCCTTTTTCTCAAGCATGCCAAGCCAATCAGGAGGCAAGCGGAGACAAACGGAGCTGTGCAGCTGTCCTTCGAACAAAACGAAGCACTTCCGGGGCCGGCGAGGAGGGCCAGCGCACCGGGCGCGCCCTAAATCAACCATTGTGCTCTCACAAAGCATGCGATTGTGGGCCAAGTGACACCCCTCCAGGCCTCGCTTATACTGTATCTGCAAATTGCACACCTTTGCCAAGCTCCAAACTCTGTTTCTTCATCCGTTCAATCCCTCCATCTTTTGCGGGAAAGAAAACACTCGCCCTGGTACAAATGGATGGAAGGGCTTCAGTACTACCACCCACCATTTTTTTTTTTTTTTTTTTTTTTTCAGTCAGTGGCAGACTCAGAACGTCTAGCCGCCAAAGCACTCCACATGCCTCAGCAGTGTGACTGGGTGCTGAATAGGGGGGCTCTGCATTTTAATATTCAGCACCAATTCATTAACATTCTATTGGAGCTTACAATAGACACTGGAGAGGCTCTGACCCTCTAGTTCCCCTGATCAAGGTCAGTAACCAAGAAAATAAAATCTAAATTGCATCCTGGCACACAATTGTGCTCTCCAGCCCGGTCATATAAGGAAATTAAAGTACCCAAAATGTTCCTTGTTCTCAGCTGAAACAATTTAACATGCTTTAGTAATGTGAATTAATACAATCTAGAAACATGAAAGGCAAATTAATCATCAGGATAAACTAAAGTTAGTTTTAAACCATGTAAAAGGGGATTTAAGGTTCTCACTAAAAGCTCCTCAGTATTTTTTATTTTATTTTATTTTACAACCAACGTTAGACCATGTACCACCCTGTCTGCAAAGGGTCATTTGCACCATTTACATCCCCACACATATGGACACACACAGAGTCAAGGGAATAAATCCAGCAACCAGTCGATTATATGATTGGGTGCTGAGACAAAGGGAGAGCATGTTGCTAACACGTTCCCTGTCAGTAGGTTGGCTGTATGTGGGCAGACACAAAGCCTCATTAAAATACATACAGAGCCTGTGCTGCTTCAGTGGGTGGGAAAGATGCTCCATCAAGATGTCGTTACAACAAGGCTGTCTCCACCCACTGGCATGTATCTCCCTTGCACTGTCCTCCCCCATGCCTGGACAGCACAATGGCAGCCTCCTTTATAACCGGTGTGGCCTATTCCCTACGATCCTCAGCAAGGTCAGGGCCTAATCCTTGGGGAGTTCTTGCATTGTGTTTTAGCAAACTGGGGTCAAACTGTTTCCAATGACAGGGTTTAGTTAAACATCCATTAAGCAGGTCCAATGTGTTGGGGGGGGGGGGGGGCGAGCTTTGTTTATGAGGGAAGCAACATGTTGAGTTTAGAGTGTTTAGATCCTGTCTCAAAAAAAAAAAGGATCAAAACATCCCCAACCTAAGTAAAACACTTTGGCCTGAGGTCCGCCTCTGCAAGCATGGATGCGATGGACTTTTCTTATAGTTAGAATAAGAAAAGGCATTTGAATAGCTCATGCTCATGCCAGCCTCTATGCCACTAAGAGGCGCTGTTCTGAGACTAGTGGGGGAGTGGGGGGAAAGGCAAGTTGAAAGTGTGGTCGCGTTGTCAGAGGTGCCATGTAGCCCCCAAACTGCCCTGTTAGTGAGGCTGACATTCAAAGAGAGCCGGGACGCCGACAACAATCCCACAACCTCCTGCTGCGAGAAGACATTTCGCATGGTGGCCGAGGGCTTTGATACCGCTCCTGTGATCCTCGCTGCCATGGTCTTTGAGAAAGCACACACACAGGACGCAGAATACAGGCCATCGCCATTATATACAAACTAAACATAGAGCTTTCTTATGTATCCCAGAATTTTCCATTGTTACTGTGGCGAAATCCCACACGTTTCAGTGAAGCTCGGAACTTGTGTTTGGAATTTAACTTACCTTGCCATCTTCATGTGTCCATTTCTCAATTTACGTTTTTGCAATAGAAAAAGGTAGCGTAATTAAATATTGCGCTACCCTCACACTGCCGATTAATAACAAACCTGCCTCTCTAATAGCACAATGCGACTGCAAGTAATAAGCAGTAAAGCAGGTTACTGACTGTACAACCTGCTTTTAAGAGTGCAGGCAAAAAAAAAAAATGCACCACTAATTACTGAGGAACTACGCAGACATTTTTATTTTTATTTTTTTAGTGCAAGGTTACTGAACGGCTGCCTATTACTTCACTTTTTCTGAACCGAATGCTTAAGATAATGACCAGTTACTAATTGGTGCTTATACCTTATATCAGTTTGTGCAGAATATAATTGCAGCTATTATGGCACTAAATAATTATTAGAATTAGCATCTTTGAGCAGAAAAAAAAAAACATGGTGCTTGAATAATTGTAGGGAGCAGATACCGAGACGAGGTCTTAATGTTGCCGCACCACCAGTTGATTCATCATTAACTAGAGGGTTCAGGGCAGAGGGAATGCCCTGCCTATCATACAGCAGAGGCATCTTCTGCACCGGCTAATGGAGCCACTGATGGGTGCAGTCTTGTGTGCTTCATTCCTTGGAGACATTTCAAGTATGTTTTTTTTTTTTTGTGCCTGAGTTGCAATGTTGATATTTGTGTATGGACAACATGAAGTGTACGGGCAAAGCGAGGGAAGTCTATGTTTCATGCTCATCACGTTCACCATCCTTCAGCAGCTCCCTCCTTTGTGTTGGCCCTTCCGTCAGCTGTTGACTTCCTAAGTGTCTCAGACAGCCGTGTTTCTGTCTGCGCCTCTGTCCACTGCCTTGTCCTGCTCACATTTCTGAAGTCTGCTGACTGCTAATGGCTGGGTCCAGACAAAGAGCCCACTCTGTGGCCACTCTGCCTGGCCAAGGCAGGGGCCAGGGATAACCAGAAGAAGGAGGAGGTGGGGATGGAAGGGAGCACTGGGTTTGGGGAAAGGGAAGGGCTGAAGCTGTGAAAAGCAGCCGGCACTGCCTGCCTCTTTCCACTTGTATCACGCTTGTGTGACAACCACTCCTCTGTGCTTGTGCCTGTTTTGAACTGTCCTTCCCAATTAGCACTAATAAGTCACTCAGCAAGGATGAGAAAGCACAGTGAGCCAAATCACCTCCACGTTCTCAAATATGTAAACACATCTGTGCACAAAACACAAACAGATGTATCCTTTCTTCCCCTCTAACTTCGCAATCTAAGACGGACTCTAGGAGCACAACACCTACAATAGGAAGAGAAATCCAAAATGCCTCATGTTGCAAGCCAAAAAGTGCCATTATTGAAGCCATTTGAGATAGCTCAATGGTTATTGGTTTAAAATAATTTTAGTCTGGATCATCTCTGTCACTGAAGATTTTTTTATAATTATGAATTGTGAATTATGAATTATAATTCATCATTCTGACCTTTTAGTTAAGAAGTTACATTAGTCTCAAATAAAAAAAAAAAATAAATAAAGTATTGAATTGTGGTATTGGTGATTTTCCACTCTAGTTGTAGCTGAAACTGTTCATATTTTCAGCTTCTGCTTGTGTGACATGTTTGAGCTCCAAATGCCATTGGCTGAACCTTCCTTTAACAGTCACGGGTCAGAACCTTAACTGTTACCTTAATTTAATTCATGACTGTTTACCTCCAATCACAAATCTTGTTTGCAGATGAAACAGGAATGATGTGCCTCGTAGCAACGTCAATCTAAAGCAAATTTCAAAACAGTGCAGCATATTAACGTTTATGATTATCTACTGTAGCTCCATTGGATCAGAGGATGCAGAGTCTGTAGGTAGGCTGGGCCAACTGCTTAAGGCATGTTCACCTGGTGACAGACTGTTTTGTTTCTTTATATCAATGTGATAGAATCTGCCCGATCCAGAGCAGAGGGCAAGGCCTATTTATCTTCACCAACAGTTCTCTTTTGAAAAAATAAAAAATCCACTTGGCCGTAAAGCTGAATGTCCCAGTTTTCGGTTCCCCTCCCAGGGCCCAGGACAACCGACCTAGCTGTTCCCTCCCTTCAGTAGCTGTGGGTTTGTACATAAAGCCCAATTTTTTTTTCTCCGTTGATTTGTTGTAAGTTGTTGGAAAATCCACTTCTGACAATGATCACTCATGTGACCGGCTGAGTTGCATTCATGAGACAGCGCCAGAAACTTTTTTTTTTCCCTTGAAAAAGTTGATTTACTGATTACGCTGTCAGAGGAAACTCATCAAAATGGCCAGCTCTGTCCTAGGATGCCCCGTTGACCCAGTGCAGGCGGTGGAAGACAATAGAACAGTAGCAAAATTAACTTCACTTTTGGACATTGTCATCCACTCCATACATTAAGATGATGTAGACCTGGAGAGCTCTTTCAGTGACAGATGTCTGCATCATAAGAGCACAAAGAAGCTTTAGCACAGGTCCTTCCTCCCAGCAGCTGACTCTTTACTATCATTGCTCCCAACAAACTCAGTAAATGTTTGCATCCCTGTCATCTGAAGGTCTTTTTTTTTTACTGCACAGTCTCTTTTCTAAGCTTCTTACAAGGAACTGTAACATTCCTATCCGCCTTAACCAGAGACCAGTGTTATTTGTGTGAGTAATATTTGACTAGCATTCTTGGTCCCTCATATATCAAGATTACAGATTATAGCATTGTGAAACAAGAAGGCCTTCACCCTCAACAGGTTAAATATAAGCAGTGGCAACTTTATTATTTAAAAATATGGAAAAACAATACGGAGAACTGGATTCCAATTACACACGTCAGCATGTTAATTTTTATGAACAGAGAAGTTGTTGACAATCTAAAAGATTTTGAGGTACACCGTAATTTAATTATGTCATGTTGTGTTTGTAGGGGGACCCAAATGCAGAAGGCAGAGGCAGCTTGTAGGTGGAGAGGTTTAAATGGAAAAACTCCCCAGAGAGCACAGGGAGCCAGAGTAGAAGAAAAATAATGAATCCAAAGGAAAAATCAGCAAGGAGACATGAGGAGAACAAGGGATAGAACAAGGAAGTAACAGGATTAGACAGGAGGAACAAGCAAAGAGTGTGAGGAGAAGAAGTGTTTAAGTACTAGGAGAGCGAATGTGGAACAATGGACCTGGGCTGATTGACTAACTAATTGCAGGTGTGATGAGAGAGGGAGAGAAAGTTGCACAGAATGTGAGGGAGACACGAGGCTCTAGGAAATGAATCTTACACTAAAGAATAACTAGACCTAATAAACATAATTAAACTAGAGAAACAAGGAATAATAACTAGACATAAGAAATAAACATAACAAACTAGAAACACAAAGGAAAGGCTGAACCAAAGTAAAACAGAAAAATGACTGATTTAATCAAAGAAAAGCAACTAATGAGCATTGAAAGTAGCAAAACCCAAAACCAACTCAAAGAACCCAAGATCCTGACGGTTAAGGCCTAGTCAAAGCCTTGTCACTACACATCACTGGGCTTGGATTGTAGGGTTATCTTCAGCAGAACAAAACGAACTGGCCGCTGTGTGGGCCAAGGATGATTCCACAATACACCCAGATGCAACACAGTAAAGGTAGAAATATAATTTATTTCTGTGTTCATCTAGCATGTACTACAGATTAGAATCTGCTGAGAGCTCATTAATTATGTATTTGAGTAGGTCAATCAGGAATAGAAAACCTGGGATATTAATAATAAATTACCGATCATTAAAGGACCTCAGACTGCTACTTGTTGTTTCTGATAGATTTAGCTGAACTGTGCATCATTTACTTTGCTGCAACTTGTGTCGTCTTATCAGACATGTCCACAATCAATCTTAAAACAACAAGCCAGGACAGATGAGTATGTGGTAACATTTCATACCAAACAGGAAAGTTTCCACCTTTGGAGAAGCCACACCTGTCTCTCTTCAATGATACATAATCATGATTGAATCAGAGGAACAAAAGAAAATCTCCCAACTCACCCCTGCCTAATCAAAGCGTAGGAATCGATAGATAGCGAGCTGACACTCCTCTCCAATTTATTCACACCTTTCTAGATGAGATCTGAGTTTTTCTCTCCCTTCACTGAATAAGTGCTCAACTAAAACTGAAAACTAGTGTCAGAAGTAGAAAGTAGGGCAGGAGTGCTCCCAGGTTATGTCACTGTATCGCTCATACTTTGTAAAATTACTTTTCTTAAGTTCAGGGAGGGATTCTTCAACTTTATATAATATCAAACACTAATAAATATTGTCTTAAACTTGGAAGCACAGATGAAATAATTGTGGCAGTTTTTTTTTCTTTTCTTTTCCCTAATTCAGTGTTTGGTTGTGAGAACTAACATGCAGCATGGGGAGGCAAGCTAAAAGAAATGTAGAATAATGACTTCACATGTGTTTTCTCAAAGTAAAGACTTAGTCAAGCTCGGCTGTGCTCGACTGTTTATTGTTGCCTGCTTGTTTATTGTCATGCAGAAAGCAGAGGAGGTATTAAAGGCAGATTTCGCCCTTATTTTAAAATGTGTTGCCGAAGATTAGAGCTCTCGCCAAACGCTGTGGAAACACTTAATTGATTTCCTTTGGACTGTTTACCTCTACTGTAGCCCTCCTGGAGGCCCGCACGCGCGCGCGCACAGACTACAACCCTGGCCCCATTTACGCCAACACAGGCCTGCCAAGAGCCTCATTAGTATTCACAGCAGTGGCATTTGCCAGCCCGAGCGTTGCTGTGGTGATGCTGCCCACACAAGTGATGATAAATGGTGCTTTCAGCTTCTCTGCCTTCCATAGAGCAGAGCAGGGAGCTGAGGAGTTGCTGGCTGGGACCCAGCTCCAGCTCCGACTATAGCAAGGCCTCATCCCCAACGCTCGGCAACCGATGCATGACAACACGAGCTCAGGGCTGCTTTAAGGCTTTGGGTGCTGGGGAGTGGTGGGTAAGAGGGACTGGGTGCCGTGTGGGTTGTGCAGATTTGTTTTTTTTGTTTGTTTGTTTGTTTGTTTTCCAGTGGGAATGTGTATGTGTGTATGTGCATGTCTGTCTGCTGGGAGAGGATGAGGAGGGGTGCATGTTAGGAAGAAGTGTGTGCTTGAACTTGTCATTGTTGGCTGAAAAAGTGATGTCAGCTTCAGTGTTTCTCGAGTGTGTTTTGTTTCTGCCTGTTTTCACTTCTGTGATAATCTGATGTCAACTCAGTGGCACAAAACTTGTGACTTAAAAATGCTAAAATAAAAAGACGCCAACTTTATTTTTTCTTTGAAACAAAGTATGTCAATAAAGCAGCAAAGAACACACCCAAATATTTATGTTCAAAAGCATTTAATATTTTTTAATTGAAAAAATAATTTTAAAATGTTACAGATTATTCTTAGAAAAAAAAGTAGTTTTTTTATTCTTTGAAAATTTTGTCAATCTACCTTTGTTTTCCTCTACACTTGAACAATCTAATTTTGTTAATAAAACAAAATAATCCAATCAATGACTCCTTCTGCCCGTCAAACATTTTTGAAGCCACTGCAGCCAACAACCCCCACTCATCCACCCCCACACATTGTTTTTTACCGCAGGTTTCACTGCAAAGGCTGTTTGAGCCTTAAATCTGCACGGACCGAGGAAGGGTTAAGGTATCCGGCTACACTTGCTTCCACAAACCCCTCCCCCCTCCCTCCCCCAGGAGCCCTGTATTCAGATGTGGTAGCAATGAAGACGAGAAGCCAGAGCAGAAATCCCCCTGATCCTTGTTAAACACTGGGAGACCGTGTTATTCCCACATTACGGTGCAGCGGTACATAGAGCTTTAGGTCCAGGCTGATTTGAAATCATGTGGTGTCTTACTGAAAAGAGTGTCAATGAAGGTGGATGGTGTCTTCGCTTTACTGTCTGAGTACTAAATAAAGGTCTACGCAAAGCGTGTCTGATAAATGCTTTATGTCTATTGATCCGTTTTGACTTTTCTGAATTCTTGAAAATATTTCGCTACTGTTTTTTTTTTTTTTTTTTTTGCACAGACGCCTATTCATGATCCGATTTTGTGGAGGTATTTCAACAGAAATATTTAAAGCTTTGTTGGACAAAAATGTCACAACAACATTGTGTCAATAATGCAATTATTAATATTTTTGTCAGTCAAGGCTTCAAAATGAAATCAATAACAACTTTTAAAAGGAGTAAACACAACATTTTTTTTCACTTCAACTTGTATAATACAATGTTTGTTTGTTTTTACACACCAAACTTTTTAGCACTGTTCTGCTCTTCATTTACTTTTCTCCTGTCTGTGAAGTTGACTTCTAATAGTGAGAATGTATGATAAAATTACAGTTCTTCTTCCACCCTCCTTTGCTGAACTTGGCGATGACCGCCCCCTTCAAAAGATGGCCTGACTCTTCCAGAATCAAGCCTGATTACCCATCTCTAGGACACTAAGACGCACCCAACTTCAAAAGCAGCAGAGACAATCACGGGTGGGGTGGTGCATTGTGGTGAAGAGGTGAGAGAGCCGCGTCGGCTCGGGCCAGACTGAACTGTCTCAGCCAGGGGGCCGGGGCTATTAAAAGATAAATGTATTTCTCTGTTGCATTATTCATGATGTGAGGGGAGCTTAGTGTAGCAGTGGCTCCCTTCTCTGCCTCATCAGGGCCGACGACCCCCTCCCTCCCCCCAGTGCACCCGTTGCACCTACATCCTTATGCAAGAGAGGGTGGGTGCAGAGGGGGTGATAGGAGCAGCAGCTGTAGAACAGAGAGGATGAGATTGAAAGATAATGCAACCGCATGTATTCCCACGCACGCATATTAAATATGTCTTTGCATGTAAACCTAAATAAACCTGAATGAAGACAACAGCAGTCCATAATTAATTTGTCTGTCTACAACTTTGCACATTTGCTGTAAAATTTCTTACAAGTGTTTTTCTTTCTCCATTTTCATGGTAATCTTATGCACACACACAAACCTGGAAGGAGCATCAGACTCTGGTGCTGAACAACCTCTCAGCCGCTCATTAAGTAAAGCATTTGTGCAAATACTTTGGAGACATATTGGCCTTCTATATTGGAGTGAATGACAAAGTGAGCTATTGTCCAGCTCATCTCTGATCTGCTGGAAAAGCCTGACCCTGATGTCATTCGTTTGGAGATGAGTATCTGCTGAGGAAAGCCAAACAAACAGAGGAGAGTGCCAAATATTAGAATCGACGCATAAATCTTGGGTATGAGATGGACTTTAATACATCAATTAATCGGCAGATTTTATTTACAACTTTTTTTTAATACAGTCAAATGTAATGCACATTTATTTACAGATGCTAAAGACAATCCCTCCAAACAAGGCCAAACTAAGACATTAAAATGAAGTACTAACAAGTAGAGTAGAAAATTATATGAAATATGGAGCTGTGGATATGCAGTCATGGGGAGGAAACACCAGCAGCATAAATAATCAAAATATAAATATAATAATTCCAAAACACATAAAAAAAAACATTTAACCCCCTAAAACAAATAAAAACAATTTGACCTCTGAACAATAGTCCATTTGATGCAATAACAAAACAAAAGTTTCAAATGAATTTACAAAAGCAAAATAAAATATAGATGTACCCAACATGTTTGTTTTAAGTGGGACATTAAGAAATAAATTTAACACCAACTGAAGTTTCTGTTGTTGTTGTTGTTGTTGTTTTACCTTTCTTGTGTCATAATTTTTAAACAAATTCAAAAACAAATTGGGTATTCATACAGTGTGATGCATTTTTCAAGAGGATGTTCCAAAACAACTTGATGTTTCAGATTTTGGGTTAAACAAATGATAACTGGACAAATCCAGCAAATAAAATGGCATTTCATTGATGAAGACTCACACTGAAGAAATTAATGATGATATTATGAAACCTAATATACAGTAGAACCAGATAGAACCAAGAGAACCATAATTTTATCAACAAGAGGTAAAATTTGGACAAAATCATTAGAAAAAATAACCTAGTAGAAACATGTTTTCATTACTTATGTAACATAAAATCATGTTATTTTATGTTACATAAGTATATTTATATATTTATATATTATATATATATATTATATATATACTTATATATTTTTATGAAATCTGTTGTAAAACTGATTTTAAAAAAGAAGATATCTGTGTACATTGTAATTGAAAAGGAAAGTACCTGTTTATATTTTAATCAAATGCTTTCCAAATTGTTTCATAATTGCCTATAATTGAGCTCACACTGTGCAATTTACCTGTCTGTTGCCAGGATCTATTTTCTGTAGTTAAATCCCACTGATAAAGAAAATGTTCCTTTTATTTGCTGAAAACGATTAAAAACACTAAAGATTAAAACGTTTTTAATTGCATATAAATACTTTTACTTCATCGGATGGTAATTTCAAGAAGTACTTTTAGTAAGCTTTGATTTTTATCAGCCATTTTCATTACAATGTAATTCCTCTTGTGTCCATCAAAAGGTGCTTTTCCCTCAGCACAAGTGCTGCCCTTTTCTTATATGTACAAATCGGAGATACATTATGCTGGCATTAAATGCACACTAAAGCTCGGGAGGTCGGGACAATGTCTGTGGCGGAGTGGAGGGTGGTCTGAACACATCGGTACTCATGACTCCATGCTGGGATCATTTGTCTCCAGACAAGAGGGCACAAGGGTGGGAAAAAAAAAAGGAGTCTAGGACTGCGGTGAGGTGTGTGTATTGAAATGTTTGTGTGTGTTTTGGTCTGATGAGTGTGTTTTATCTCTTTCCCTGCTCTGTTTATGTGGATCACAATTCTTGCTTTGCAACTTTACGCACACACCGCTTCGAATTAGACACAAGAAACAAAAAAAGGGCTTCATATTTGCGCTTGTATGTCAAGGATTACTTGTTCTATTGAATGCACCCCCCACCCCAAACCCTCCATTATCTGCTTATCACTCTCTGCGCTCTTTAATCTCTTTCTTGTCCCTGCTCAATGGCTTCCTCTCACTGTCCCCCCGTCACAAACGTAGCCTTTCTCCCCTTCTATTTTTTAACACTTACAAAACTGAAAGGACTCGGCCTGGTCCGGGCCACCTGGAAGCACCAGTGGAGCTTTCTCCCAGGGCCTGGCTCCCTGCCACTAGCCAGCTGTAGCATTGTGAGTGGCCCATCTCAGTTAATTCCATGCATTGCAATTGTTGCCAGGCACTGTTTACAGCCACCTCCTAGTCCGCCTGGGTAGCCTCTCCGATTGTCCTGGGGCCTCCCTTGTTTAATACTGTTTTGCAAGTTATTAAGCCCTGGAAGTCCATTAATCACAGTTCACAGGCTGTGTAAGCCCACACAAGGCAGGCAGAGGTGGGGGATGGGGAGGCACACTCGCGATCCTCAATGGGCTTAGACGGTGGTCCATTCAGATCCCTAACGAGATCATTACCACTAACTAAATACAAACCTGACCCCACGACCTGCTGGGAAATTACGTAGAAGCTCCCTGGTGCAAGACATTAATACAACACCCCCTCCCAACCCCCCCTCGCATCCCCACCCAACACCTCCATCTCTATCTCCACCCCTCCCATTTTCCTGCAACAGTGCGTAAACGCCCACCCCCAAAGTCTCCCAATGCAACCCAACCCTACTCTACATCCCCACCCCCTTTCTTGTCCTTTCTCACTTTCTTTCCAATGGATAGAAAACTAAACCTGTCATCAAAAGATCCCTAATCACTGCTGTGATTGTGGTAAACCAAGCCTGACAGACATTTCACTGAGGCCTCAATGGCTACATCAGTGCCACCTCCCCAAGCCAGTCCCCCACCTCTCCCTCCTTTCTCTCGCTTTCTCTTATTCCCCTCCGCTCTCTCTTTTCACCAGGCCTCTGGCCAATGAGCAGCAAACACCCGGGGGCTTTTCAGATTACTTGACACACTGTGTCCACTTTTGGGAGGGAGACCACCTGGTAAGCTCATTTTAATACAAAACCAGTTCGGTCTCCGCTCTCTTTTTCCTCCACTCCTCTAATTCTGCCTCTCAAGCCAAGCTACCACCATGCCTTCTGTCTAATCCAGTGACCCCCACAGAACATTCCGGTTTTACACTCCTCGGAAGACGCTGGATTTGGGCGGATTACATGCTTCCAGTTCTGTTTGGAAGCACCTGTGACTGAAAGTGGAAGGAGGGACCAAAGCAAACGTGAAATAACAAGTTTCCCTCCTTTTCTGTCAATGTTTCACTTTATCTATTTTTTTGTCATTTTTCTCTCCCATTCTCGATGCCCATCTCCAACTTTTCCACAGTGCAAAACTTGTTAGACTTTCAGTCACAAAAGCGTGGTGCTGAGTAGCCCGAACTTTGGAAGGAGGGGGTTAGGAGGTATGACAGGGAGGGAGCGGGTTATGTGGGTGGAAAGAGAGGTTGCTTGGGGGTTTGCTCTGACTTTCACTTCAGCCCCTCAGCTTATGTTAAGATGTTGTCACTTTCACCATCTCAAGTGTTGCCACTTCAGATCCTGGAGCTTAGTGTTTGCAGCGGTTTGGAAGGTGGGAGGGGGGTCGAAGGAGGAAGTCTGAAAAGATTTCCATTTTTAAGCATTTGTCACACAGTAGCTGGACTACATTCAGTGGCCCCCTTTTTTAATGTTTCCAAACTTCCTGTCTCCCTTTTGCTCCTTTCGTGTGTCCCCCCCACCCCCCCTTTTTTTTCCATCTCTCTTCAACTTACTCGAGAACTCTTTAAAGCAGCATTTCCGCCCTGAATTCTCCTGCCAAATTGATGAATTGCGTCTCACAGCCTGTTCGGTTTTATGCGTTCTTAATTGTTTCACTCTTCTTCCTTCTATTTTTTTCCTACAATGTCATTACGCTTTACTTGGTTCATGCAGTTGTACATGTGCATAATTTAAATTAGAAGTAATATCCTCCACTTTAATCCTTGATAAGATCTCAATTGTCCCATGATATGAGATGGAGATGCAGCGGCAACCAGGGCGAAATTAAATTGAAATATTAATTTACCTGGATATCATCCTTCAGCGAAACGTAATCACTGACTGAATGGCTGGGCACCCCAGGAAATTCTTAATTGGCTCGTAATGATTTTATGTTGCATTTGCTTAAGTGTACATTACTCAGATAAAGTTAAATCAGTGCTTTTATCTCTGCTTCGAAGGAGTCAGACCTGTCTTCCAGTCTTTCAAAGGAAAACACAAACTTGATGAACAGTTTTCTAGGCTTTCTGGAAGTCTTTTAAAGTTTTTATTTAGACAATGATTTTTTTTTGTTTGTTTGTTATTGTTTTTTTTTTCTTTTTTTTTTTTTTTTTTGCTGCTGTTATTTTTGGTTTGGATTGTGTCTAGTCCAGTCCCTATGTCTCACCCAAGCAGACTGTGGAAACCAAAAAGTTTAAACAACGTGACAGACTGACATAATGAATCACATTTTTGTAAAGTGAGAGGAAACAGATAAATGCATTTAAAAAAAACTAAACCTGACAAATGCGGTGTGCATGTGTAATCATCCCTGCTGAGTAAAGACATTGTCAAACCACTTTGCACTGTTGTTGCAGCTCCAAGTCTTTTACAGTCATCCTCGACTAACTGAGCACATCTAGAGAGCAGATTTTGTTTTTTTCCCCCATTGGTTCTTTGAAAAACCAGCTCACCCTCCATATCATTGAATAGAGAATTTTATGAATGGATCTCAAATGCATTCTAACATTCTAACATTATATATATATATATATATATATATATATATATATATATATATATATATATATATATATATATATATATATATATATATATATATATATATGTTTACATAAATGAAGGAGGATTTTAATCTTTCGAACAGTGAAGTAGATAATACATAAAGATCTCTCATACCTGATAAATATGTAGTATTTGCAAATCAAAACGTAGCCAATATACACACATGAACGCACTTGTCTTTTCAAATTACCCACTCTGGGAAACACAACTACAAATACAAAATTACTCAGAGAACCTCACAGCATCAGGCTAGTAGTTGAGTGTCTACCTGGCACTGCATTGATTGTTCCTCAACACTGACCAATTGTAAGCTCATAATGATGATCTCTGGCATGACAAGTGATTTTAACCCGCGTGTGGGACGCCCCCGCAGCAAGCCACAGATCAGCTGCCCCATGTAAACAAAAACATTAGGAGAGCGTTCCACATTTAAGAGCACGCTAATTACAGTCATTCCTATCTGAAGTACTTTCTGCTGCAATTTGCTCAGATCACCAAACCTACAATACCTCTCAGGCAAACAAATAAACCCTCCCGCAACAAAGAGATAAAGCAAATAATAAAATGGGCACGGGCGCTATCGGAACTCACTAGGGGCACTGTGTTTGAAGTGGGCTTCAAATAGTATCATACTACTCTACGGTGTGGAATCCTGGAGTTGTTCAAATCCCCTGCAAGGAAGAAATAATTATGACTGCTGTTGGAGATGTGCACAGGAAAACAAATGGCTCACGTTCAAATGGCAGAATTGATGAATAGACAACGACAAATACACAATTATAAAGAAGCTATAGCACCTCCCGCAATTGTTGGCATATCTGATGACGATTAAGAAATATGTTAAGAAATATTTTTATCGCAGTAGCATTGAAAAAAAAAAAAATGTAGCGTTTCTGTAACTCCTTGTTTATCCATCCTCCTCGCTGTGTGTGGCGGTCGGCCTTCTTCCTCTCAGTTCCAGCTGTTTGAAACATTTTAATTATTACAGCGACAAAAGCACCTGCAGTGATTTCCTGACTTGTGAGGATCAACCATTATCTTTCTCACTTGAATAGCATGTTTCCGGTGTTTCCCAAAAATGATGAGCAGCTAAACGTAATGGGCATATGTCATGTCATATAAATCCCCCAGGAAAACAGACAGACAGATGATCAATTAAAAATTCTGTAAAACTATCGTCAACTAAAAACGTATTAATACATTGCAGTGATACTTCCATTACATACATTTTTTAGGCCTTGTTTGATCATTTCAAACACTGTAAAAAGATATTGGAGCGCTGGTTAGCTCAATTAGTAGACCTATATGCACTTGAGGTCTCATACTATTTTATGTCTGTTCACTGTTAAGTAAAGGGCACTAAAAATCTTTAAAAATCAAAAGATGTTTCTTAATTTGGGTCTTTTTTTCATTGAAACAATGGACTTAAATTGAATGCTTTTCCTGATTTTCTCAGTGAGGATTTATGGTTCCGCAAGAATAAATTTATATATTTAGCAACTTCTTACACACATTTAGTAAGAGTGAAAAATGTAGTGCAGCTTTAGTGTAAAAACCTAATAACTAAATAAATTGACAAAAATGTTTCTGATATGAGATGATGCTATTGCAATAAAAGCTGAATTTACTGAGAGGCTTTATGTTACCACAAGTATGTGGTAACATATGAGAACCGTTGTTTTGTTTTGCATTAGATCGTCCACGTTGTTTTGCATTGATCTTTTGTCGCAACGTAATTCCGTTTTACAAGTTGAATCCAGCTAGCACTTACTCAATTACCAGGTATTATTCAGCATCAACCCCCACTAATGTCTAGCTTCAGCCTTGTGCCTTGGCCTGTAAGCGACAGGGCTGATCCACAGCAACAGATGGGAGGTGGAGGGGTAGGTGGGTGGATGTCACTGCAGCCCTCTCCAGCACTCCAGGTGAGTGTGTTTCTCTGGCGGTGGAGGAAATGAAGCAAAAATGATGGAGTGTTTGTTTTCTGACATTTTGTCTCTCTCTGCGGCCTCATCAGGGCTGAGCCTCGCAGACGTCAAGTGTTAATTTAGGGCTCCTGCCGAGCGTGAGCCTGTCAGCGGCAGGGCTCGGAGGAGGGAGGTGAGCTCTTGCAGAAAATGACCCTTCTGGTCTGATTGTCTTCTGGCCTGCAGACTGGCGCTGAGAGGAAAAACAAAGACGTGGGGAGAAAGAGAGAGGTGGCTGAGTGCTAATGCACCTAGCAGCAATTAGAGAAGCTTACCTGGCTGTGTGAACACAGTGGGCAAACATATACACACAAAATGTACACACCTTAAAGTGGCTCCGCTGCCACCCCTTCTGAAACTTTCCCTTATACACACGTGCACGCACGCACACACGCGCACACACACTCCTACTTTCATCTTCATACTCTTAGTGAATGCCCTTCAGCCACCTTTTCGCCCAACGATTAATTGACTTGAGCTCATAATAGTCCATCGCTTTATTGAGTGAAACTTAAACAAAAAGACCAGCCCCTCTAAAGTTTACAGCAGCACATTAACCACAAAGTGAACCATGAAATTGCTTTTTTCCCTCCTGCAGGGTTGTTACTCCAAAATGGTCACTGCCAGTCACAGCGACGCTTCACCAACATTAATATTACATCACAACGAAACATACACAGTGGTGGTTTTTGATATGGCCAATGTGGCTCACCACTCAGGGTGTCATTCTTTCAGAGGGTGGCACAAGATCTGAAAAAAAACAAAAAACAAATTGATTTCAGTTTGGCCCTTAATGAACATCGTTTCAAATTCAGTCATGACATTCTGTTCCACAGACAGTGCTCCAGAGATCATTTAAATGCATTGTTTATGTACAAGTATTTGAAATTGGTATGTTCAATAGTAAGAGTCAAATAGTGGCGAGAACTAACAGAACCTGGCAATTTTTGTCCCAATTCCCACCGTGTATTGTGTATTGAGAGTTGGGACCACTCCAATCCAAAATCAAGAATATTCCACATGATAGATTGTCTTGGTCTTAATTCACAGTGTGTGGAATGCTCCCCGAGGACAAACGAGGATGCAGGCTGATCAGTGCAACATGTAACAATTACAAGATGGTTGATGGAAACACAAGGGGAGGGGATCCAAATCCACAGAAGACAGAACAACTCCCATAGTGCATAGTGCAGAAAGTTCAGTGACATTTGGAGACATCTAAGAGATTTCCCATCTGAAATCTGAATGTCAGGGAATAAACTTGGCTCATTTGTGGTGTGTTGCTACTGCTATGTGGCTCAAGACCACAGAGTGTACAACCAAACCTGTTATATTTAAGATTTTTAGTTGTTGTGTGTGGGGTCTCTCTTTGAAACCTTGCTACGTGAACCAGGCATAAGTCGATCCATGCTTTTTCCAGTCATGAAGGCTGCTTTCTGGGATTAGAACATGCTGAACCTCAAGAGTTTCCTCCATTGAATTCCTCATTCTCTTGTCAAACGTTCCCTGAAGTAAACAGACAATCATTTAGAATCCAAATTATGCATGAGAGACAATTTGATTAAGTTAAGTGTATAATCAGCTAAAATAAATCTGTAGTTTGGTTTTATAATTGTCATTTTATTTTATGTTCTGATTAATCAATCATTGCAACATGTTAGTCTGATTAGCAATGATTACGTAATGTTTCTACGTGTGACTAAATCCAATATAACATTTTAATTTCGAAGTAAAGTATTAATGTTGTGATTCTATTAAAAATATATTTTCATAGTATATTCTTTTCTTGCAAGTCTGCAATTCAGGCTCCTTGACAAAGAGAATTTATCCTTCAGACAGAGAGCTTTTTAAGCATTTAAAGAAACATACTATAATTAATGAAACTGATATTTTAACATATATTAATGTACCTTGCATATTGCTACAATTATTGATCTGCTATTTTCGAGGCCTTATGATTTCTCAAACAACTGGTGCATCCCCTGGATTGTGCGTAAGATTTAGCAGGACATTCGTATCCATTCAGAATAAAATGCATTAAAACAAGAACTTAAAAATTCTCCAGAGACATGGGAGGAACTGAGGAACGCAGCAAGGATAATGTACAGGCTGCACTGGGGATGCTGCAGGAGGACGGTGAACTGAGGGAATGAGATCTGAGTGGATGTAGAGTGAGGAGATTAGGAAAAACTACCAATGAGCACAGAAACCAAAACACAGAGATCTAAACATGACACAAAATGATACAATAATTTAAAGTAAATGACCTGTATGTTTATCAAGTCCACAGGACCCTAAGGAACTTCACACTACATTCACACTTCTTCCTAAAGACAAATATGAAATTAAGAATCGAAAAATTTTCATGAAGAACAGAGCACAAGTGAAAAGCAACTGTCTCAAGACAAAAGAGTGAATAATGTATATCATTTTTAGCACAACTGTATACACCTGTGACTTTTGATATGAGCCACATGTGCAATTGCCCTGGTCGGCATTTGAAAGGGTAGTCCCTGTGCATCAGCATCAGACAAAAGAAAATGTATATCTGGCAAGTCTCCCATGAGCAAGTTTTCTATTGCTTTATGTATATCCAATTAATGGGGAGGTTCTACCCACCTTGATTGAGTAACTTGCTGTGGAGAACAAGGAGGCTAGGTTATGGTGCTGCATTTTATTCCACCCCAGGACCTCAGATCACTTTTCGCACCTTGAGGGAGAGGACAGAAAGAGGTTTTTACCCAATTAATGCGAGCTCTGGGGCTTGCCCAGACCGGCATTTATTCAAGAACTGCCACTGAACCCATGAGTGCAGTCCAGGCAATTGCTAACAAAAGACTCAGTGGTTTTGTTCTAAACCAAAAAAAGTCAAGTCAATGAAATTCGACATGTGATAAAGAGGATTTAGAGGAATGTTAAACAGACAGGAAAGGTTAATTCTGTAATTATTTTAGTGCGGAAAAATAAATACTGTAGCCATTGCCACATCCGTCATCTCCTAATTCGCTCTGAAATTCATTTTCTTTTCATTTTTTTTTTCACTCCACCTTGCCCAATTCAATCACTCAAGTTCATCTGTCTGTGTTATGCAAATCTGAGCGGCTGAGACTGAACCCATCAGCCTCTCCGTTCAGCTCACGAGCGAAGGGGCTGATAGAAAAGATGAATTCTTCCGTTTCAATGTGCTTCCCTGTTTTCACCCAGTTGCGCAGTATCAAGGCTAGCTTTTTATATTTTAGCCAATTGCACGGTGCCTGTTGGGTAGTCGAAGGCATGAATAAGGAGGAGGATTCACTCTCTGTCACTCTCTTTCTACCTCTGCAGTGAAGCGAGGTCTGTGTTGAAGTCAAGGACAATGTATACTGGGTAAGATCGTTTTGACAAGGTGAGCAGAGACTGATGTTTTATTTAATTTTTTTTTGGAGGAGAAAAAAAAAGCCGAAGAAATGCTTTTGTTACTTTTTTTTTTATAACCATGTGCAGTTAGCACTGGCAGATATGTTAAATAGATTTCACCTCTTGTTTCTGAATGACAATCTGGTTAAAAAGTAGAGCTGAGGCTGATGTCTCGGAGGCATGAAGACATTACGCCATTATTGAGACTTATCCCTAGGAGTAAGTCCAGGCAGCCAGGGACACAGCAGGTGGCTAATAGACTAGCTCCCGGCAGCCCCCCTGAAGCTTGATGCATTGTGCCGAGGCCTTGTAAACTTCACGCACATTAAAGATCACATGCCACAATTTCACAGTACAGCAGGGGGACCGGGCCCCCGCCATCCTTTGCCCCCATTTGGCCAGTGATGGATAGTGTTGACAGTTACAAGCCGAGTACCAAGTGGAGCAATGCATAGGTCAAGGTTGAAGCTGCCAGTGTGGTCTGGGTGACAATGAAAGGTCTCCATGGTTGAAGCATGCTCCACAAACTATGCAGCGTGTTAGCACTTTGTTCATTTAAAGCCAAAGCTTTGTTTACCTGCCAGTCATTTGCCACATATCAAGGCATAATTGACAAAAGAAAAAAAAAAAAAACTGCTTACAAATGCATAGCAGGAAACGTGTCGTGTTTAGAGCAATTACAATGCTTCACATTTTGTGCATTACAAAACAAACTTTAATGTATTTTCTTAGCACTTTATGCGACAGACCAAAAGCAAAGTAGTGCATATTTATGAAGTTTAACAATTAGTTGTTGTTTTTTTAACACAACCAGATTTACCAGTTTTTATAAGTTTATTGACTTACCTATTTTTTTCAGCGAGTTTTTTTTTTTTTTTCCAGACGTGACTGTCCACCCAAACTGAAACAACAGCATAAATGAGAGAAGCAGCCAAGAGGCCCATGTGGATCTGCAGTGATCCACTGCTCAGGTGGAAAAATCTGTTGACAGGACAACGATATGGATACTTAGCAAACCACTGTATGTTAGTAGCTGTCTGTGTAGCACTGCTCGTAAAGCAGTGACTGCCACCACAGTGTCCTGCAGAAGGGAATTTTTTTTCCAATACAGCACTTCAGGATGAAGACATTTCTCCTGTCATTTTCCTCCAGTACTTCAGTGTAATTCTTTTTTTTTCTCCTCTCCCCTCCATTTTTTCCCCAGCGACTGCAGTATGTGGCAGTCTGAATTGTGTGTTATTACCCAGCAGGAGACAATATCATTACCACATATTTGCTGTCAAGGGTCTGCAAAGAATGGTGCTGTCTCGGGCCTCAGTGATCTAACAGCCTCACACAGGGCTCCAGAATTACCCACTCCTGGCTTGGGGAAGTCAAACACTACCAGTTAGAGAGGGGAGTGAACAAAAGAGAGATAACCCACCTATCCACCCGCCGCCATACACAAACGCAAGCAACTCCTTTCTCGTCAAGATAGAACGGGACACACCTCCTCCGTGCCAAACAGAGGATGCTATTCCCCGAACGCCTCGATAGAAATATATGTTTGGCTCAAGTGCTGAATGATACAAGACCGCAAAGGTAGATTTGGTCCTGGCAGTGTGTCATTTCAGATAAATAGACAATTTGTAATCTCTCAGGTGTGCTATTGGTGAAGGATGAGTTGCTGATAATTACCGGCACTCATATCAACTTTTTTCCTCGATGCATCTGAAACCTGCACGCTCAGACTCAGACAATATGAAGCGTGCCAGCGTGCAGAGACTGTCTCGTTGCTTTCCTTTTTCTTTTTTTCTTTTTTTTCCTTTTTTCCGTTTTCTTAACATATCAGATTGTGACGTGAGGTTAAAGCAATTGAAAGAGTTCATATGGATGTGTCATGTAATGTGTTAGGAAAATAACTTCAGAATAGACAAACAATCCTCCTTTCATGAAAACTGCTATTCAGACTTTGTAACAATGTCTTTCTCATAAGACAAATAGAATTGCTATCATTTCTGTTGACAGCGTGCAACAAACAGACCAACAGTTTATGCATACTGAGTGACAAAGCCATCTATTTTCTTCGTGGGAAAAAAACAGGCAATACACACTTTGGCAATTGAGCCGCAAATGAGGAGTGAAAAATTCTAACTTTCCTCCCCCGCCAACCGCCATCATTTATACAAGTCATAGAAATATTTGATTGCTCTTGCATATCTCCACGCGCTTAAGGAGGCAGCCAACCAACACGTGGCCGTGCAAACAAAGCCCAGGACTCTATATGAGCCTATCATTTAGTAATCCGGGCCAATCAAGCTTGCAAACAATCAGGAGGGGAGAGAGGGAGAGGAACTGGGTGAGAGCTTCTTCTTGCAGCACTTTGAAGGTGTTAGCAGAGGCCCTTATTTAAGGTGAGATGTGGCTGTGCCTCCTCGATACACCTCTGCACTGAGACAAGGCAAGAGTACTTGAATTTTTCACAATGCCAGCCAGCTTTCTGAGGACGACACATTCATATTCATGAATTAAGAATCTGTAATGGTAAATTATGAGCATGCTGCTACTTCATAGGAGAAGGGATGTTTGAAACGTTCAAACTATTAAAGCAACAATGTCCTTCAGAGGAATTGAAAAAAGAAAAAGGAAGTTTAGCTTTACGTTTGGTTTTCTATATTTACAACAAGGTAACTATGTATGTAATGTGGTTTGCAGCATGTTTTATGTCTCTTGAAATATGCATGAAGGCATATTTCGTGGATATGTCTTCATGCATTTTGCACATCTGTACACTGACACTATTCCCCCTATATTTTTATTTATTTATTTATTTATTTTTTTTTTGCAATGTAGCTCAAGCTCACCAAGATTTGATGGAGAACAGCTGTGAACATTAATTCCCAAGCTATTTTGTTGGTTTCCTGCTGGAATTGTCCACCAGTTCTCAAGAGTTGTGCAACCTTTGTCACATTGTCTTTCAGAATTGCCCTGTATTTAGCTCCCTTCATCTTCCCATTAACTCTGTTGCCTCCTGACAAATAAGAATTCTCACATCATTATAGAACCTCTGCTATGTTTCAAAGTTGTGATGGTGTGTTTAGGGTGATGTGAAATGCTGGTTTTTCTCTTACAGGAAACTTTGTATTTTTGTGTTTTTGTGATGACAAGCACTTTGAACTCGCTTGTCGCTGAAATGTGCTACACAGATAAACTTGGTTGATTGACTTGATTGGTTGTTTTTGTTGCTTTATATTTCATTTGTTCCTTTATATTTTGCTTAGGCTTATGAGAGTTGAGGTGGTTTAACGCATGTCAGACTTTTCAGAGTTTTATGAGTATAATCTATTTCGTCCTATTCTACAAAACTTTGTTTTGGTTGCTCACGTAGAATTCTAGCTAAATTCATTGAAGTTTGTGACTGCAAGGTGAGAACGTTTAGAAGCCCTGAAGGGACATAAGTGCTTTTGCAACATTGTGGACTGCAAAGACAGAGAATTAGGAGAGTAAGTACAAGGTAAGATCTAAATGGTAAGCAACTTTTTTTCTAACAAGAGCAGCAAGGACTCACTTGCTTTCACTTTATTTAAAGTTGAACCACACAGTAAGCTCACAGAAACTGAATTTAATTCATGCAGTCTTCACGCATTCACCATTCTGCAGGTGATATCCAGGATCATGCATCAGTCGGATTCTGCATCAGAAGTGATATGAAATCTGAATAGTCACACCTTACAAACAGAGAGCACTCAAAGACTTCAGCTGATAGGCTGACATGATAACGTTTTGAAATCACTGCCACTAAATTAACCTGATTCTAATAGGATCTGAAGTAGATAACGTGGAAAAATTACTGTTTTCTTTTCAAGATGATATACAAAATGGAAAAGCTACAAATTGATTCCCATTTCCTCCCTTGATGGCCTCCCCTCATTTGCGCATTTTCATAATTTGAGATAAGGCGATATGGCATTAATATTCCCCTATCTTATCTTGTCACATCCTGAAATTGTTGGAGAGGATATGATTAGCTGAACAATAGCATGAGAAATGCACTTTGTGAAGGCTATCCAGGTTTTTTTTGTTTTTTTTTTTAAACAATGAGTGGAGAGGCTGATAATGGTTCTAGAAAGCAGACTCGTTTCTGGATCTTGCTTTGCTGTAGTCATGAGTTGGACTTTAGCAAGAGCTTACAGGGCAGTAGCATAGGGCCCTGCCAAATGTTATCTTTTATTTATTATTCATTGGTTTTACTGAATGGATATTTGATAGAGTACTGCTTTAGACTGTTTCAAGGCTAACTTATGAGGAGCACGACAGTGGCGCAGTGGGTAGAGTGCATGATCCATGTAAAGTAGGCCTCAGTCCTCGATTGTCATGGGTTTGAGTTCCAGCCCATTGACCTTTGCCACATGCTTTCTCCCCTCTCTCATAACCCACTTTCCTGTCTGTGAGCTTGTTCACAAATATAGATTGCACATCATTATAAGTGCCTCTTGTTGTACTTATTGTATCAAACTAATTAATGGTTAACATCTAAATCGCTTTTCTCTGCGGGGCAGCCATATTAGACTGCCTATTTAGGACTAGGGTCTTTCTTTTTGACCTCTCTCATGATCCGTGTTTTTCTGTTTAGTTATTTTGGGATTTTCTGTGTTTAGTCCTGTTTCCCTGAGTCTCTGTGTTGTCCTGTCAGCCTGTGTCTCTGTGTTGTCCTGTCAGCCCTTGATTGTTCCCAGGTGTGTCTCGTTCCCTTGATTACCCCGTAAGTCCACCTGTTGTCTCTGTCTCTTGTCGGGTCCTTGTCAAACGTATGTCATATGTCATTTGTCTGCCTGCCATCACAGTAGAACTATAAAGTCCTGTGTTGGTTTAGCTCTTTTTTTCACTCCTTAGTTTTTCAGTTGCTACCGGTAATTAGCTGTGTGCTAACTCTCTGCTGTGCTGCCTGTTCTGGACTGTTGAGCTTTCCTCATTAAATCCATCATCATCTTTATCACAACCTGGGTCTCTGCTTATCTCCTCACCACCTCGCAACCACCACACCTGACAACCTCGTCAATCCAGGATACCTTGTGGTAATGCGCATGCGCACATCGATGTTACGTTTCTTATAAATCCGTCATGCCTGTAGAAGTTTCATTTTGTGTGTTTTGTTTCTCAGAAGTTTATGGTAAATTAAAATAAGAAAAATCTAGTTATTTCCACCCAGTGACCAGAAAGAGGTGTTGTTCCACTTGTTGCCTAACAGCTTCGGTCAGCATCCACTGTTATTCATGTGCTTTTTTTTTTTAGGACATATTCCGTGCAGTTTTCTAAAGAAGTATTAAAATATTAAAAAGGTAGATTAGCTATTACTGTAAACTTCTGAGAAAAAAAAACACACACACAAATGAAACTTCTACAGGTATGACGGATCTATAAGAAATCTGCTGATTAAGCAGTATGTGATGTAACAGCGATATGCGCATGTGCATTACCATAAAGTATGCTGGATTTACGGGTATGACAGATCATAGAACAGGTTTTTCTTGGAGGTTTTACTTTGACTAAGTGTCATTGTGTTTGTGTCATTCACTCTAATCTGTCAACATAACTGAGTTGCATCGTTAAGAATTGGTGTGTTTCTATTTAACTGGGAAGGAGTTTGACCAGTTTGATTGCAAAGTGATCTATATTAACCATTTGCTGTGAAGTAGTGCAAGATAAATAAATTAAACTGAAATAAACTAAATGAACTGACAATATATAGAGACCTGGAGATTTGAGCAATGATTAGCGGTAGCAACGCGTCGTGTGGGAAGCGGGAAGGTGTCGTCGAGCCAATGGTGCGGGGAGAACAAAAAGCGCAGTGTTTAGGACTGGTTAAATGCACCATTAAGCCTTTTAAATTGAACTCCACCCGTCAGAGACTAAAAACAAGTGTAGCTTTCTGGCTTATCAATGGGCACCACTTAGGGGAAACAATGCCCTGTTGAGGCCCACCAGTTTCCTCATCAATGAACATCAAAAATGAATAAGGCCTGGCTGTCAGCTTTGTTTTGACTCTGATACCCACAAAGCCCTGCTCAATATCATCCTGCTCGCGCTCCTCCAGGCTCTGCAAACAGGTGCAGCCCCCTTTTCTCAATGCACCATTTGATGAGACCCCGGATGGGTAGGGGGCTTTGGTCTGCATCCTCCTTAATCCATGGTGCTAAATAAAAAAAAAAAATAATAATCAAATTTGAATACAAAAGTTTGTTTGGCCAAAGTCAAAGCCCTGGAGCCTGGGACTCATCCGTCTGTCTGCCCAGGCTTCCCTCCTTGTTTTTGGAAAAAGCTTCAACTCTTTTATGCCTTTTTTGGCCACGACATTAAAGAAGACCCAGGAGGTTCCGATTCCCAGTCATTCCCAGAAGAGGAATACATACAGTTACGGCAGCCTCAATGCAAAGCGTGATAGAAAAGGGAGGGGTAAAAAAAAAAAAAAAAAAAAAATGTCAACTGCACACTCTGAAGAGAGAAAACAACTGCCAGCATCTAAACTCTTTCTAATACTTCCACTGCTTCATGGGGAGATTACAGCTCCTCCACTCAGGGACACAGAAAGGCCTTCAGCTTGGCAGAGTGAGAGGAAGAGAGAAAGAGAGAGGGGGGAAGAGTCAATGTTGAGCATTTTAATCTGGAGTCACAAAGATAAGATGCACTGGCAGATCAATATGTGCTCTATGGTGGCAGCTCCATGAGAACTTCCCTCTTTTTCTGTGTACTGAGAAGACTTTGCTCTCTGTGTCCCATGGCTTCATTTTAACCACAGACCACTGTTATCTATGGCAACTGTCTCTCTGTGACATCTCACACCGGGGCCACATTTAACCTCCTGAAAAAAAAAAAAACACACACACACACACATAGTGAATATCTAAATAAGATCGGCTGTGAAATTTGTCTCGATAAATCTCTCCAGGAATCAACCAGTTTGAATATTTCACATCCCGTCAGTCCTCGGCTAGCTCAGGGGGGGCGAGGCAGGTCTGATAAGGGATATTCAGAGGAGTGATTAGATAAAAAGAAAGCTAAATTCTTTCTCTCGACTGTGGGAGATGCATAGCAATGGTGTTTCCACTCTGCCGTGTCTGTGTGACTGAAGTTAAGAGTACAGGCAGCATTCAAAGTGTCACTTTTACTTAATTTGCTCTCCTTTGTGTCATTGCAGCATTCCATCATTCCAACATCATCAGATGAGCTGTTGGTGCTGAGACATCTTCAAAAAGAAAAAAGAAAAAAAAGAAAACAGATGAAATGAAATTCCTCTGTGCTTTTGAGAGCCTTTTCCAATAAATACAGAACCACCTTGAACTCCCTTAATTTTCAGCTAAATAAACATCTCCAAAAGCATGCCTTCGTTTATTTATTTATTTAAGAATACACAAGTGGGTTACGACGTGCTGCATTCATTTCTACATCCAGGAGCTTGCATTCCTGCCAGTCAAAACCCTGTCCTTCACATTTCGGTTTTGGTTGCTGATGGCTGCATCCTAAACGGGAAACGGATCATAAAAGGGGGGTTAAAAAAGAAAAGGTAAGGTATGATTAGGTTTGTTTTCATCCTGGGCAGCAGTTCAAATGTAGCAGTGGCCCTAAGCCAGACGTGGCCCTGACAGACAACACAAAATGGCAGCAGAAATGAGAAAAAATTGTGCATTTGTCCTGTAAAAGACAACTGGAGCCATCTGAGTAAAGAGTATGCACGGCGAGGTGTTTGCGTGTGCATGCGTGTGTCTGTCTGCGTGCACGTGGGTGCATGCGTGTGTGTGCGTGTGTGTGTGTGCGTGTGTGTGTGTGTGTGTGTGTGTGTGTGTGTGTGTGTGATGTGACAGCAGACCTCGCTGAGGACTAGCAATCACTCCATTCAGCATCTGCTGCCACACAGCTCATATTGTCATTCCCCAGTTTAAAGGAACCTTGAGCGGCTTCAAAGATCTTTTCAAAGCCTTAATCCTAATAGGTCGCGGTTTGTTCTGTCACATCAAAAGAGGGGAGAGGGTGGAACGGGAGGCGGTGGGGGGGTAATGCGTCGGGGCTGGCAGAGATTCTTAAGGGTGGAAGATTGGCAGAGGATTTGCTGAGCGGGGAGGACTGAAATCTGAAATATCGGACACAGAATGCCTGCTGTAATAGATATGAAATAGGTCTTCTCAACAGCATGAAAGGCTGACATTTCCAGAAAGTTTGTCATGAGAAGGCCCTTTTATTCCCCTTCATCTATCTGCGTTTGTACTGCCACCTTGTCCATAGTGGAAATTCGCAAGTGTCACTCTAACGGGTTAGAGAATAAGATTGGACATTTAAGATTTTTTTTTCGCCCCCCCCTGCTCTTTCCTTTTTTATTGAATGTTTAGAAATTCCAGTGAGAGACCAATTGAGTCAGAGCTGTTCAGAAAACTGCCTTCTGCATAGCACTCAAGTGAAAAAAAAAAAAATCTACCTTAGCCACTTGTTTCCCGGCCCAGTGTTAAAAGAAGCTCAATGAAACATGGCCCTGAGACAGAATTTGCAAATCTCAACATTACAATCAATTATTAGACACAGAAGTCCATCTCAATAAATTACAATAGTGAAAAGTTAATTTATTTCATTAAATCACCTCTAATTGAAATTAATAATATGGACTAATTACACACACAGTGACATGTTTTGGCTGTTTCTGCTCATTTCGATGATTATGGCTTACAGCCAATATAAAACCATGATTCATTGATGACGGAAATTAACATGTTTGATAAAGCTATTGTAAAAACTGCTAACTGGACAGTTATCCAGCAGGCTGTCACTTGTAATAGGGATCATGAAAACAACCTAGCTGTTTAAAGAATGCTGTATTTGAGGACATCAGTATAAAGTTGAGAGAAAGGAAAAACTGTGATTAAATTAGGCGGACAACCAGCTTGTATTGACAGCTGTGAGAAGATTGCAAAGCATAGCCCAGCTCATGCAAGGATTTGATTCTCAACACCTGGATGAGGTTGGGGTTAGTGCTTCAACAGCCACAATACTGACACATATCCAGGACATAGACTGCAATCTCATTTGTTGTATTAAATCACTCTTGAACTGGGAACTACCAGAGACAGTCATTGACACCTTTTTGTGGCCTACACCCCATGTCAAAGGTCAGAAGCTGGCTGCTCACAGATTACAATATATTAAAGCATTGCGATGGAAAGTTGAGTGGAAGAAAAATCTGCAGTACAAAAAAATGAAAGCACAAAAGAATAAGTTAGTGTTTCAAGAGCAAACACACAGATGTATAATTGACCTGCACTGCAACTGGACCAGGGAAAACATGAAATGTCACATTTATTTATACGGAACATTTTAAAAGCAGCCACAGCAAAATCCTTTACAGTCAAGCTAAAATAAAATGAAAAGAACAAGAAGTATATGAAAATGAGAGCAAGTTTGTGATATGAATCGAAAACCATAACAGACTATGAACCTTGCAAAACTATGTCTGAAAACAACTCCATTTGTATTGAAATCAAATGCTTAGATCAGACTCATGCAGGATTTATATGCAGCTGTGACCAAACAAGATGTATGCATAAATCTGTAAATAAGTTGAGGCGGCTCCTGGAAAATCATAAATTGCCTGTGTTTTTATAGTGCTTTAGTCAGAGGACACCAAGGTGCTTTGCACTACATTCACCCATTCAAACACTGACAGCAGTTATCTACACTTCACCCACAGCTGCTCTGAGGCAGACAGTTGGAGCCACCAGGCCATCTGACCACCACCAGTAGGCAAGGTGGGTGAAGAGTCTCCTAGGACACAGCAACGGAGATCGGCAGAGCAACGCAGCGATTACAGGACTAGTTTTTGCCTCCTGATCCACTGTCACTCAGCCTGGTCACCATTATATTTGGATTTGGATCTTGTCTCTTAAATTTTATGTGAGCCCAAGAGAGTAAGGAACAGCACTATTGCTCAGTGGTCCAAAGTCCTCTTCAAGCCTTTACTGTTTTTGGGGGGTTAATGAAGGTACCAGAGAATGGAGGATGAGTGGAAAGGCACATAATTCAAGTTATTTGAGGTTCAGGCTGAAATTTTCAAAGTCAGTGATGAATTGAGAAGGCTTGCCATCCAGAGCTCTTAGAGGTTCTGAGCTCTGTTGAGAAGCTTCATGCTGATTTCATTTTGAGTGTCAATACCTAAAGCAATGACTGTATATAAAACTATACCTGGTTGGCCAAACCTTTGACTTAAGCCCCAAGCATAAGTTAGTTTGACAAACTCAAAAGAACCTTTTAAGTTCTTTTGAGTTTGTCAAGAGCACAACGAGACACCGAAAGAGTTAAAGGCAGCCATTAAAACAATCTGTCACAGCAGCCGTACTTATAAATCAAATTAGTGAAATAACATATGCGTTCAATTATATTCTGATTCACTTTTAGCACCGGAATAATGCACTAAAAGGCTCTAGAGAGATTGTAAGATGAGAGATCTCGTTGACATCCTCCATTTGAAATGCTTCCATCACATGGATGATAAAGTTCAAATCAAGTCTGCCAAAAGCATGTAGTGGATGTGAGACATGCTAGACCTAAGAGTCACTTATGTGTTTACTCCTCACCTCTCTGACACTTTATCAGCTCAGATGGTGTCTCTCTTGCATTTCCCCCGATCGACTTGTCGGACAAAAGGAGATGGTTCCAAGCGTTTCAACGGTGCACAAGTGTCCTACTAATTAGGTGCTCGTGGGGAACTGAGCATTGATTTTCTGTCAGCGCCTATGCAAGATAAAACAAACTGGGCTGTTTGTCTTTTTCTTCCAATGCACCTTGTGCCATTAATAACAACGATAAAGACTGGTCAGGGCGCCGTTTGCAGCATAAGCAAAGGACACTACACCCATGGGAACCCATATTTGTAAGGATGCAGTTTAATTGTTGGCAAGTTTTTTAGGAAATAGGTGGCAATGCACCTCGCTGGGACTAAACAAAGTTTGTCGAGGATGGAAATGGACTGAGTTGTCTGACCAAAACATATCTTTTCAGGCTCTGCAAAGGCATGAAATCCCTCTTGTGCTTGTTATTTCACACTCCTGTGGCTCTAGCTTGGGCTGACGGTGGCACAGTAAACAAACAAATACATGTGAAATCACACAAACCACACATATACGTGCACAGTGTACTAAAACAGAAAGGAGAACTTACTAATGACCTCACATTTTCAGGCTTCTCACTCACAGAGAATATCTAGGAACCCACAGAGCATTTTGAAAACCCCCACATTATATAGAACAAGCTATAATCTTTTGGGGTATTTTTTAATTATTAACAAAAAAATTAAAAAAAAAATCCCTTGAGAAACTCGATGTTCAGCACACGGATAACTGCTGTGAATAAATAATGGTTTCACTATCACACCGGACAACGTGCCAGCCACCTGCTGATCCAACCACACACAGGTACAGCCAGCTTGGGTGACTCGGGGCCGCAGAAGCGGGCGTTCAGTTTGCCAGCAAACTAATCAGTGAAAGGGATGAACTCCAAGCTTGTCAGAAGGGGTCGGAGATGTAGGTGGAGGAGGTGGCGCAACACAAGCCACAGCAGAGTGACACGACTTGAAGAATGGGAAGAAAAATTCTCAAATCCCCCGGTGTGGGAGGTTGGAAGAGCACAACCCTCAAGGAGGTGAAGGAAGCTCTGCTGTTTGCTGCCCACACGTTACCTGAATGTGTGGCGATCTCAGGCGAGCACCTTCAGCCAGGCTGTGATAACTGGGTTCATGCTCGTAAATGGATATCTGCTGATGGACATTTGTGGGTGTACATGCCGGGTGCTTTGGCGATTGGATTTTGTCATTAGAAGTCAGTAATGGAAAACAAGAAAATAAGTGGGGGGTTTGGGGTGGGGGGGGTTTCCCCAGATTTCTTTTAAAATACAAAACAGTACATTCTATTGTGGGCCATTTTTCTATCTTGTAGCCAAAATGGATTAGTAGGAGATTAAATTTGTTTTGGTTTTTCTTTTTAGATTAAAAAAAAAATCACAGAATATTAATAACCCTAGAAAGGCAACTCTAAATAATAATTTTTAAAATATTAAATAAGAAAACATAAAATAACCAGTAAAGAGAAATCTTCAATTCCTACTCATATTGCACGAGAGCAAGTTATTGACATAAGACTTATCTGCAGTCTGTTAAAAATACCTGTCCATATAAAAGCTCAGGCTATCCAGGTTTTTTTTAAATGTATGTTTCTTTCTTTTTTATTTTATTTTTTTTCTCATCCATTTGTTTTGCTGTTAAGGGACACCTTGATCAGCACAAGTGAGGTGTGTACAATAAATGTTGCCTCCTAGTCTGAGGATTACATTTTTGCAAAATATATCAAATAAACACACATATGATCATTTTTAACATAGCTTCTAAACTCTAACTCTAACTTTTTTCATTTCCTGTGAGCCAGTTATTAAAAGAGCTGGTTTTTGCCATACATGGACAGTGTTATTTTGTCACGAGGGTAAGACTAGAACAAGTTGGGAAGCTTAGGGATTTCATATTTGTTTTTGACTACAAAGAAATAAAAGTGACTTATTATGGTTATTGTGTGTGTGTGTGTGTGTGTGTGCGTGTGCGTGTGTGTGTGTGCGCGTGCGTGCGTGCGTGCATGTGTGTGTGTGTGTTTTAAAATGAAAATCTAAAAAAAAAAACACACACACATTTAATTTTTTTTTAATTATTGGTTCCTAATGAGAAAATCTTGTTGGCCTAAAATTCTACAGTGGGACTGTAGGTAGTTCTGTTTTTTTCTTTTCATCTCAAAGGTCCCACATATTAAAAGCTGGCGAATTTGCAATGTCCTTTGGTAATTTTTGTCCTGTGGTAAATATTGAGATCTTAACCTTAGCACAAATGAATATGGCATACTTTATCAGACGTCTAATTCTGAATCTATCACTGTTTGTCATAGTGGTGAGAATAAGGAATAAGGAAGAAAAGCACATCAGAAAATCATTTCCTATTGGATGTCATCTCCAGAATACAGAAATCTTAAAATACTTTGTTATTCTTGGAGGTTATTTGAGTTTCATATTAGATTTCTTTTTTTTTTTTTTTAATCAAAAGACTGTTGAGGTCAGAATGGATAATTGAGAGTTTTTGTTTTCATGTTAAAAATAAGGAAAATAAAATAACTGAGAAATAGAAAGAAAAAATTGGCCTCCTTTTTTGCAGTCTTAGTCAGAAACCTTTATTCGATGACCAAATACTGTCCCATAGCACACATTGTTTGTCTACACCTTAAAAGTGTTGTCACATGTATTTTTTATTGAACTGTGAGTCCAACCATGCTGTATTGTGATCAAGACTATCATGACTTAAGGTTTTGCCTCAGGTTCAGTTTTTAATTGTCTCTCAAGCACTACCCCATTAGAAATGAGAATTCATTTTGATAGATAAACTCCATGTCTTTGAAATCTAAGGCCTCATCAAATTGAACATTTTGTCTTTAAATTCAAGAATGTGGTGTTTGTCTCAGCCAAGAGAAGCATTATTACAGCTCCTTAACTGATCACCGCTGGAAACCAGTCGGTGTCGGCATTTAAAGGTACAAGACTGCAATTCAGGAGGTAATTTCACATCTTAACAGAATCCAATTAAAAGCGCTGGCATTTCAATTAAACCTCCCCCTGGCTCGTCGCTACGGTGTCACATCACAAGTTAAATTGGAATCAGATTACGGAGGGAATCTGAAGAAGTATTTTTACATCGCAATAAGGATCATGCATTCCTGATAGAGGACCCCTGTCATGCATACTGCAGGCAGAGGGAAAAAAAAAATAACTTTGCCAACATTATTCATTTAATTCTCCCTCCTTATTAATTTCACAGCAGATTACCTGAGAAGATACCAAATGCTGTCAGCAACGAGCTTTAATTAAGTGTGGGGTATGTTGCTACGAGTACCTTATGTGAAACTGCTGCCTTATAATGCTCTTGTTTTAATTACTTCAGAGTGCCCCCTCATTAACCTTTTATGGAGATGTGCTACAAAAAACTCCAGCATGCATTCAAACACTGCACCTACCAGGAGGCTTACATTTCCATCCACTTCTTTGTGATCAATCCCTAAAGCTCATCAATTCTCATGAAGAAAAACTCAAAATACATGTTACTATGACTTATCAAATTGAGCTTTAAATTGTTTCTTGTGATGGTTAAGATGTACAGCTAGTGATTCGGTTTCTTAGAAAATGTGAATATTGCATAAGATGATAAAGATACCTTAAGTAAAGCTTTCTTATAGCCTCATTGTGGCATAAAGAAACTAGGGCAAGAGCATTGAGAGTTATTGAGCAGACAATCATTCACATCCTCTGAACATGAGTATGCCAAAACAAGTTGTTTATAAATGTGTGCTGTATCCAAAAATGTGAATAGAAAATTGAGTAGAAGAAAAACAAGTTTAGTGAAAAAAAAAAAAAAAAAGTGCACAAGCAACAGGGAACCAAAACCCATTCAGCATTTTGGGGAGTTCCAAATTTATATCCACATTTTGTTAAAACTGGAAGAAGAAGAAGAAAAAAGTGTGGTAGAAGAAGAAGAATAAGATTGTGAAACAAAACTCACTGAATAGTAGTTTTTTGGGGGGAGGGGGATTTTCTCAAGGCATAAACTGTGGCTGGAGTCAGTCCTTCCAGAACCACCACACATATGTAGAATATGCCTTATGTTTGTTTGAATTACTTCTTGTACCACTCTTGTAACACTTATGTAGACGTGCTCCAAAAATGAGAGTGTGCTTTAAAAAATATTACACCTCTGAGGATGATTAATATTATGTCGGTTTCTGTACAGCTAAAAAGGTGAAACTGATAATTACTCCAGAAAATGATTTCAAAATAAAAGAAATAGTCATTACAATTAGCCAGATTGTGCTTTGAACATGTTAATTGTGAGATAAACCTGGTTGCTCTGTGATGACCCCTGGTGGGAGGAATAACTTAAATTAATAGGACATTGTAAATTAATTCTAAAAAAAAAATACTTCTAATGTGAAATATATTTGGAAAATATATTATTACTCTTTTTTTATTTAGTCAATTCATTTGGTCCTATAATTTAAAAATCCTTAAAAGGAGCCTCATATTAAGTTAGCTTCAATTTTGTACACTGGTTTTCTGATTGCATCATTGTTCCATGGCTAAAGCAGCTGTAGGTGGCCAAACAGGAAATTTCCCATTTATATTACTTTTGCTTTTAATTTTCTTCCTAATTTTCTCCATTTAAGTGTCAAAACTTGTGCCAAAAAAAGAAAATCCTGCTTCTGGTAGCTTGTTCAATGTACATCCTCGTCAAGTTAGTGTAGTTTAACAGGAGATATTAGCTTTTAATGGCACTTAATTGTCCAAAAAGGAAATCCATAACCACATAAGGAGAAAAGTCAAGTATTTCCAAGCTCTTTATAAGAACAATTTAGAGCAGACAAGTGCTTTTCAAACCTTGGCTTGAAATCAGTCCGGTCTGGTCACGGTGAGAGGTGGCCTTCATTTCTAAGCCTGCAGTGCCACCATTTGGCCATCATCAAAACCATAATCAAAACCTGGCAGTCCAAGTGCCAGGACTGCTTCGTCCTGGCACTTGGCAAAGAAACCAAAGACACTACTATATATTTTTTTTTTTTAAGAAATGGTTTCACCTTAAAAAATAAAGGCCTGTAATTACCCCCAACCGAACACACAACCAGACAGCATAAAGCCATAAAATTACAATAAATTATTTTAAAATTTGGCCACAACGAACTATTTCCAGGTGCAGAATTAGAGAGGGAAGTAAACAACCAGGCCCACTGTTGTTAGTGATGGATTATTCTCGGTCAATGCCATCTTGGATAATGAGCAGTAACTTGCAATTCAAGAACAGGGTAGGTTTGCCAAGAAGGAACGGTGATTACAATCAATTAAGAGTGATGACAAAGCATCAACAATAACCCAGCCTAAGTGTGTGCGTGTGTGTGTGTGTGTGTGTGTGTGTGTGTGAGAGAGAGAGAGAGAGAGATAAAGAGCTTGTGTTTTATTCACACATCCTTCCAAACAACCCTGTTTTGTGTAATCAACATCTGTTGTGACAGGCAACCTCCTTCTTTCTCAGAATGGCCCACTTCAGATAATGAGTGTCATACCAAACTGCAGGGCAAAGGCTGATTTTGCTTCTCTCTCCTCCTCCTCGACGGCCTCCGTTCTCACTTCCCTTGGTTCTCTCTCCCATCATCCAACGCATCCATTGTGGAGATCTTGAAAAAGAGAGATAAATGCTCTCACAATATTGTCTGTGCTCAAAATGTGGGGGCGGCGGATGGAATGCAGTATACTTTCTTCCCCGCTTATTGAGGATAGAGACTTTAGTGCAGCTACCTATAAAACACAGGAATCTTGGTTTTCTTTTGAGATTTTGTGTGGCTTCCCTGACAGTTTGTCCAAGTTAATTCTGAACCACTTTCCCTGGCGAATATAACACTTGATGTGCAAGCCACAGACTCAGGGGGAGAAAAAGATGCTTCAAAATAAATTTAAAAATGACCTGTTTCTTTGCATGCATACTAATGGTTTAGGCGCCATCTTCTGGTAAATTTGGTCAATTTGAAACAAACATAGAGGCTCAAACTTTATGCATTTTTAGTTAGCCAAGAATATGTTGTGGTACTAAATCAAAAACAATCAAAAAAATGCATACAGTTTAGTAATTCATTCCACACAGAGTGAAATATGTTAATGTTTCACTGAAGCTGATCTTAATTTATTTTCAGATAAAATGTGAGTCTTAATAACAGCAATAAAAAAGCGTGGTGTTTTAACACAAAAATGCTATGTTATGTCTATGCTGTGGCCTAAAGTGATGGGGAAACTACTGACCTGATCTTTTGTGGGACTTTCTGCTGACAGCAAATGTAACACATACAAGATTATAGCCAAAAATGTCAGCTTGGAAAATTATTGTATCCAAGCATGTTACTGGAAAGCTGAGTGGAAGGAAAAGATGTAGACTAGCCAAAACAGATCATTGCAATCCAAAGCATGGACTGTGGCTGAAGTCAGAGCTACAAGACATTTAACAGCTTCAACACAGAGATTTATCAAGGCCAAGGCTGCAACTGTTGCCTTGCTTGCAATTAGCCACTACTAAACCAGATACATTGAAGTTTTACAGTCAGTCATTATTTGAGGGGCTATTTCATCTGCATGAGCTGATCGACTCATGTCAATTTTTTAAGTTAAAAATCCTTTCTTTAAAAGTTTTATGAAATATTCAAATTTTCTGACAAGCTTTTTTGAAACAATAGTGCATGCACACACTCATTCCCAAGGTTTAGAGAGACCATTTAACCTAACATTCAGGGTTTTGAACTGTGGGAGTAAGGCAGTGAAACCTGGACAGAATGCGTACTAAGAACAATCGGTGGAACTTTATGTCTTAAGGCCTTGATTGGACTCAAACCCAAAGCCTTTGGTTGCAGGGCAGTGCTGCCAACACCTGTGTCACTGCATAGTCTTAAATATATTTCAAATGAAGCTTTGTTGCATTAGGTTATATTCAGAAGCATAGCAACCCAGAAAGAAATGTTCTGTAGGAATAGTTAGAAACAACCCTGAGAGATTATTCTAGTCATGAAATAAAGTCATTTGTACCAAGAACAAAAAGTACATGTTTCACCTTAGCTCCAACAGTCATATTCTGCAAATTGATACTGACAAGTAAAATGATTGCAACTACATTTCAATTCAGAATTGCTGATGCATATTTTCCAGTAATATTACCAAACTTTAGACTTGTCTCAAATTATAAACATTTTTGTCCAGAGCTTCCTGCCTGTAGTGTGGAGCTAATTATGCTTGAGGTTATTTAAATAGGTGATTCAGAATATTTTTCTCATCAAAACCTTAAGTGTTACATGACTAAAAACAGCTGTAGCTTTGGTGCCACGAAGAGTGATTTCATACTGAATGGGAATAAAAGAAAATATAATCACATCTCATTTAATGAGTAAACCCCATTTATGTATTACATGTTGTAATAACGGGTTCACTCAGTGATGCAAATTATTTGCAGTGCATGCAAACTTTTGCATGCATTACAGTTCATTGCATTATAGGTATAATGCTAGGATTAAAGTATTTTACTATAGGTGGTATGATTCCAATCTAATTTAGTAGTATTTTTTTAACTAATCAACCTGGACAACATTTAGGACAATTTGTTTTGTGTCTTAAAACCACCAAACATTTGGTAGTATGTTTTCCCTGTTATTCACATGACAAAATATATTAGCTGGGGTTCTACTGACAGCGGTAATTATTACAGTGAAATGTGTCTCCTAAAACCCAGAGGAAGTCTTGAAACAACCTATTAAACCCTGTTTTGGTAGCATTTTGAGACACATTATGAAGATAAAGAAACCTATAACACTTATAAACTTCCTATTAAAAGTTATTTGGTTTGTCCAATTATGTCAGCAATCTAAATAACTTAGGCCAATGTCAAATCCAATTAACTTGGTGTACTGTCTCCTTTTGGTTGCAAAATATGCTTTTCTTATACTTATTTTTGTATTCCAACTTTACATGCATTTTTTTGTCCTGGTTAAATCCAGCCTTGAATTCTTTTCTTAACCTTTTGAGTTTTTTCCTAATTGTTTTAAGCCATTATTCAACATTCGTTTCTCTGAAGAACATTGTTATGTTTTACGCATTATTTTTTTCTCTCTCCTTTGTATTTGATCTGTCAATTTTCTAACTTTCAGAACACAACAAACAAGCCCTAAATTAGCCTGTCTAAGTTCAACAAGGATAATCATAAAAGCAATTCAACATCATTTTTGTTTGTGAAATGATGGTAAATTGATTAATTGAATTCATTCAGAACTGAAGCACTGAGCAGAAATGATGATTTTCTGACGTGAATTGTGGGATGTTTTCCATTTCTTTTTGCTCTTAGACATCATCCTGTATGCATAACAGGAGTCTATTGTAGGTGGGCTAAAATATATATGAAGAATTGACCAAACTGCCTTCATATTTACATGTGTTATAAAATCACAGCCATAAAAAAATCATTTTTTTAAGGGAGAAAACAATTCAAATCAGCCTGCCCCTGTGTGAAAAAGTAATTGCTCCCATTCTTAAATAATGAATAAACGCTGATTAAGCTACGTTTTTTATAAAGGTGAGTTCACATTCACTAGTCCAACCAAGGCCTAATTATTACCTGACCTGCAGATATAATAATAATAAAAAAAATAAAAAATAAAAATAATAATAATAATAATAATAATAATAATAATAATAATAATAATAATAATAATAATAATAATAATAATAACTTTATTTTTGAACACTTTCAAATAAAGTGCTGAACCCTTAGAAGAAAACATAAAATAAAAACAGATTAAAACAATACCATTTAAAAACAGATAAAACACAAAGGAACACCAATAACAACCAGTAAGATTTTAGGCAGCTACATCCATCAGTCCAGAAAAGGTTACAAAATGATTAGGCTGCGTTCATACTGCAGCCAGAAGTGACCCAATTCTGATTTTTTATTTTTTATTTTTTTGATCTAATGCAACTTATATCTGATCTTTTCATGACAGTCTGAACAACACAGGAAGACTACATGCAACCAAAGTCAGAACTGGAGAAAACGAGAAAACATACAGCAATGGCAAATCTAAAACCCTTTTGATAATCCTGAGTTTGGCTGAATTAAAAAAAAAAAAAACTTCTGCAAATGAGAGTGTTCTTGGCACCCTTGTTCAAAGTATTGTTTCGTTGTGATGTTAGACATTCACCGCAAGTTTTGCATTGCATATCACTAGGGCAGCACGGATATTAATTATTTTTTAGCATTTTTTTGTATAATACAGCATACATGTCACTTTAATGATAAATGTCCAAAATCTACTTGCCTTGGTCTCGTGTTCTTTATATTTCAAAACTCTGAAAATGTATAACAGGACTATTGAATTTATTATATGTTGTTGATTTCTGAGGATAAAATGCAAAAGCATACACCAGAGGGCGCTTGTGAGCTATGACAAACGCGAGTCCTTTTTTAAATAAGCTACTTGAGGAACTTATTGTCTTTGCATACTTTTAAATATTTATAGATTTTTATTTATTCTTAATTCATTTTGCAACACGCTTTTATCTTTCGCGTTCTGAAAGCTTTTGAATCGAGCGGTATCATAATCCAGTAGTTTATTTCTAAACCAGAAAGCAAAATTTCGGGTTATTTTGAATACACTGGAAGTGCAAGGTGGAACTGCTTAAAAAAGGATATGTTCAAATGACCTAACCAGTCCCTTCTGTCGGCTGTGCTTCCGTATTTACACACCCACACACACACACACACGCACGCAGGACAGGGCTCACTAGCGGCGGTCGGGTGAATGTTTACCGAACAAGCATAGAGTGGTGGTGCGGAAAGTGACAGTCACACTGGAGCCTTGGTGTATGGTGAAACACAGGTGATTTCTGCTTCCACGGTTGCATTTTACAGCGGAATGTTCACTCGAAGGGGGCATGGGGACGTCAAGAAATCTACACAGAAAGTTCTGGACCCAAAGAAGGATGTTTTGACCCGACTGAAGCACCTGCGGGCGCTGATAGGTGAGTGAAAAGTCACCGGCGGTGGTTCCTGGATGCTGCATCGTCGAGGCTTAGCTGCAGGAGCTAACGTCAAACACGGTATCTGGTTAGCTGTCTGCCTGTCTGAGCGGCTACTAATTAGAGCTACCTGACGACTAAGACACGCATTATCGGCGTGGAAATAAAAAAAACACACTGGGCTGTTGAAATGCGCTCTTACTAATGTTTGCATTTTTAGATTTCACAAGGCTTTCTTAAAAACAACAACAGCAACAACAAGTCTCAATGTGATGCGGATGGAAGCTAGCTAATATGAGCTAGCTTCCTGGCTGCTAACTAGCCAGCCAATATTGCTAGCTGATGTTGCCGAGCATCAATATACATTATCACCGCCAGTCTTTATTATATATTCCTGAGTCATTGTTACTCTTAAAAATAAATAAATAAACCAATGAATGAATATAAAATCAGTCATTTAAAAATAAACCTTGAATGTAAGAAAGCAGATCTTCTAGACTATGGGGTTTGAATTCCCTATACTCTATATCATTATTTGAAAAATAATGCGTGACGTACACGTTTATCACATTGGTTCGATCTGTTTATTAACAAGGAAGTGCAGGTTTTATGACATAATAGTCGCTATTGTGCTCTCCTTGTCCTACAATATAATCATTTAAAGAGACAAGGTTTTATCTGTTGTTGCCACACTTGTTCAAAGTATTGTTTTTTTTTTTTAAATCTATTTTCACCCTGCTGCATTGTTGAATACAGTAAACCTTAATATATACAATTATATTAAAATTCAAAACTATTTAATTTATCCCAAAAGGGGGTTAAATGTTGTCATAACTCACATTATTGAAGTATGGCCAGAGTGGCTCATGATGCTGTAGGTAGGAAAGATCTCCAGTAGCAGTCAATCTTGCAACAAATCTGAAGTGGTCTCTGACTGAAGACTGTTGCTGCATCACTCTTGACTGCCATGACATGCTAACGGCACAACATCCAGGCAGCAGAGACGATATTACACGCCAACATGTCCTGGATGACGGCATCAGTTGTTGGCAATCACTGCTAATCCACCTCATTTGCTTTTGCTGATCCACTTTAAATCTCTGTCTGGCCGCATGGCTAGAATGCTAAACATTTGCAGTCAGGAATATGATCCTTGCTCGTTGTGATCAATGTGAGAGATGGTTTGATCTTCTTCACCACTAATACCAGCTTGGACCACTGATATGTCAATGCTTTTGTGTTGTTTACACCAAATTCTGCCCCTACCATCTAAATGCTGTTGAAATCGAGACCAATTACAGCAGACAATGCTTTTCCTATCTTTTATTGTCTAATTTTGGGAAGCATGCATGAATCAGCCCTAGTTTCCTGTGCTTAGCTGACAGGAGAGGCACCTGGTGTGGTGTTTTGTTGCTTCTACTTCACGTTGTGTGTTGAGAGATGTTGTAATACGTCTTGTTTGGGTATTTGAGTTACTGTTTCCTTTTGATCATCTCAGACCGGTCTACTTGTTTTCATGTGAACTCGGACACCAAAAAATAATTATGCCCAGTAAGAATACGCTCTTACTGGGCATGTTCTTGTTTTCGGTTCACTCTGTAAATTATTATAATGTTTTTTCCCTAACATTGCTTTTGCATTTTTATATATAGACTAAGCAAATGAAAGTTTCAGAATAAAACATCCACTTAATTTTGTAGTTTTACAATTACTGTATAGTATAACTTATTTACACTGCTCTCTATAGTAGTATCATTGTGAGCATAACATAAGATGTTAATATATTTTTAATTGATCAGAATTTCTGCTTGTTTAGCAAGTCTGCAGTCATTTTTAGCAGAGATGTTCTTGTGGCTCACAGACTGCTAAAATATCTCCAAACAGACAAATTAGTCTTTCTTTAATATATGGTACATATTACACATTATCCCTGTTAATGCAGCGAAAGATAAGAATAGTGGCACTCTAAACTGCTAAACTGTAGGAGCTGCATAGTGAGAGTATTTTAGCAGTTTTAAATAATAACCTTTTAAAATTTTTTGTAAATCTCTGTGGCCAAAATGATGGGGACTTGTTGATGATAACATGTAGTCTTATTTATACTGGGCTTATAGTGTCAGCACCAACCTTGCTGCTGATTTTTGGGGAACAACATCTTGGTCTTATTCTTTGGCCAGCAAACATACTTCTTAACAAAACTGGCAAAATTCACTGTCCTACAGCATAAGTCAATATATGAACATTGTACAAAAAAAAAATCAATGTTATTGTTGTGGACCATATAAAGAAAAATACACTATCTTGCATAATATTCATAAATAATCTTATTGTATCACAGCAGAATGTACTGCTGCATAATTATTTTATGTATCATGTGGCTGTAAATGGGAATTCTAAATATTAAACAGACTTGTTGGAAGAGCGTAAATATGGTATTAATTCCTGAATTAAGTGTTTCATTGAAGAACACGTAGAAGTGTTAATATTAAAAGTTCTAACTTAAAGTTTTTATGTGTTGTATATCCACAGCACATTTAATGTTGTGGATATACAATTTTGTTTTTAAAATGTAATTAATACACTCACGGTACAAATAATTTTTTTTTTTACACATCCTGGTGAAAAAAGAGTAATTTGCTGGAGGATAATGTGCATTTGAGATGTTTGGGGTTGGAACATTTGTTGACGTACACATGTTTAATTGTGACCTTCACATGGGGACATGTCCTCTGTTTCATTGATTTCTTGTACAGTGGAACAACAGTGACAGCCATTTTTTGCTTTATGGTGCTTTAGAAACTTGGATTAAACTTTGGAAAAGTTAACTTAATGGGACTTGTCAGCTACAGGAGCATAAACACAGACAATGTCAAGACTAGTGCGAATGACGTGAAGGTCTACACAGATTGCTGCTTGTCCCCAAGTGTTTTTCTTTCCCTCCATGTGCGGCTAAAGATAAAGCTGGTGTGTTTTTCCAGCTGATGACGGTACATGCTGATGGGTCCCAAACTTGCTGATTTGACTATGCTTTCAGCTAAGGAAGGATTTCCTCCTGTTCATGTTGGATCCTGTGTGGCCAGGAAGTGGTGATTAGAGATGGGGTGTTATGGAGGAGAGGACAGGGACTTGGAAAGGAAGAGTGAAGGACAGAAAAAAAAACAAAAAAAAACAGCTGTCCTTTTATTTCTAGAAGTTTTATCTTTTTAAGATAATTCTGTTCATTATACTGATTTTAAAAAAAGAGCATTTGTACTTAAGCAAGCCCAATTCATTTTTGATTGTTAGATGCAAGCGTTGCCATTCCTAAAACAATTTCAAAGCAGTGTCGATAACAAGTATTAGTTACATGTTTATTTAAATTTTATTCTAAAAATGGCATGTCGATTTTTTTTTTTATGGCCTTATCATAAATCAATGGAGACATCTTTGTGTTACAGTAGTCTGACCATTCCTATAATTGCAGACCAACATTTTTTATGTTTCCGCTGGTATTTTGATGAGTTCTGTGTCTGTGAGCAACCCTAATTTTCTCCACCGAATGTTATTCATATTCAAGTCTGGGTTCTGACTGGACAGCTTCAAAAATGTTTGTGATTTCCAGTCAGATGAAACTTCTTGGTAAAAGGGAAAGATTTTCACATCTAAATCTGCCAGTAGCATGGACAATTTTGGACTTTATTTTATATGATTGTGTCTTGGGTTTGAAGTTTTTTCCACAATGTTTTTATTGACTAGACATGTTTTTAAAATTTGCCCCTCTCTTCAGGAAGGGGAAGTTGTTGTAGCTTTGTTTCAGCCAGCAAACCAGCAGTGTGCAGCAACCCATTTAGGAAGGCAATGCGCCTTTACTTGCATATTTCATTCAGTAACAGATAGTTCTGGTTACTCCATCACTTTCTCTGGCATCTCAATATAAGGACTTAAAACTTTAAAATATTAGATGTTGGAAACTGTAACTTTAAAACTTGAGTAAATGTCGACATCAGTTACTGGCCTGTGAGTAGAGATGATTCATGCTAACCTCTTTAACCTGCTGCGTCACTGACTTCGAAAATTCTACAAACATGTCTTTTATAGACAACATGAATAAAGCAGAAGCTGCCACTGTTGTAAAATACCATTACTTACTGCTAAAGTTACTGTTAAAGCTTCTGTTAAGCTGTAAATGTGCTGTGTCTGCGTTTGAAAGCTTTGTAACAGTTCCCAGTTATTTCTTAATCAAGAAATCAGACTGTAGTATCCACGGGCCAGGCTATTTTCAGATTGTTTTTGCTCACTGAACGGATCTGTGGGATACTGTGTGAAAGCTGCTGCATGTTAATTCGTCGGTCATGCCTGGCTGCTTTTGGCTGAGGTTGTTAATTACAGCAGGCCAACCAACCACCTGATCGCTCACTGCTCCACTCACTGGTGGCACACAGGGGGCTTTTCCTGCGTATTCTTTCCAGTTCCTTTTCTGTGGTGGTTGCTCTCCTCCTTGGTCCAAACCTGCTCTTTATTCCATGATGCCTGGCCGGGTCCAGTTTGTTGCAAAAAGAGAACTTTAAAGGAAGGTTTAAGAAGTGGTGGAAAATCATTTCAGTAAATACTTGTGAGGGAGGATATTTCTTTTTTCCCCCCCCCCACCTCTGGTTTGACTAAAACCAGAAGTGGCTTCTTTTGCTGGTGTAAACAAGCTCAGGTAGCATCTGATGCTGAACTGCTGATGGGATCAACAATGCACGTGTACCAAGTGTTACTAGTGATAACGGGTGTGTTGTAGTTTAAGTTTGCACTCTCATTTTAACTTGTATTATAGATGACTCTGATCTGCATTTTAATTACAGAAAGTAAATGACGTGTCTGATACCTTACCTTCCTTTATTGTGGGCTTTGAGTGTTGTTGGGGTCAATTGAAAGTGCTGTTGTTATTAGAGGAAATCAAAAGCTGAAGCACCAAGAGAAGCCATGACTACAAAACTAGAAGGGCCCTCGAGAAGGTCCTCTCTCTGTGAGGCTGAGGTAAACGCTTCATCACTCAGCTTCTAATTCTCCCCTTTTTGTTAAACACTTAATTTAGGCTTACAGGCAGCGATAGCTCTTATCTTTTATCTGGCACAATATAGGTGTAACATCAACACCTTAATGGTATGTCACTTTAACACTTAGCAAATATTAGAGGGTTCTTTAAAACATTTTTGTGATCATTTCAGTTTTGTTCCCTATATGTATGTTATTAAGCTGTACAAGTGGTAAAGTGTTTTTTTTTTTTTTTTCTTAATTCTGGCAGGAGAATACACTCAGTCTCTCGTATTGTAACAAGAAGATTAAAAGCAGAAAAGCTGCACTTTATAGATGTTCTGATCATGAACTTTAAGGCAAGTTTCAAGTTTGATACAGATTTTAGTTGACTGATTTCAGCCAGTAAATTTTTTCAGGTTATGGGATAGAGGTATTTATAATTAAAACTCAACAAAAAAAATACATCATAGCATAGTAATACACCTTAATAACTTTATTTTTTTGTGCACAAACAAATTCAATTTTACAGCAAAAAAAGCAGCTATCTTACTTAGTATTTGTGAGGAAAAAGCTCTAATTTGTTGTTTGTTAGACAATTATGTTTTTTATTGTAGCTATGAGCTTTTCATGATAGGTTGTTCATTTTATATTTGAACCTGAGAGAGAGCAGTCACTGTTAAACAGCTCCGCAGTTAAACAGTTTCTCTAATATTTCAAAGACAAAATAATTACAATGTTGACATTATAAACTGATTCCAAAATCAAACAGCAGTGATTTGTATGTTTACTGTTGCAAGCGTCACAAACACACTTTCTGCTTGTAGACCATTTAATTTAGCAGAGATTATGAAAAGACTTCAAACATTTCCGAAGTCAGCTTGTTCCATTACAAGTTTAATTTGGCTCTTGAGGAGGATAAAGTGGAGTGACTTGTCGGTGATACATTCACCTTACTGATAACTCCTGTCAACTGTCTATTAGATTCCTGAATGAAAAGCTTCTTTTACACAACCTTCATATAACTTTTATTTTTAACTTCCTTAATTATATTGAAGTTGACTAATTGAATATTCTCATGTAACTTCAGCATCTAAGGGTGGATTCACACCAAATCTGTTTTGTCTGGTTTAATCAAAGTCTAGTTTGTTTGCCTAGAAAAGTTCAGTTCGTTTGGGGATGTGGGAATGCTCAATCAGGCTGATGTGGACCAAAAAGGTGAACTCTGGTCTGGCTACAAACATAGGTCTCAGTTTGGTTCAAGTGAACTCTGGTGT